>NC_143012.1:131203892-131553892 GCF_055824585.1 Amblyomma mixtum
GGTTCTAATGGCGTCGGCCTGTTGGCACAGATCCTGCTTGCAGGTATCGGGATAGTGTTAGGCCTAATGAGGGACGCCAGTCCTAATGGCGCACCATAGATAAGTTTTTTCATCACTCAGAAATGTGTGCTGCACATTGCGCATGATAACATAGCTTCTTCGATTAGTGCATCGCAAGCTGTTGCAAAAAGGCAGCGCCTGCTACTAATAATATTTTCCAATTAAGCTGGCCAAAAGGGTCTGTAATGCCCTACGATATATATACTGACAACCAGATTTAGGGCAAACGAAAGCTTTATTATAAAATAGAAACCTGTAAAGAGGAAGATGATCAGCAGTCAGAGCAGCAGAACCGAGGCGAGGCGCGAGATGAGAAGACGACGATCGGCAGCTGAAGCAGCAGAGCCGACGCGCGGCGCGAGACGAGAGCGTGAACTGTTCCGGGACCGGACCTGTCCTTGCCCGCTCTAACCGGCCTTCACAACTGTCAATAAAGGCCGTTACATCTTGGTGGAGGTGCGGGGTAGCGGAGAGGCGTCTTTTCGGGTGATTTTGTTGAGGCGCCAGTAGTCAACGCAAAAGCGGATAGAGCCGTCTTTCTTGGTGACAAGGACGACGGGGGAAGCCCAAGGACTGTGTGATGGTTGTATGACGCCACGCTGCAGCATATCATTGACCTGGGTGTCGATAACCTGGCGTTCGGTGGCCGAGACGCGATATGGGCGTTGGCGCAACGGCGAATGGGCACCAGTGTCGATCCGATGGGTAACAGCTGAAGTGCGACCAAAACGGTGGTGAGAGAAGTCAAACGATGACCGAAACTTATCTAGCAGGGCCGCAAGCTGGGTCTTCTCCGGTGGCGAAAGATTTGTGTCGATTGAGCCCACAAAGACGGCCTCGGGAACGGGTTGAGGAGACGGTGAGGAGGAAGTAAGTGAAGACACTTGCAGGCGGCAGGAGTCGTCCTCAGAAGGGTCCCAGGCGACGACGGAAGCGAAAGGCTGGACACATCCCAAGCATTCACCATGAAGAAGAGTGGAGGGGCACAGGAATGGATTCGTCAGGGGCAAGGCGCTGCAGCCGGCTGAGACGGCAAGCACGGCGAATGGCAGGGGTAGACAGTGGCGAGAAGCAGAGGAGTCGGACGGGATGAAGATGACAGGGCCGTTGGATCCAGAGTCGCAATGAACAGAGGCGAGCACAGCAGAGCACAGCGGGATCATGACGTCATCAGCCACAGTCAGCTTGGAGCACAAGTTAGTGGAAGCGTTCACAGAGTCGTCGCCGAAGGGAAGAAGGGCGACTTCGGAACGAGCGCAGTCGATGACAACGTCATGTTGGGAGAGAAAGTCCCAGCCTAAGATGACGTCGTGAGACGGCCATGGGAAGACGATGAATTCAACAATATACAGAACGTCCTGAATAGTAACTCGGGCTGTACATGCCCCCAAAGGCGCAATAAGTTGCGAATTAGCGGCGCGAAGCATAAAACCATATAGCGGAGTCATCACTTTTCGTAACTGGCGGCACAATTTCTCACTTAGTACAGATACAGCAGCACTGGTGTCAACAAGCGCGAAAGCATCGGTGCCCTCCACAGAAACCGCGATCAAATTTGTCGGAGAAAGTCGAGGTCTTGAGCTTGGTGACAAGCAAGCAGTTCTTGCCTCCGGAACTGCGGGCACTAGTTTTCCGAAGGGGGAAGAGGGACGACGGCGCATCGGGGAAACCGAGCGACGACGCGGAGATGGAGCACGGCGGCGAATAGACGGCCTGAGATCGGAGGAAGCAGTGGTCTCAGAAGGCGAAGTGCGGTGAAAAGGCTGGGGAGGGGCATAGGCGTAACCTCGAGGGTCAGTATTGGCAGCAGGGGACAACACTTGGCGGCGGCAGGGACGCATCACATGGCCAGGAATGCCGCAGACATAACAAATGGGTAGGTTGTCCGGTGTCCGCCATGGACGGAAACGTTGCGGTGGTGGCCAGGCAGGACGAAATGGTGTCGACTGCGGTGGATGCTGGTACGAAACGAACGTTTCTGGGCGGGGATGCCTGACGGCTTCGGCATAGGTAAGTGGCAAAATAAATTTATACATCATGACCTCCAATTTTTCGTTGCACGTCCCCCAGCTTCTGTGAGATGTGAGAGGTGCATGCGCACGGCTTTCAGTCTCTTCTCTGCGAGCTCCTTTGGTATGTCTCCCATGTAGATATGAAACGAGCTGCACAATAGAACACAAAATAGGCCACATTTGAACACAACTAGATACATGATAAATGCAAAAGTGAGATTCAGAATTACCACTCTCATTGTAAAAACACAGAAACGAATGTTCGCCATTAAAGGGGCCATGAAGCCTACTTTCGTGCATACCCTTGTTGTAGCATTTAATTCCCAACACATTAAATTACAATACCCAAAACGTTTCAGTTGATTCCGTGCGGCAGATATCTTTAAAACGATTTTCGTTTCCTTTGCGAACTGACTGCTTGTCTGGCAACCTCTGATTGCTGACGACACATGGGCCTACCCACTCCGCGTCTGCTGTGTGTTGTTGGATGCATTGAGATGCTTGCATGAAAACCAAAGACAGAGATTACTCGAAACAACGGGCAATGCTATTTATACATTCTGTGCAGATATGTCAATTGCACTATCTTTGTCGCAGCAAGATCGGAGAACGCGCACAATGACTTGCCACCAGTCGTTGAGAATGCTAATTTCACAACCAAATAGATAAATCAGGTTACTGGCAGAACGGATCTTAGCGAGAGCCACACAAACAGTGTGGAGATCTCTGAAAGTGCTGTGATAGAGCCTGCATGAAGAAACGTATGGGCATAACACACCTTGCAAAAACTAAACGTCACTTTTGCCCGACTTTGCAGTTTTGGATGCAATAAGGACATTGCAGTTGTTACAAACCTCGGATACAATGAACAGGATCTCCATGACTATCACGCTTTCTGTAAGTGAGCGCGACTGTATTTGGCTGAAGCAAAGTTTGATTGCCTAGGTGTTACTCAAAGCAAAGAAAAAAAAAGCACTAGCACCTTTCAGAGAAGACTTTTTCCGGTGTAAGTGCCGGTTTCGCCTCTGTTCTGCCAAGAGACTGGCACTTATTTGAAAGCACGCCAGTCACGCTGCGGCTCTTCAGCTCATCAGGTGTCCAATACACCTGAGTAGCACCGCGGCAGAACATTGAGTCTGTTGGTGCTCTCAGGAGCATCTGCCAGGCACCAGGCTCCATCCAGAGCCCACTGCCTGCATAGACCTGCAGCAAACGTGGAGAATTTCGCATTTGTACACATTAACAGCAGTGAATCAAGGGATTTTAAATATTTCATAACTTAAAACAAACAGCTGAAAAACATAAAAATTATGTAGGCATGAATGCACTCTTTTACAGCGAGCAGTGTCCAAAATCAGTAGATTTTTTATTTCTAGCCTTATAATTCGAAAAAAAAGAAATTGCTTGCGTGCAACATGAAATATATAGCACAATCTTCTGACAGTTCTAGCTTCTCTTCATTCCGAGTCAAATACCGCCAAAAGTTGAAATAATGTTCTCTGCCCCAATTCAAACAAACTTCAGAAATGAGAATAAATTTCACATACCAACAACTAGGCATACCTGACAGAACAAGGCAGCCTCCTCATGATCAAAAATTATTTGTGTACTAAGAATTTCCTCAGGACAAGAATAACTGCAGACCCATTATGGCATCGTCAGGTAATGAAGTACAAAAATGACAAATTAGAAATGCTGACCTGTGCCTTACATGATATTGTCTGAAACCACACATCTATGCTTTGCACACTACCCTTTTCGGCACACTTACTGGGACTAGTATAAGTTTCTACTGTAAGCTAGCATCATCCTCTAAACTGTACCCATTTCACTATGTACCAGCCCCAATTTAATTAAGAATCATTCACTCACTCTACTATGGTATTTGATACACTATATGACTTAAGAACACGCACAATCACCTTTCCATCATCCCTAGCAGAACCTATCACAGTGTCCTGCCCACCAGGCAGCTGGAGCTGGCAGTCCGCGGCGCTCTCCATCTCCTCGGCTGAGCATACTTTTTTGACAAGAAAAGGAAGTACACAAATATCAATGCACCTCAGCAGCACATATAAGCAAAAAGCAAACTGAGTTCAGTTTGACATTGTGGGCTATCAAGTAAATGAAAAAAATTAAGTATTTTGCTCTCAAGGTAACAGTGAAAGCTTTGCACAGTAGAACCTCGCTGCTGAGTTGATGGGTGCTGCATTTTCCTGGCTGCTACACATTGTAGTGGTCTAGATCTGGCATGATGATAATAGGGTTCCATGCATTATAAACCCTGCTGTTCGTTGCATTGTAACTTCGGCCACATTCCTACACAGTAATACTTGTGAAATAACACCCCATGCCAGCCTAAATGAGAAACGGTGGCGGTCTTATGTTTACTTCTAAAGCGGCTTTACTTGGCCTGGCATGTCTAGCACCACTGTGTTAGGCAGACGGCATTCAGACAGGCTGTGCCATCATCATCAACAGTGGTTGCACTTTTTTGAAGCAGTAGCTTCACTGCTACAGGTGCACGGCTGAGATCGCCATGTACGCAACATGACCTTCAAGTCTGCCACAAATAAAATAAACAAACAAATAAACCTCACAATCAGTGGGATTCAAACTCAGGTCCATTGGGCGAGAGCCAGGTGCGCTAACCACTAAGCTTCAGACCCACGGTGTGACAATTCAATAAAACTGGAGATATACAGGGTGTCCCAGCTAAAAGTAACCAAGCTTGTTAAAAAGAGGATGATCCCTAGCCGAGTGAGACCAACTGAGGGTTGTTGATAGTCACGTGTCCTAGTCTGCAGT
This sequence comes from Amblyomma mixtum, assembly GCF_055824585.1. NCBI lineage: Eukaryota > Metazoa > Arthropoda > Arachnida > Ixodida > Ixodidae > Amblyomma > Amblyomma mixtum. The sequence continues at coordinate 131,208,773 of NC_143012.1, forward strand.
ATTTTTTTATTATGCAAACGTGATTAATTAGCAAAGACTAATTAGCTAACTTTTTAATTATTGCTTTCAGGAAGAAATTGTCAATGCAGGAGTTGTAGATCCCATAGAAAAATAATCGTTTGCCTTGTTTGCAGCTAAGTACCACTGATACAACTTCTTTTATCTGACTTAAAAGAAAGCCCGCGAAATACAAAAAGAACCACGTGATAGGGAAGCAGTTACAGCGCTCCCAAACGAGCGATCAAGCAACGACATCCGCTTATGTTTGCAACGCTGTCCCGTACAGCTTTTGGCGTCTTGAGGAGGTGGCGAGATATGCACCAGGAACTGCTTATGTGTCATGGAAAGTGAGCGGGTGCTGCTTTTCAAGGAAGTGAAGCGCGGCTCGCATGGAGCGCTTTTTCACGCGTAACCTCGCCTCGAGTGATAGGAATGTGGCCGTGCCGCTAACTTGCACCGTCACGCGCTGAAGAAACGGTCGCCCTAGCGCCGATGCGAGAGTTAATTACGTATATCTCGCAACCATCACAAAACGCCGAACCCCGTTCGGGACAACGTTGCAAAGATAAGCGAATGTCTTTGCTTGGCTGGTCGTCTGGGAGCGCTGAAACTGCTTCCCTATCACGTGGCTCTTTTTGTATTTCGCGGGCTTTCTTTTAAGTCAAATAAAAGAAGCTGTATCAGTGGTACTTGGCTGCAAACACGGCAAACGGTTATTTTTCAAAGGGATCTACAACTCCTGCATTGACACTTTCTTCCTGTAGGCAATAATTAAAAAGTTAGCTAATTTGTCTCTGCTAATTAATCATGTTTGCATAATAAAAAAAAAATACTACAGACTAGGACACGCGACTGGCAACAACCCTCAGTTGGTCTCACTCGGCTAGGGATCATCCTCTTTTTTACAAGCTTCGTTACTTTTAGCTGGGACACCCTGTATATGTGCTTCTTGTATACTAACTGCTAGGTTACACAGCCGCTCATGCAATATCATGGTAATTTGTGATTCGAGCGATTCATGATTGATCAGTGACAGGCGATTTCGAGAGGAGTTTGAAGAGGAATAACAAGAGGAAGACGAAGAATACAAAGAGGAAGATTAGCGCTCCACACGCAGAAAATCTAACACCACGGGTATAGGAAAAAATCAGCTGTGGTTTAGCTTCGGTTAAACCTGGTGAGAAGCAGTAGTTTCACGTAGCTACGTGCGGCAAAGTCCAAAGAAACAACAATCTTTCAACAAGCCGAGAAACTAGAAACAAACAAAGCTTTGCAAAGCGCAGCCACATGAAGCTACCGCTTCTCGCCATGTTTAATCAGAGCTAAACCACAGCTAATTTTTTCTTCACCTATCCTTGTTTCTTTGTAATTGTGCTGCTAGTGTTAGTGTGGCTGGCGCGATTGATTTTGTCCTTCCGCACCTCATCACATCTTTTGTGACTTCTGGATGCACACAGCAGTGGCAACAAAGAGGACGAGGGCTAGCCTCCGCTGGAACCAACCATTATGTTGGCTGTAGCGGCATTAGACATTCTCAGAAAGTATGTTTGCAACGATCACAACAGCCACATAGCCCCGTAAATTCTGGAGAAATGAGTAGTCCTCATCGGACCTAAGAAAATGCAGCAGACAATGCTGCATGATTTTTTCAAGTGCCAGCACTGCAATAAATGTGTTTAGTTCTTCATTCCTGTCATTTTTAAATTTGTCCTACTTCCTGCCTCTAATGTTTCCTCGCTCTTGCATTTTTTTTTTTTTTGTAGCAAGAGCTATTGGTCGCAAAGTAGCATTTTCACTGCGGCGGTGGTCACACCGTGGTCACACCGCTTCTTGCGCCGCTGCCTAGCAACCGTTGCCAGATGGAGCCGCGCCATCTGGTGCAACGTCAGAGGAGGAGGAGAGCCAGAGATAGCAGTAGGCACAGCAAGAGACCTCCCAGGTCTACGTATGCATTCACTGGACACCCAGAAATCACGCACAAGGGACCGGGAACAGGACTGCCCACGAGGCTGCTGGCGCGCAGCTAGAGGAAGACCGTCGGCATTGCCTTAACGTGAGCCGACCAACTCGGACCACCCTTATTGTTCTCCCATCCCGCTCATAATACCTGACTCTATCATCACACGCCTTTAACAAGAGCAGAGGGGTTTGTCGTGGGACTTTGTCCCAGACATTACTCCATCCATTCCTTCTGGACTTTCTCGCCCGGCCCAAGTTCTCGCTCACAAGGTGCGAGCCGGTGCAGCGTACACCCCGGACATCCCGAGTCGATGGCACCGAACCAGGATCGGCTGCCCCGATTGCCCTGCTGACTCTGTTGATTTGCACCACCTGATCTGGACCTGTCCTGGCACTGCGAGCCTCTGCGCCTGCTACACCTCTGCCTACCACATCCAGACATACGATGACTGGAGGGCCCCCAGTACCGACGCCAAGCGCAAGCTCAGTGCCCTGCTAGACTTCATGTCAGAGACCGACACCCTCACCTTCACCTAACCAACCCACTTCCCCCTTGGGCCTCAGGTCATCCTTGTGATTAAAGATTTATGAATGAATGAGCAGCGGCCTGTATAAGAGGGCGGTTCGTTGAAGCTGTTGTGGCCAGAGATGGAGAGCGAGTCGGAGAGGCTGAAACAAACCAAGCTTAGCTGTTGGAACGAAACAAGGCAAAGGCGACGAGACCGAGGAAGAACATGCAGAACGTCTGAATAAGCGACGCCGTGAAGATGCAGCTCGACGAGTTCGCCTAGCCAATGAAGGTCCATTACCTCTCGCTACGTATGTCTGGCATAGCTGAGCTAAGCCACAGCCAATTTTTTTTAGTCCCGTGAGGAGTACATCAGCAGGGTTATGCTGTATTAAAACTTGTAGAAACATTAATACTATGAGAAACACATCTCAGTGAAGAGTTGATCGGCTGCTACACTAACAGTAGTAAAGCTTTTTGACGGGCTAGTTGGTACATATTCATATTTGAAAGGGTGTGCGCTAAAAAAGACGTACACAGGAAAAAGATAGAGACGACAGGAAAGAAGCGCAACTTCCAACTTTAATGACGACAAAAGAAGCCAGGCGCACATATATATCCGCTGATAAACAGATATGAGCTGCGTGATGGAGCGTGACCCCATCAACCAAACATAAGACAGCGCAAGAAATGCATATCTAAGTGACATTAAAAGAAACACAAGAAAGTGAACATATCAAACACCTGCCGAGGTAAGGTAAAAAAGTGGGATTCGTATCGGCTGACAACAATGCATAACAACATGGGAAAACAGAGCTGTATGAAAGATGACACTGAAAAAGAGGATAACACCATAAAAAAGGCTAACAACATGACGAAATTTTTAACAAAGAACAAGTGAAAGATGGAGATAAAAACCGTGTAAAGGGTGGTAAATAAAGGCACATTGGAACATCTAAAAGGACACTAAAACATAGAGAGGCGAACGGGTTAATAGTCTAGATGTACCCATCCAGAAAGGCAAGTTCATTTCTAGACAGGTTAATGGAAGGCGTGCTAACGCACTTGTCTTTCCTGAGGTGAATAAAAAAGGCCTCGATTACTTCTCTTTCTGTCTTGTCCTGAGCCTTAGCTAGAAACTTGGTTTCATTAAACTTGGGGTAGCAGTTCTGGCAACTGCTGCAGTGTAACGGAAGGTTACCTCCAGACCTGTTCTTCATGGTGACGTTGTGCCTGCGGGCGCGCTCATTGAAACATTTCCCGGTTTGACCCACATACACTTTGCCGCACGTCAAGGGAATCTCGTACACAACATTGGCAGTGCATTGTGTGTACACGGTTTGATGCTTGATATTACAGGCCTTCTTAACACGCTTCCTGGTCACCATCGGACATAATTTCGCCAGTTTGCAAGTAGCCGAAAAAACCAGCCTAACCCCGTGACGAGACGCAACTTTCTTTAAATTGTGTGAAAGACCATGCAGGTAAGGTACCTATAACCTGCACAGGTTTCCGTTCTGTTTGATGTTTAGCATGCTCCGAGGCGGTCAAAGGAGCTGAGACCGGATGCCTCGAAATATTCTTTTCAGGTAAAACGCACAAGCCTGCTTGTCCACCACGTGCCATTGTGTCTGAAAGGGATACGTGGCAAAAAGTTGTGGGTGACTTCCTTCGGTGCCAACTGGACAGAATAGCTGGCGCTTACCCTTACCGCGTTCGAAGCTCAAAGGAAGTGGTGCAGGTACTGGAGGGAGGCAAGGTATCGGCCACAACTGGTTTTTCAATTGACGTTGAGGACTTATTTTACTCTGTGCCTCACGACGGATTGTTGGATGCTGTTCGTGAACATTTGGAAGAATTTGACGAAGTCAGGTTTCAAAATTCTGCCGGTGTCACAACTGAAAAATTTCTGGACCTACTATTGTTTTATTTGGATTCCACTGTTATTTGCTTCCAGGATGAGTTTTACTTGCAAAAAGCCGGAATTTGTATAGGTTCCTCAGTCGCACCGGTCTTATGCGAAATTTTTCTGGCGTCATTTGACCGGCGCCTTGAAGCTAGCTTGAAGGACACAGGGATAACACGTATTTTCAGATACGTCGACGATTATCTTGTCCTTCTTAACGCACCTTCATACTGTGCTGCTGATACACTTGTAGTCCAAATTCTCACTACCTTCTGTTCTTCATCGAGGGGTCTAAAATTCACGCATGAACGAGCAGATCATGATCGACTCCAGTTTCTTGACTTACAGCTTATTTTTACAAATGATCATGTGTGTTGGTCTTATCAGCCGCACTCAAAGAAGTCACTTTTGCCCTATGATAGTGCCCACTCCAAGCTGGTAAAGCTTGGCATAGTATCTCTTTGCATGAAATCTGCATTAGAAAAATCCTGCGGCCACAAGATAGGTGAAAGTTTCCAGTGCCAGATCGACCGAATTTCTGCTGCAGGTTACCCTGCAAATCTGGTCACGAACATGTCTGAAAACCTTTTGCAAAAAATTAAAAACTCGGAGCATGCTAAACATCAAACAGAACGGAAACCTGTGCAGGTTATAGGTACCTTACCTGCATGGTCTTTCACACAATTTAAAGAAAGTTGCGTCTCGTCACGGGGTTAGGCTGGTTTTTTCGGCTACTTGCAAACTGGCGAAATTATGTCCGATGGTGACCAGGAAGCGTGTTAAGAAGGCCTGTAATATCAAGCATCAAACCGTGTACACACAATGCACTGCCAATGTTGTGTACGAGATTCCCTTGACGTGCGGCAAAGTGTATGTGGGTCAAACCGGGAAATGTTTCAATGAGCGCGCCCGCAGGCACAACGTCACCATGAAGAACAGGTCTGGAGGTAACCTTCCGTTACACTGCAGCAGTTGCCAGAACTGCTACCCCAAGTTTAATGAAACCAAGTTTCTAGCTAAGGCTCAGGACAAGACAGAAAGAGAAGTAATCGAGGCCTTTTTTATTCACCTCAGGAAAGACAAGTGCGTTAGCACGCCTTCCATTAACCTGTCTAGAAATGAACTTGCCTTTCTGGATGGGTACATCTAGACTATTAACCCGTTCGCCTCTCTATGTTTTAGTGTCCTTTTAGATGTTCCAATGTGCCTTTATTTACCACCCTTTACACGGTTTTTATCCCCATCTTTCACTTGTTCTTTGTTAAAAATTTCGTCATGTTGTTAGCCTTTTTTATGGTGTTATCCTCTTTTTCAGTGTCATCTTTCATACAGCTCTGTTTTCCCATGTTGTTATGCATTGTTGTCAGCCGATACGAATCCCACTTTTTTACCTTACCTCGGCAGGTGTTTGATATGTTCACTTTCTTGGGTTTCTTTTAATGTCACTTAGATATGCATTTTTTGCGCTGTCTTATGTTTGGTTGATGGGGTCACGCTCCATCACGCAGCTCATATCTGTTTATCAGCGGATATATATGTGCGCCTGGCTTCTTTTGTCGTCTCTATCTTTTTCCTGTGTACGTCTTTTTTAGCGCACACCCTTTCAAACTAGACTAACACTGATGGCTAAAAAGATAACTGGTGAAATAATGAGGGCTAAGTGACAAGTGACAACCGTGGCCGCAGTGGCTCAGTGGTTATAACGCTTGGCTGCTGACCCAAATGACGAGAGTTCGATCCAGCTGCGGCAATGGAATTTCGATGGAGGCGAAGTTCCAGGGGCCCGTGTGCTGTGCGATGTCAGTGCACGTTAAAGAAACTCAGCTGGTCGAAATTTCCGGAGCCCTCCACTACCACGTCCCTCATAGCCCGAGTCGCTTTGGGACGTTGAACCCCCATAAACGAGCCTTAAAGACACAGCAGAACACTGCGGAGCGAGAGCAGTTCAGAAAAATCGCATATCCTGCCAAAAATGAAAGGGGCAGTACAGCAAGCCTCATAGGCAGTGCAAAAAGAAAAAAAAAAGACGTCAGGTTCAATTAACTGCGCATCTGCTGAAGGACAGCAGGAACACTGTGCCAGAAAACTTTTCAACCTGTACACGGTACAACGCCTAACAACTGTGAATGTACCAGACAACCAGAATAATGCTAATATATTTTGTTAATTCACAAGAAAGGGGATGTCAATCAATTAAAAAGCTTTTAATTATTAGATAACTATGGGAAAGAAACATGAAGCTTAATGAAAAGGCTTGAAATGCAACTGAAGGCAGGACGGCAAGCTATCGAAAGGTATAGATGTAATCACACAGTAGAGTAGGAGAGCGACACAAAGTAGAGATAAAAAGTACAGAAAGAAATGGGGCCTGGGAAGGGTATGTAACCAATTTCAAGAAAGGTCAATGTAGCACATACAGTCAAAGTTAGGGGCACAGCAGAGATGGTGGAAGGATGAGAGTAGAAGTTTCAGGGGATAAGACGCCCTCAAGTGGCACAGGACAGGGTTAACAGGCGCTCATTGGACAAATCCTTTGTTTGCAGTGAACAGTTTCTTAGGCCGATTTGATTATGAAAAATAAAAAATGGCATGCATCACAAGAAGGTTCGCTCACCAAACTCGTCTGGCCCACTGCCACTCGCCCCATCGATGGATGTCATTGCTGGGGCCAGTTCTGTGAATTAGGTTTAGTTAGAGTTCATGTCCTTACACCAAAATGCACATCAAAGGTACCGTAAAAACCCGCGTATAATACGAGGTTTTTTTCCCATAATTAGCGTCCTAAATTTCCACCTCGTACTATTTGCGGATCCGAATAAAAATTTTCGAAGTTGCTCGATGTTTTGGTTTCGTTTTTGCGGCGTGGCTATGGCTTCGCTTCGCTATTGGCGCGTGGCTACGGCTTGGCTTCGTTACTCTCGACAAATGACGTCACGACGTCGTTTCTTTGTTGATCCGTTGGGTGCGCCGGGGGGTCGCGGTGTGCCGTGCGCCTGTTGACAACACACGTGCTAGCATGTAAGGCACGCTTCGTGAAGTGGATATTGTTTTAGAGAGCACGATGTCACGGTCTCGAAAACAGTACTCGGCTACTTTCAAGCGATTTTGGCTGCGGAGAACATCGGCAACGGTGCGGCCGGGAGGCAGTTTGGTGTCGTCGAAGGAAGCATTCGTGGATGGCCACAACAGAAAGAAGCCCTTTTCGTGTGCAGCGGAATGCGACAAAGCTTTCGCGGCCGTTTGATGGTTGTGTAAACAAACCGTTTAAGGACGCAGTCAGGCGGTGCTACGCAGAGTGGATGCACTCAGGTGAGCCTGCAGTGACGCCAACCGGGCGGCTGAAGCGGGCTTAAGAAGTGCAGCATCTCGAACGCCCTCGATGGCACGGAAGATGAGTACATTTGGGATGATTTGTCGGACAAAGAAATGTTCGAAGAAAGCGCTACTGAAGAACAAAGTAATTGAAGTGAAGTGCGGGATGCGATTTGAATAAATGTCTTCTATGAGCTTGTGTTACTCGTATTATACGCGGGTGAAACTTTTTTTCCCATTTCGCGTCTCTAAATCTTAGCCCCGTATTATATTCGGGTTCGTATTATACGCGGGTTTTTACGGTATATTCACACAACGGATGAGGTCGCAAAAAGATCTCTAGCATCACCTCAAGTAAAGGCAGTGTCCGCATGCTGAAAGCATTCACACATGAGATGAAAACAGCAGATCTTGTCCTAATAGAAAAAAAACGCCCTCCTCTTTCCATCTGCAGACACCAATTGGTTGGCGTCAATTCGCGACGTCAAGCCACATAATGCACAGTTCACCCTCAAGATTTGCAATTCAGTCCACCGTGCGAATTCACCTTAAGATGACTTCCAAGAGCACTTACTTTAAGCTCTAAGATATACATGCATGGTGACACCTACAACATGCAATTTGATGAAGTAGCTTAGCTAAGAAAAAAGGGATGAGCAGCACACATGTGAGCTACTCAGGAACAAGAACCAGAGCTAATGTTTTAAACAGTTACTAGGCACATTACCATAGCATGAAAATGCACACACACCTCTCAACTGGCATGTTAGAAATACAAAACACTTCAGTAAACTATCTACACAACAATAGCACACCTTGCAAACATACACCACCTGGACTTTGTGTTTCCCAAATATAAGACATTCATTTTGTGCACAAAATTGCAACAAATAAACAAAGTAGCAGTGCCACCTAATTGGCCATTTAGAAACAAGGAGCAGAGGTATTATGAACAGCAGAGTTAGTTGTTGGCCTGGTTAGCATCACTGATTTAAGTTCATAGTTTTCCAGCCCTACGGAACACACACACATACATGAGCCGCCACGGCAGTTCAGTGGTTATGGTGCTCGGCTGCTGGCCTGTTAAGACACGGGTTCTATCCTGGCCGCGGTGGTTGCATTTCGATGGAGGCAAAATGCTAGAGGCCCGTAAATGCAAACTGCATGCAGGAGATCTAAAGAATGAGGACAGGTTCCAAACTTGTCAAGCACTGCAGTGATTGTACAGAGATTTTCAAGTGTGAAGATCCTTAGCAGAAGCAAGCCACTTGTGAAGGGACAGAGACGCATCATATTAAAAAAGCTGGTTCACAATGTGCGAGCAATACTTCAGTTGTATCATATAACACAGAAATGATGTTTCTTTCATAGTTTTGATGATAAAGGTGTGATAAGTTTGTTTTTTTCCTGCTCCGCTGGTCTGAAGGCATTTAAGCAGTGTCTGCGCCGTTAAATAACCAGTTGTCAGTGAGTGCTGTGTTTTATCCTTCTTCCCAACTTCAGTAAAACGGCAAGTTGAAGAAAACAGCGCAGCAACAGGCACAAGAAAGAAGATGGGACAGGTGCTGACTAGCAACTGAAGGTTTATTGAAAAGGAACACATAAAATATACTCTCTTCACAACCAAGAGCATGCATGAGCTGCGCGAACAACACTTATAAGCTATCAACTTCAGTCATGGTGGTCAAGATTCAACAGTTCACAGCCATGAACGGCCATCCGTCCTTGTTAATGATTGTGAACTATTGTATCCTGACCACCATGACTGAAGTTGACAGGTTATCAGTGTTGTTTGCGCAGCTCATGCACGCTCTTGGTTGCGAAGAGAGTATATTTTATGCATTCCTTTTCAATAAACCTTCAGTTGCTAGTCAGCACCTGTCTCATCTTCTCTCTTGTCCCTGTTGCTGCGCTGTTTTCTTCAAGTATCCTTCTTCCCTTCTTTGGTCATGCACCGTTGCACTGGAAAACTACAAATTTAAAGTACTCTCAACATTTGCCTGAACAATTTAGCACGTCTAAAATATGCTTATCTTCTGGTAGCCTCCAGCTGCTCACGATGATGGTCTCTTCTAATTCATGATGTGACAAGCAAAGCTGCATCCCTGCAAAAAAAAGAAAGAACCAAAAATTTCCTAATATAAGCATCTTGGTGGGCACACGTCTAATAACAAATCTTTTACAATCCTCAATGAGCACACACATTGGACAGCTCTGTACAAAGAACTTATGTCCAGTCATTTGGCTCAAACCAAAATAGTGAGAAAAAAATCCGCCCTTCCCTGGCAGCGCGAGCATATTTTAACAGCCTGAGCAACAAATTGTTCTGAAAGTGGCTAAAAAATGCATTCATTACATAAAAGACATCGACTATTCATGCCACCTAAAATTCCTCCAAAGCAAGCAAATAATGTACAAACAAAAATTCTCATTCCCGCACCTCACAGCAATGGCCAGTGCTGCTGTCTCGCTTGAATCCTGCCTTACAAGCGGACCTACTGGTGTCAGCCATGGGGACGGCCATTCAATTGCTTAAACCCACAAGGGCGTTTGTAGATGAAGGCGTAGCCGGCTGGAGGTGGTTGCACATCACTCCCTTTGTCTTCCCTCAATTGTACCATGGCGGGTGGCCGACAAAGTAAACTGAGCGAAGAGGGCAGGCCCAGCCTATAGTCTTTTTCAGCCTCACTGCTGTGCACAATTTGAAAGGCATAGTTGCTAACGGCCGATTCTACGTGGGCTACACAAGCTAGATCACAAACTGATGATGGGTGCAGGGGTCAAGTGGATGCAGCTAGCACAGGAAAGGGCTAATTTGGGGAATATGGGAGAGGCTGTCGCCCTGCTGCGAGTATAGTCCGGCTGATGATGATGAAGGATGATTGCATTCCAATGAATATTTCACTTTTCTTACCCTTGGTGCAAATCGCTGCACAGTCCCATAAATGTTGGTTATAAGAGTATACATCTGATTAAGAATGAGAGGGCAAATACTACACTACTGGCATGATGCAGCAGCGTCAGTGTTAAGTGAAAGAATAAATTCTGGTTCCTTGCTTACAATGTCGCTGGATCTATGCTATCTTCCAGTAGAATGCATGAGAGCTGGTGTAATGCCCTCGCACAAAGTGCAGACGTTAAGGAACATGCACAACTTGTTCTTCCAGAGAACGAAAAATCCCAAAGTAGTGGTAATGACCATCGCTCATCACTGTTGGATCACTATGCCTCTGCGTCTTTAGTAATTTTCTAGAATCCGTGGGTAACTCTGGATGGTATGGCTTCAGCACTTTAAGCAGGGAATGCAGGTGAGAAGCAGGCAATTGGCTATTAATTGCCCACACGCGCAAGTCGTGCTCTAGACATTGAGTAGCGGAACCAGACTCAGGTGTCATCCTATCTTCATAACCCACCAACTCCTCATTGTCAGAAATTCGCGCCAACTCTTACGTTGCACTTTCTATGTCAGGGATGCTGCTAGCGGTGCTAAAATCTGACAAGTGAGAACTGCGGCTTTCAACTGCGTCCTCGACCGGCGCTGATAAAGAGGATAAAATAACATTATGCGATGAAAAGGCATCTTGAAACTGTTCTGCTCCTGTTGCGCACAATCTGCTGCCATGACCATTATCAAGACTGACAACTGCCAAACAGGGTAGCATTTCGTGATGCGTACCCGCAAAAGCCGGCTCTCACCATCGTGGGTACCCTTGACGAAAACAGTTTTCTAGTTCGTCGTGAACAGCCTCTGCTGTTCTTCGGCGTCGTTGCCGAAATGACACCTCGATTAGCGAACACTTCATTCTCTTCATGATACAACGAATGTAGCACTTTATCAAACTATCACGCAGGGCATGGGTAACATATATACACTACTGGCTTTGTGCCAACCAACACAGGTCACAGCACAACAATGCAAGTCTAGAAATCACTCACCATTGAGGTCATCCTCTGGGCAAGCCTTTGTTGTTTCAGCTGAATTCCAGTGAAACCACAACGAAACACAGCAGTGCGGGCACGACGACCGCCAAAAAACTGTACTAGAAGAACAAAAAACGTGAAAATCTTGCCATGACTGCCGCTGACACGCGAGTTCTCGGACCAGCGCACGCCGCAGGATTGGAATTTGTCTCTCGGCGCGGCCGCGAGTAGCCGCGGTTTGGATTTGGATTTGGACCATTAGACTGCAGGGCGTCAGTGAAACCAGAACTAAATTTCTTCGGCAGTTTTAATTTTGTCTGCCTGTTTAATTAAAAACAAAGTAATTCCAGCTGTTTAAAAATATTTCAGATAGAAATATATCTTTTTACCTTAGTGTCACCATTTGCATACACACCACATGCAAACTTGCAATCGAAGTAAAAATTAATAAACAAATTAATACTCTCACGGTGAGGGGAAGTGATCTGGTACCGACTTTTCTATTTGGGCTTCAGAAATAGCCAGAGAGGGCAGATTAACCTATAGCATGAATGTTATAGCAATGCCATCGTATGTGGTTCAACATTTATTCATCATTTGACAATATTGCTGCAATGTGAAAAGACCACTTCAGAGCAACGTTATCAGCAAGTTGCTTGGTAACATTGCAGGAACATTATCTAATGTTGAAGAATGTTAGCGCAACATAGTACAACATTGGCAATGTTGTGGCAACGTTGCAGTTACATACTGTGCTACTAGGGATAGCAGCGAGGCTCTATGGTGAGGCAGCTATGACATATAATGTTCACCAGCTGCTGCACCTTTCTAAGGCTACGCGCATGTTTGGCCCATTATGGGGTGTGTCCACGGTTCCTTTTGAAGATGGGATTGGCCGTGCACTGCGGCTTGTGTCAGCAGCCAAGCTGGTGCCTATGCAGGTCGCTGAACGGTGCATAATGCAGCAGTGCTATCGAAGCTCAGAAAGAAATTTGGAGCTCCCAGCTCATTTGGCTTTTGCCAAGAAAAATATTGGCGCTTAGCACACAAACAGCTACCAGACATGTGCTCTAGGTGTGCCACACCCTGTTCCTTCATTTCCCGAGCAGCTAAAAATGATTTTCAATTCACACTTTGGCTGCATTCCTCAGATGTCTAGGTACTTTCGAGCACAAATTGGCAGCATTATTATACACAGTTCGGATTATTTGACTCCAAAAAAGACCAGCTCTTGTTATGTTAAAATGGTAGACGGCTCATATTGTTATGTACTTGGAACTTATGAGATTGCAGGCTGTATATATTTTCACTCCCAAAGGCTTCTTGTTTCACCACTTGTATTTGATGTCCTACATATCATGCAGTGTCAGCACCCACCGGCTGATCAGAATAATTGTTTGCACTCCCTTGATGATGTGTCTCTGCAATGTGTTTTCTTTAGTATTAATAATGTTTCATACTTGTGTGAAGTGCCCAACCAGAAGGAAAGAGATTGGTCTGGTAGTGATGTATGATGTGCAGTTCAAGAAGGTAGTTTCAGTGTATTTTTATTTTTGTATTCCTTTAAGGTAGCTCTTCAGTGTGTTTAACTTTTTTCAAACTTGTGGCCATGAAATTCATTGCAGTTAGCAGCAATTACACCAATCTTCAGATTGTGACGGGAGGTTGCTCCATATTGTCACATTGTCAAAAGTTCGTCGTCAGTTATAAATTCAGCACGGCCACAAGCGGCAGGCATTGTCTTCGACGACCGCCAAGCACGCTTGTTGCTACACCGCTGCCGAGTCGTTCAGTTCTTTGTGGGTGTGAAACAGCCCAACAGTGTTTCTTTGGAAGCCGTTTTGCTGTCTACCTGACTGCCAAACTGCAGCCATCACAACTACGTGACAATATTACACTAATCTCAAAGTTTCTTTTATTCTTGGAACATTTATGCTTCAAAGTATTTAGTGCAAATAATGCAAAAGAGAACACATTGCCATGTATGCTGACAAAGTCTGTTGATGGGATTTATAAGACATAAGTAGAGGCCGGATTTTTAGGCACCAAGAAGGCATGTTTTAGGCGCCAAAAATAGGTGGTTAAGATTTGATTTTAGGCACCTAAAAAGAAAAATAGGCACTATAAACTGCATCAAAATTGCACTTATCAGATCCGAACATCAGCACGCAATATCTGCCATAAAGTAAAAACAGCCGGAATGATTTGAGATCTTAACCATTGTGTGCGAACCTGAGAAGCACTCTTTTTAAAGCTGTCGTGAAGCTTTTCGTACAACACGCATGCTTCAGCAGAGCAAAAGAGATGGTTACAAAGCCTTTTAAAATGCGTTGGCATACCTGGAAACAAACAATTTGCTTGTCGTGCACAATAGTAAAACAAGAGGCCGTGCATTTAGCAATTGACGCAAATGTGACTTTAAAGCATCCGACATGTGTTCAGAGTCATCCTCATAGGAATTAAACTTATCTATTGCAGGCATGCACGGTGCTTTAACATTAATAAACGTGTCGCCATTTGTGTAAACTGCGTTTTATAGTTAGTGGCTCCAAGTGTCGGAAGTCACGCGGACTTAAAATGGTGCTTGCTATTAAAAGGGTCTGGAAACCATAAGTACGAGATGCTAAAAATGTAGCCGCTTAGTGCTGGTGATGCTTTATATGCCGAAAATAATTATATAGTTCAGCATGGGCCTACGTACATCCACTGGGGATTCATAATAAATAAACACCGTTCATATAGTAATCACTGCTAAAGTCATGAAAGCAGTAGCACACAAGCAACGTCTCCATGTTGGTGGGCTTAAAATTGTGCCTCTTCTCATTGAGAACAAGCTTGTAAGCTGAAAAGGAACGCTCCACACCAACAGATGTTACAGGAGTGTGCTTGTAGGAAACCATTTCGATTGAAGGGTTGAGATAATATGACATATAGGAGTGACGCCAAAAGAGTGATATTCATACAAGCATCAAACATTGTTTGAGTGCATGAATGTGTTCCGTATGCACGCACGACTGGCACGGCTCTCAGCTGTCCAGTGCGGCCTGCTCCAAGAAAACTGCCGCCAAAGGCTATTTGATTAGGATGACATGCAGATGAGGCACAAGGAATGATCATAAGGCAGATTACCAATATGGCAAATTTTATCCAGTTAAACTTTATCCAGCCAGCTTATGGAACAATTTGCAGTCAACTCGAACCCACTGGGAATTATGTGGACGAAACTTACGTACTTCATGTACTTTCCAAAATGTAGCACCATCTGGTCAACTACCATTTTAACGGCCAGAGTTTACAAGCTGTAACTACAAAACGGCAGAAACAGGAAAAAGGTTATTTCGATATTTTTGGCTGATGTGGTTGACATTGTCTACACAGTCGGCGTTGGAGTAGTGTTCACCACACCCAAGTGACGAAGTCATTTAATGTTGCCATGTGTGGGTTCAACTCGAAACCGAAATGGATTCGAAAACAAAGAGAATCTGAAAACAAAACCACAACGTATATCAGGGCCATTTTCTTCAAAATAGGGCATTTTTAGGCACCAACGTTGGAAATCGGCATTTATAGGCGCTGACGCCCAAAATAGGCATTTATGGCACCATCAAATATGTATTAAACATGTCGTGAACGCCTAATTCATGCTCATATGTAAAAATGGTGCGCCTATGATGCCTTGAAAAAAATAGGCATTTGCCTAAAATCTGGTCTCTAGACATAAGGATATACCTGGCCTTGCAGCCTGATAGTATGATGCTTTGTCATCCTTGTTTTTTCATGTGTTTAAAATGTTTGCTGCTTTTAAGTGTAAAGAATAATGCACGTTCCTGTCCAACATTTATTACTCCCTCTGCTTTGTTGTTGTGGCCTAGTGTGTGTAATAAATCATGTTTGTAGATCACATCACATCACTTTATTTTCCTTAAAGACCCTTTTCCAGGGTGTTACATAAGGGGTGGGGTTTACGAAATGCAGGAATCAACAGTGCTTGAAAATGATGATGAACATGTTATGGCAGTAATATTATGGGGAAGGCCGTTCCAGTCAGCTGCTGCACGAGAAAAAAATGAGTTGGCAAAAACAGTGGTACGGCCACAAGGACGCAAAACTTGGAAGAGAATGATCGACCGATGCGGTGGGACTTACATTGTGGAAGTGCGCAAATGTATGGTTCTTGTTTTAGTGGTGAATAAAAGAACTTGTGAAACAGGACAAGACTGGCTATGCGACGGCGACTAGAAAGATTAGCTAGACCTGACTACGATTTGAGGGATGATATGCTGACATCGTACTAGTATGAGGAGTGCATGAATCTGATAGCCCTGTTTTGAAAAGATTCGATAGCGTGTGTTAAATATTCTTGATAAGGGCTCCAGATGGGTGATGCGTATTCAAGTTTAGTTCTAATGAATGAGATGTACGCTTGTAGTCTTACGTGTTGTGGGGCTTCCCGTAGGTGATGTTTTAAGAAACCTAGTGTTTTATTAGCAGATGATATCAGGTTAGTCACGTGCAAACGCCAAGATAAATCATTAGAAATGGTGACTCCTAAGTATTTATATGACTGGACGAGGTCAACTGGGGAATTGCAGACTGTGTATTTGAAAACAAGAGGATTTCGACAGCGGGGAAAGGACATGCACTTGCATTTGTTAGAGTTGAGCATCATCATCCACTGGTAGCACCAGTCTTGCACATGGCGCAGGTCTGCCTGAAGGGATTCTTGGTCAGAATGGTTAGTCACTGAGCGATAAATGACGCAATCATCGGCGAATAAGCGGATGTGACAAGAGACATGCTGGGGTAAATCATTAATGTATATGAGGAATAACAAAGGACCGAGAACAGAACCCTGTGGGACGCCAGAGGTTACTGGAAGCGGGTTGGAAAGTTGGTTATTAATGACGACGGACTGAGAGCGATGCGTGAGGAAAGCTTTAATCCATGCAATTATGTTCGGATGTATACTTCAACTGGGAGAGTTTAAGAAGCAAGCGTTGATGAGGTACTTTGTCGAATGCCTTAGCGAAATCTAAGAAAATGGAGTCAGTTTGCAGGTTAGTATCAAGGTTGGCGTGAATATCATGTAGAAAAATGGCTAGTTGAGTTTCGCAGGAGAACCCCTTGCGAAATCCATGCTGTGATGGATGGAAGAAATTATTTGAATCCAAAAATTGCATGATTTGAGAGTAAATGACATGTTCCATGATTTTGCACGGTACACTTGTTAATGAAATGGGGCGATAATTAAGAGGTGAATCAGTACTACCTGATTTGTGGACGGGAACGACCTTTCCCACTTCCCAGTCGTCTGGAATGGTACCTTCGGAGAGTGATTGCGAGAACAATCCTCAAAACCTCAAAGCCTCAAAACTGGCTGCACTTATTTTTGATGCAGCGTTACATGTTCCATGGGTGTGTTCCGGGAACCAAAATTCTGTTACTGCTGTCAATTAAGTTGCCGTATACCCTACAGTGATACGAAGAATTTTTACGCAAATGCCTTTCAAAGAAGGTCCTCCAGCCAGTGGAGCTGGCCAGTTGGTGTGATGTGATGGTTAATCCCCATTCACTTAGTGTGACATACAGGGGGCTGGGAATTGACTGCATAGAGATCATGAATCCAGCGTCAAGGAATATGTTCACTTGACATCGCGGTGCTAGGTGGGCGAGTTTAATGTTTTCAATGATACACATCGCCAGAGTGAGAGAGACTCTTTAATGAAATACAGAGAATTTAGCCGGTGTTTCAATATCGCTGGCATGCTACTCTGCGTAGGGAGGGGAATTTGGGAGATAAAGACTGAAGGAGAGCCGCACATGAGTTGTGCGGCTTCTCATGACAACACAGATGCCTCGAGGGGACTTCAGTGTACTCACTGCGCTTGGCTTCAACAGTCAATGCAAGTGCAGGGCGCTTTCCTGCTTGGTGAAAATTATTTAAACAGAAACGTCGCGCCATGGAAAAAAAAAAAATATTTGCGCTGTCGTTCAGCGCGAGCAATTCGCTGCACGTCTTTGCCGCGCTTATAGCGCTGTGCGCTGCATTCAGTCACCTTAATCCCCGACTGAAAGGTGCGCTGGCGTATGAATTCCTCGTGACTACGAAAATCGGTGCGGGCGCGCGCTCCCGCGTAGAATATGGGCACTGGTTTCGTTGCCCGATCGAGGAAGCTCTGGACGATCGAGCATGCATGCAGCGTCTCCACCTTGCTGAAAGGATGATCGAGGATCGAGGGAAGGCTATGCGTAGTAGAAAAAGTTAATTCCGACTGGCGCAGTTCCTGGCCGGTGTATGCCGCACACAAACATGCGTACGTGTACTGGCTATCAGATAGGCAGATCTGCCCTGATAGCGGGCGGGTTCACTGCGCGCGGTGCGCAGCATATGCATAACGGAAAGGTCGAACCTAATCAGTTTTGAGTATGAAGTATGATCGACGTACGTACCGATACCACATTTGCTCTACTTTTTGCGCGCAACGCGCACAAACGCGTTAAGCTAGAATTAATTGTGCAGCTATAGCACCTTTTAAAAATTCATTCGCCTCAATATATGGTTCTCCCTAGATTAAAATTAACTGCGCAGCTAACACACATTTTTTTTTCACCTGGCCGTAGTTTATGCCGTGCGCCTGGAATCGTCTGCGCCGAGGACGAGTGAAGAAAAGTCAGCAAAGCCGAACAGCGCGGCCGGCCGTCTTTGCATGGGTGGCCATATATATGCTTCGCACGAAACGCAGAAGTACTTCAGTTATGCGAACCGCTTGGTTGTACGCATCAGTTTTCAAGTTCACTACGAGACAACGTTTACCGTACAATATTGATATATGATATGTGTACATCTTTGCCGAAAATGAGCCAGGATCGAGTGAAGCCGGCCGGATGATCCTTGAAAGCTAAGCATATGATCGAGAGCGATTCATGGCCTCCGTGCAAAGAATTTTCAGGCACTATCGGAAGGGCGCGCAGCTCATTAATGCGTGCTTGCAAGAATCATGCAATTTGCACGAATATTGTATATGTTTGAGCATACGTACGTGTGTTTCAGATATGTCCCCGCTAATTTCGTAAGCTGCTTTCTGGCCAAATAAATCTCCACCGGTGAGCGGTTGTGCTGGTACTACAAGATGTGTGCTACACAAACCGATTAAAACGTACAATTAAGCTTCTTGCCAGTATTATAACTTTCCCGAAGCGATTCGCAGCTATACCGGTGACGGTCGAAGCTAACGTCGCCCGCAGACAGAGCAGCGCTGCATGCAGATTTCTGCAGGACCGTCAGAGCCACGCCGACCGGTAAACAGAGCTGCTAATGGAGATGCCTTCAGCACCATCAGAGTCGTGCCGGTACAAACAGACGTGCTGACGGAGATCCCTTCAGCACCTTCAGAGACGCGCCGGTGCAAACAGAGCTGCTGACGGAGATGCCTTCAGCACCGTCAGAGTCGTGCCGGTACAAACAGAACTGCTGACGGAGATGCCTTCAAGACCGTCAGAGCCGCGCCGGTGCCAACAGAGCTGCTAATGGAGATGCCTTCAGCCCCGTCAGAGTCGCGCCATTGCAAACAGAGCATCCATACAGATTCCTTCAGGTCCATCAGGTGCATGTAGAGGTGACAGTCAAGAATCCTGTTGGCTCCCTGAAGGAACTTTGAAGGATTTTTTGACCGGGAATGCTTAGGCAGATGCTGCCCCCTTGAATCATCTAAGGAATTTGCGTGCTCTAATAATCTAATGTTGACGCAGCGGCCAGTTTGCCCTATGTAGACCATACCACAGCTCAGGGAAATCTGATAAATTACATTGCATGTACAATGTACAAACTTATTCCTGTGGTTAATGCCACACACAACCTTCTTTTGTTTATCTTTTCTCGCCAAATTGCAACAACGCAACAATTTGCAAGGTGCAGAAAAAGACTACGGTGTGTCGGTTCTGTTTTTTGTTTTTGTGGTTGGTGCGCATGCGCTTTGCTGCTGATGGAAAGAGGAGTTGATGGAATAAATCAGTTGCCAGTCTGCGTTTGTCCCGTGTGGTTCTCTTTCTCTTGTCCCGTCCTTTTGCGCAGTTACTTTTTGTTCTCATAATGCTATCTTCAGAAAATTATTCACTGACCATTCCCCCAAATCAACCATTACTCTTAATACTGTCTCGGAATTCACTGATGAAGACAAGCTTTCGAGTGCTGGGGGCTGGGTGACAAGTCTTCGCGGATGTGGAAATATCTGGAGCGATAATTTGCCAATAAGTTTTGGCCAGTCCAATCCTCCTGATTCTATTCCTGACAACCCGATCAAAGCTTACTAAAGTAGTCCTAATCATTAAGGCCGGAAACCCTTCTGATCCCTCGAAGTGTTCTCCTATTTTGTTGATGACAGTCCCCGTCAAAAGTATACAGCCCAACGGGTTTGCTTCTGAACTGTTTTGTGCGGCTCCCTAGAATTTCTAGCAGTACAAAGTTGGGCAGGATTGAGGACTTATTTATGGTTATTTATGCAGGATTCACGGTTCGAGAGATTACGATCGCTTAGGATCCATAACTACGCGCGCTGCAGGCCCCGTAAGCAAACCCCTTGGGCTGTATACCTTTGACGGGAGTTCTACATTCCGCATAATCTATTACAGCCCGAAATGTATCCACATATCACTTCCCAGCATAATTCTAACTAATGTTTCTTTACCAATTATCACGGCGTCATTGTGGTTAGTTACTTCAAATACAACCTTTTGAAGTCAAACTAGATTTTCATCTAAAGTCGATTCTACATTTTAATCAAGTCTCATCGGCTTTTCAACAAGTTTCTCATAACCTCCTTTTAGCTGCACTCTAATGCGTGAGCTGTCATTCTTGAAAAAAAAACGAATTGAGTTGAATCATTTGATATTATCATGAATTCGCTGCTTCTTGTTGCAATGTTTGTCTTACCAAACTATTATAGTGCTTGTCTTATGAAGAGCAGCATATCAAAATGCGAAAGCAAACGTAGCACCCAACTGCACTAATACTAGCTATTCAATGAGCGTCCCTGTCTGTGCGTCCCAACTTTGTTGCCTTTAAAACTGAAATATATTGAAGAATGCACCAACTAGTTCAGCTACTCCCCCTGTGTTGACCTCTCTTACCCGGTCTCTAATGTTAACGGTATGGCGAAATCTTGACCAGAAGCAGAGTATACGTTGGCCAGACGGGTCAACGTGTCAACGGTAGGCTGCGACAGCACAACCGGTCCTTGAAACCCGATAATGGCGCCAATCAGCCGAGACACTGCAGGGAATGCGATGGCTGCTACCCACAGTTGAACAAAGCCACTATCATCGGAAGGGGCAGGTCGAGGCTTGAAAGGGAGATTTTAGAAGCGGCACACATGCGCAAACTTGTGCTCGATATGTGTGTTAGTCAGCCTTCGGTGGCGCTTTTAGATAAAGAGACCCGGTTTCTGTTAAACCTGTGAAAGGCATCTCCTTCGTTTTTTTGTGTTTGTTTCCATTTGTTTCCTTATCCATCTCGCGTGTTCCATGTTTCCTTGTCTTAGTTGTCGCAATCTAACGGTGCTACGTACAGCCGCCCACAGACTTAACACGAATGGCAGAATGCTTGGCCTGTACTGCCGTCACAGCCCCGAAGCGATAGTCATCGGATGCGAGATAATGCTCTCGGAATGTTTGCGGTGTCTGACGATGGAAGGTGCGAACCACGGAAGCTTAGCGGTCAGTTCCTGGCTGCCGCGATAAGAAAACTGCAAAGAGCGTTGCCGGGGCCGTGTAAGCCGAATCGACGATAAAAAAGCTCTGAAACGCCCCCGTGACGAGCGCGCTGTCCACGCGGTGATCAGGCACAAACGGAAAAGCAGTAAAAGCGAGCTGCGCACCAGCTATCGTCAGCCACCGCCAACATACAGAGAGCATTGTCTCGCACCAATGTCTATCGCTTTGTGGCGCTAACGGCAGTCGAGGCCACGCTTTCCGTCATTCGTGTGAAGTGCGGCTATACGTTATGCGCAGATGCAACTTTTGCTGCAACGTGCCTTTTTTCCCAATAAACTTCAGTTGCTAGTTACCGCTCGTCCTGTCTTCTTTTCGTTCATAAGTGTCGTCCAAGTTCGTGGCTATTCCTCCTCTACGACCGCCTCACACCCTCGGAGCATGTCAGAAAACTTGCTGCTGACACCAGAAAGCCACTCAGGTTGATCAGGAGATGCCTTGGTCTGTGTACTCTTTCCATGAGCAGTTTATGCACAAAAATTTTATTCGTTCCAAACTGAAGTATTCTTGATCTCTTTCAATATTGCACCAGACGAACCTTATATATAGTCTAGAAACTGTTCGAAACTACGCCGCCAGCTCCATTTGATCCAACTGCTACACTCGGCAGAGCATGATATTGATATGTGGCGGGAGGCGTTCACACCCCGCAGAACACTGGTGCTTTCACACTGAACACAACACAAGCACAGGGCGCACCGGATGCCAAGACACAGGCCACTGCACAGGATTCGGAGCCCCAGCACGTGCGCCAAGCGCCCTCTCACTTCGTCGTCACTTCGTCGTGTGTTGTGTTCAGTGTGAAAGCACCAGTGTTCTGCGGGGTGTGAACGCCTCCCACCACGTAACAATATGTAATCAGCCATCTCAGTTGACCACCAGGCATTAGTACATAAGAGGGAAATTCCTCATTTAGGTATATTCCATGCACGCTACAATACTTTTCCTCTCCTTTGTTAACTTTTGCTATTCAGACTCATTGTTCGACCTAGAATATTGCTCGAGTTGCTGAAGTCTGGGATTTCAGAGATTTGTTGGCAGAAAGAAGTTTTTGATTTTGGCTTCAGACTTCTTCTGCCAGGCTGACGAGCATTACGACGGAAGAGTGAGACGCACCATTTCATTCATTTCATTTATTTTTCCTTAAAGTCCCAGTGAGGGGCATTACATAAGGGGTGGGTACAATATTCGTTGGCGGCAAGTGTTAACACGATGACAAATGAGCATGAAGATTATCAGCGAAGGTCGCGGAGCACATGATGGCTGCAATGTCGCTGGGAAGGTCGTTCCGGTCCACAATGGTACGGGGGAAAAATGAGGCTGCAAAAGTAACCGTGTGGGCACGTGGTCGAGAAACTTGGAAAGGATGAGAAGTGCGATGAGATATGCGTGTTGGCGGGACGATGTAGGGTGCGCAGGAAAGTGAACTGTGGTAAAATTTGGAGAATAGGCAAAGGCTGGCGATGTGACGACGAACTGAGAGGAGTTATCACTCCTCTCCGGATTTATCTTTCAACCCTGACACACTGATGTCGTAGGAATATGAAGAATGAAATAATCCTTCGTAGCTGCAATTATTTAAGCGCAAGTTTAGATTCCAGTTCCCGTTTGAATTGGGCCATAAGTCCGTCTGCAAGTTCACGGAGATTTTTCCCAGAAGATGCTTTGAGTTCTCCAATTCGCTTTGCGTTAGTGGGCGTGGTACATTAGTAGTGAGGCGGCCGGACACAAGAAGCAGCAGTTGCGACAGATCAATTCTATGACAATGAATCTAGCATTAGACTATAGCGCGCCATCGTGGTCCGGCCGCGGAAGACGACGACAGACCCAGTACGCCTGCAAAGCGCACGCAGACTGGATTTCTTGGCTGCTTAACTGCAAGGCCGGCGGCGCGCTGTTCCGTTCCCGCCTGGCTGAGCGCGTCCAGCCAAATATATTTGTGTAGACCCGACGACGACGGGTGTCTACGATTCATTTCTACAAATTTATATTTTTTAAACTTTTAATTCATAAATTTATAAATTCATAGATTCGTCTCTAAAAATTATTTAATTTATAATTTATAAATTTGTGGCGACGAATCGTAGACACCAGTTGTTGTCGGGTCTCCACAAATATATTCGGCTGAGCGCGCTCAGCCAGGCGGGACTGCGACAGCGCGCCGCCGGCCTTGCAGTTGAGCAGCCACGAAATCCAGTCTGCGCGTGCTTGGCAGGCGTGCTGGGACTGTCGTCGTGTTTTGCGGCCGGACCACGATGGCACGCTATAGGACTAACCTTCAAAGCCAAGTCGGCAGCTCAGATAGCGTCCTTTAAGCCGCTGCTGCTCATCGAAGACAGGGAGGCCACGCTGACGAGGGTGGAAGCAAGGGGGAGTTGGTTGTTCAATGCCACAGCGCGAAAGCGACATCACGAAAGGGGGAACAGGGGGCGTCGATAGGGACTGTTGGCAGACTGGGCAGATAGTCGCGCCTGCTTGCCGAAACAGTTCAGCAGGCAGCACTGTTGGCGAAGGAAGTGAGCACGCTGGTTTACGTGACAAATTCAGGAAGCAGTGGCAGCCGGAACATACAACGCATGCCGGCTGCTCAGAAAAAGTCCTTTCAGCCGCAACCGCTACTGCTGGTGGGATAGCTTGCTGTTAGTAACTTAGAAAAAAATGAGCGAAAACTTTATTTGTGGTCCGTCGTTGCCTATTTGCGCAGATTTTCGAGATTACAGTCATGCTGGGGTACGAAAAACGCAGGGGTAATCAATCCTGTTCAGAAGTACTGAAATTTGGGCCTGTTGGTGTTTATACTTAATACAGGAATTCGCGCTGCGACAAATTCCTGTATTATGTAATCAATCCCACCTACACGCTAGCCGAACCACCACCAATGCAATTTGTGCCGTCGTTTCTCAGACAGTCTTACTCGCTCGGCGATCTCTTTCGCCTTTCCGTTCGTTAAGAGACTACGAGGAAATCGTGGTCACCACCCTCACTATAACAACACATTAAGATGGGTATCTTGGCAGAAATCGCATAAGGAAGGTGGAAAGCGTAAAAGAACAGGCGTGGACGGTTAACCACCCAAGCATAGATTGGTTTATGGGGGTTTTATGTCCCCAAGCAACTCAGGCTATCCGGGAGGCCGTAGTGAAGGGCTCCGGAAGTTTCGACCAGCTGGGTTTCTCTTACGCCCACTGACATCGCACAGTACACGGGCCTCTAGAATTTTGCCTACATCGAAATTCGACCGCCGCAGCTGGGATCGAACCAGCGTGTTTTGGGTCAGTAGCCGAGCGCCATTATCATTGAGCCACCGCGGCGGTTCACCCAAGCATAGAATTCGGTTGAGCAGCTTCTGAAAATGTTTTTCGTGGACAACAAAATGAAACTGCCGTTGCGAAAGAATTAACATCGAAATATTAATTCCTGTAAAGTTTTTCTCAAGCGACCCCTACTCTAATTTTCTTCCTTTGCCTGCATCATTTTACTATAGCCAGTGCCTTTACATCCAAAGTGTATGCCTGGATATCAAGAGTAGATAAGTATATATTAGGACATTTTGTGGGATATTTTAGTGCACCCTCTGCTGCAGTCTGTCCCATCTTCGGTACATACAGATACAAACGGGAAGGAGAACAATGATGATGTATAGATGATATCGAACTTTTTCATGACAATCAATCATTTCACTTCTACCGGCGAGACAGAGTTGCTCGTCGGGGAGGTGGCATTCTTGTTCTGGAGAAAACAAACCTTTCTTCTACCCCAGTTGATGTTAATTGGCATAGCGAAATGCTGTGTATTAAATTTTATTTTCCCTCTTGCACCAACATTCCAATTGCATGCTATCGACCCCACGACACGGATCCTTCTTTCATTAGTGACCTTCACTCTGTTCTTGAAGACTTGCAGTCTCGATTCTCTCATGGCAACTTCATCCTCTGCGGCGTTCCAGACATCGATTGGGATAACTTGACTGTGTCATCTCGTCCATGACAATATTGCCAAGATCTGGTCCTTAGCTTTCACCTTACTCAAACAGTGTGTGGACAAAGTCGAGGCTGAAACATACTAGACCTCTTCCTTGTATTCAATCCAGAATTAGTTCGATCGCATTCTAGTAGTAGTGGTCTAAGTGACCCTGTATCATAACTTTCAACCTGTCAGGTGAAATTCCTATACGCCAACCGACTGTTAAATATATCCGCTATTATTCCAAGGCCGATTTCACAGGCATTAACTCCCACCTTGAAGAATTTTTTTCACACGTTTCAAATTTCTATACATGGCAGATCCGTGAATAACAACTCGTGTCTTTTTAAAGAGAAAAGGTTATCGCTTATAGAAGCTTTCCTCCCACGTATCTGCATTCGAGGGGATGCCAGTAAACCATGGTACTAATGGTACCATGGTACCATGGAACCATGGTACTCAAATGCGCTGAGGAAGCTGTCGCGAAAGAGGAAACGCCTGTTCCGCAATGCCAAGAAATCAGGATGCCCCGCGAAGTGGGACAAATACTTTGCAAGCCTGCACGAATACACGCAGTGATTAAGATCTTCAAAACCGAAATTCTACGGTCAGGTTCTCATAGACGTAATGCGGGTAAACCCCACGAAAGTTTGGAGCTAGCTGACGCCCAATAAAAACAGTTGGCACAATATTTTCCTGAAGGCACGAGACGGCTCCGATGTTGCAATTTCCGAGCGCTCCGAAGTCATGAATTCCTATTTCAAGTCCGTGTTTACCCAGGAGCCAACAGGAAGACCTTTTCCGTGCCAAGTCTAAATTATTCACCTATGCCACCTGTTACCATCACAGCAGTGGGAATTTTAAACCTCATTGATAATCTAAAGATATTCACTTCCCCAGGACCAGACAACCTCCCTGCTAAGATTTTCAAAGCAACTAAATATTTCACGAGCCAAATCTTGCGACTCATTTCCGCCCAGTCTCTTAAGACTGGTCAGATTCCAGACGACTGGAAATTAAGCAAAATTTTACCAGTCTTCACAGCTGCAGATTGCTCTGACCCCTCAAATTATCGACCAATTTCGCTGGCATGTAACTCTTGTAAACTTTTCGAAGATATAATATACTCGCATAAAGCATCAACCCTTAACAACAACCGTTTCTTCTTTCCCAATCAGCATGGTTTCAGGGCAGGTTTTTCGTGCGAAACTCAACTGTTTGAACTTCCAACTGATCTTCACTTAAATCTAGACTCTTCCTTCCAAACCGATATCGTTTATTTAGACCTCGCCAAGGCGTTCGATCGCGTCCCTCACCAGCTTCTCTTTTCCAGACTCTCAGCTCTGTCAGTTGACCCGCTTTTCTTATCCTAGATTCACTGTTTCTTAACTAACCGCTTGCAATTCACCGTCATCGCCAGTCATGCAACTCAAACTACTGGAGTAATCGAACGGCACCCTGGCGACCCTGACCTGGTACCTTGCACACCAATCTTTTCAGAAACAATCATTCTAGGTACAATGCAATCCCAATCAGAACGTGAAATTTTTGAAGCTATGTGCATTCATAATGAAGGTTCGAAATGCGTCAGCCCTCCGCCTGTCAATCTATCAAAAAAAGAAATGTTCCTGAAGCGTGGCATTGCTACTGCACGTGTGTGAGTTCGGCAATTTTTAGATGTCTTGAATTGATTGTTTTTCGAATAAACGGCAGTTGGAGATTAGCGTCTGTCCTGCGTATTTGTGTTCTTGTCTCGTGTGTCGCTAGCAAATATGATTCCACACGCTTTCCAACTAGCCCAAGTTTCCCCCTTAATACTAGAGTAATCTCCGGGGTCCCCAAGGATCGGTTCTTGCTCCGTTACTTTTTCTAATCTTCATCAACAATTTGCCATCTGGTATTTTATCATCTGTCGATCTCTTTGCGGACGACTGCGGCATTTATCGCCGCATCAACAATAGCAGTGATCAGGAAATATTACAGGATGGCCTAAGCCGAATTCAGAAGCGGAGTTCCGACTGGCTAGTGCAGCTCAATGTTTCGAAATGTAAGTTCATGCACATCTCACGCAAACGTTCTATTCTTCATTTTTCGCACTCCCTGAACCCCATAGCGCTGTCTCAGACTAATTCTCGGCATCGAGATAACAACGAACCTAACCTGGGTTGATTACAACACGAAACTATGTGCTAGTGCTTCCAGATCACTCGGATTCATCAGGAGATCGCTTTCCATGTCCGCCGCAGCCACCAGACAACTAGCATACGAAACGTTTAGTCCGAATGTACGTCCGAATAGAATACGCCTCAACAATATGGAATCCTCACCAGACCTACTTGATAGATTCACTCGAAGACATCCAGAATCGGCCAGCACGCTTAACTACCTCACAGTATAAATCTGAGCTCAGCATCACAGCGCTGAAATCATCTCTCGGCATCAAATCATTAGCCTTTCGGAGCAAAATTTCAACTCTTTGTCTTTTTCACAAACTGTACTTTAACTTTCCAGCACTTCGAGAAAACCTTCTACGAGCTCCGGTACGATCTTCTCGTCGTTTATTTCACTCCTTAAGCATACAGGATTTGCACGGCTCCACCAATTTTTTCTATAAATCTTCCCTACCCAGTGCGATAGAAAGCTGGAATAACCTCCCCGAACACATTGTCACTGAGGCTAATCCTTCCAGATTCAGACAGCTCCTAATCGACCATCTCAACGGAAAAATAATTTTCCTGCAACCTATGTCAGCTTCCAAGCCCTGCAAACTGACCAGCCTGTTCTATTTCCGAAGTGGTAATCTGATTTTGTTTATATTTCTGCCACACTTTGTCGTGACTTGATTATTTGAGTTTGTTACTGTTGTTTTTTTTCTATATTTCTACATTCTCTATTGTTCTATTCTATATTCTATTCTATTTATATTTTTCTGTATTTCTACATTCCTTCTATATTTATATTCATGTATGACTCCTGTACACCCCTGTACCAGCTCCCCGTCCCTTATGTAATGCTCCCAACGGGACCTTCAAGGGTTAATAAATGATGATGACGAGATTAAGGTGCACTGGATGTTTTAAGAATTGTCCAAATGTACACTCTTAGCCAAAGTGGTGCTCAGATGGGAATAAATCGCTTTTTCCGCGCTCGAGAATTGATTTTATTCCTACAAAACGAAGTAAAGAATTTATTTCAGCCTCGGAATCTCTTTGCCGTTGACAATGGCAATATTTAACACTTGCTTCAAATAGCTGCTACGGAGTTCTTAGGGTTCTTTGCCTCTCATTCCGACAGGAAGGTTTGAAAAGTGGCTTTTGGAAATTAATTTTACATCCAATGAAGAAGTTAATCAGCAAACTACGCAAGTTTTCTGCTCTCGTAGGTGCTTTTCTTGCACATGGTGCAAGTTGGGAGTCTTTGAGGAAGACTCGAAGTGATGTCATGCAAAAAACGTTCATTACAGCTCATGAGATGCACTGTACTGTAATTGCAGAAAGCGGTGATGAATGTCTCACAGCTTGAGTTGAAGAAAAGAGAAATGCCACTATTCATTCTTGGGCACGTACTCTCGCGCTTTCATTCCGATTGTGGTCATCATGGCACTAAGCTGTGGCTCAGGGATAAGTCTGTGAGGCAGGCTGGAAAACAAGATGAACAAAATCTGGTTAGCGAAGATAATTATATCGGCTCTTCCAGCTAACTTCAGCCAGGATATAAAAATATTCAGGAGCACTCTTAAAGCGACTTGACCATATACATGTCGCTAGCTATTATATGAAGATAGTCGCACTATTTGTTATTGCGCTTAACTGCACAATTAGTTGAGATTAAGTAACCAACTTCGCAAGCACTGATGGTTTGGTTTGGTTGGGGTTTAACGTCCCAAAGCGACTAAGGTTATCAGAGACGCCGCAGTGAAGGGCTCCGGAAATTTCGACCACCTGGGGTTCTTTAACGTGCACTGACATCACACAGTACACGGGCCTCTAGAATTTCGGCTCCATCGAAATTCGACTGCCACGGCTGGGATCGAACCCGCGTTATTCGGATCAGCAGCCGAGCACCATAACCACTGAGCCACCACGGCGGCGTCGCAAGCAATTAAGACAAGCAAAAAATTCCCGTGAGATGGTTGTGGAAGAGTCGACAAAAGGTTCGACTGAACAGTTTGTAACTTTCCACATATTACCTATTCGATTATTTTCCCTCATTCCCTCGAAATGCAGAAAAACATCGCACGACATTCCACCTACAATGAGCGGGTTCATTTGGCCGAATGCGCTACCGCTGAAAAGGTGACAGAGATGCGACGCAGGCATTGGCTGTGCGATGTACGCCAACGCAAGTGATAGCGCCTGCTTATCGCTATCGTGGACCGGAGCAAAGCAAGCATACTACTCTGGCGAATCACAGAGCCAGCTGCTACGTCGCTTTTTAGGCGGCAGCACACTGGGCTAAATGATCTGTTCTTTCCTACGCAGAATGTTTGACAGCACTGCGATCGTCGCGAGCAAGCGGGAATGTCTAGTGATATTTTTGTACTTCTTATTTGTGCGTTGATCAGTGCACCGTCGTCAGCAGCACGCTTAACACGAACGCTCGACAGCGCAGCTTAGAATGACTCCCGCGCCGCGAAGCATTAGCCGCTGGAGCGGAGAAAATGGTCTCGGTATGTTTGTGGCGGCTGACAAACGCAGTACGATTTAACGTGCCTGTCCCATGTCTTACAGATGCGCGCTCTTTAAGGGCCTGTTTCGCCACGTTTTGCTCATATCTGCAGTCTCCCACGCTTACTGCTTATCTCAAATGCTCAGAACATACAGAGCTCGTGTGCGCCGGCAGGCACTAATGTATTTCCGCGAATCTCTGTACTGTTTGTAATACCTCAAAGCTGCAGGCCCGCCGCTTTGTAGCTTTGTTTTTTGATGCAAGATTCGACGAGTTTTATCTCGATCGATTGCATTCAGGCGGAGCCGATTCTACGTTGTTCCAGAATGTTGTAGTAACTTTGTACGCCTTATCTCGAAAGTTCACTATCAGCTTTGAATTCAGCAAGGCCGAGAATGGCGGCCATTCTGTTCGACGACCGCCGAGCATGCCTGTTGTAAGCTCCGCCGCCGAGTCATGATGGGTGCAAGTGAGTGCAATAAACAGTTTTCTTTTAGAACGACATTTCGCTGTCTTCCTTACTGCCTGGACTCCCGTCACCCCTACGTGATATCTGGTGGAAGTACTGCACCGTAGACCTGCAACGCTCTTGAAGATGGAGGACAACGCTGCATCATCACCGCTGCTTCTTCAGCAGCCAGGTGATCCATCTGCATTCAGTGGTCTACCGCAGTAAGGCGCTGAGGAATGGTTAGACCATTTCAGCGGATGGGATGACCCAGAAAAACTACAGTACACCTTGTTCGTCCTGAATGGCCGAACTAAAACCTGGTAAAAGAATCACGAGGCTTCCCTGCGAAGCTGGAAGGAGTTTAGGAAAGAACTCGCGAAAGCATTCACAGGCATCGTCCGCAAAGAAAAAGCCAAATTACTGCTCGGGGCGCGCATCCAACTACCAAATGAGACCGTTTTGCTTCCGTCGAGGAGATGTGCCGTCTGTTCCTACACGCAGACCCTCAAATGACTGACGAGAAGAGGCTGAACTTCTTGATGCGGACTATCAGGGAAAAAATTTTCGCCGCATCGGTCACCCAAGACAGTGGACGAGTTCCCAACCGAAGAGTCTACGATCGAGAAGACCGTCGACATCTGAGATCGGCTGTACGACCGGACACCAACAGCATTTTCCTCGTCAACCGCCAATGCCAGCCTACGGGACATCCTCCGGGAGATCGTACGCGAAAAGCTACGACGAATTCTGCCATCCTCCCACAGCGCAAGAAGCTAGGAAATGGTA
This sequence comes from Amblyomma mixtum, assembly GCF_055824585.1. Lineage (NCBI taxonomy): Eukaryota > Metazoa > Arthropoda > Arachnida > Ixodida > Ixodidae > Amblyomma > Amblyomma mixtum. Next base: position 131,240,012 of record NC_143012.1, read on the forward strand.
CGAGAAGGATGGAGTGTACCAGGCACTTGGCAGCCCGATGACCAGAGAACCCCAGGCTATGGCATACCTGCATTCCAGAGCCCAGACGCGAGCTCTCTTCAAACCACCTTTCAGCAACCTACCAACCTGATAATTGAGGCTGTCATGTGTCAGACGAACACATGATTTCTCCGAGGTTCCACTCAAGCAGAACGCACCAATTGCCCGTTTTACCGTATGGAATGCGCCGGTTCATACGGCAAGAGCTCGTGGCGAGTGCATCCAGCACGTGTGATCTGGCGTCCGGGTCAAGTTAATATGCAAAAACTGCAGTCTATTCTGGTCACGTAATTCGTAGGTAAAGGTTAGACCCATCCCGTGTCGTTTGTGGGCGGAGGATCATCACGCTTACCGAAAAATGTTGAAGAAGTTGTTTCTTTCCCCTAAGGATCAGAGTTGATCTTTCTGGAAGCAGACAAGAAGGGAAGCGTCATCGTACTACGGTCTGGGATCCATGGTAGAGAGAGGGTGTGGTAGATGGTCCTTGGCGATCACAAAATGAACAAGGGAGGGGAAAACCTCAGGTTGCTTGAGCCAACGTTTCGACAAGGGGTCTTGTCTTCGTCTGGGCAAAGCGTTCATCATTGGCAGGGATTAAATAGGGCCTTCGCTCCGAGGAGGAAGGCCCCGGTGGTGGGGAAGGAAAATGGTGTGAGAGGGGATGCGTGTCAGGAAGGGGAGGGAGGTGAATCTTGATTCGTTAAGCTGCAATAGTGGAAAAACATATATCCCGGGGGTGTGTAATGACCAAAGGCTTTGAAGGGGCTGCGATGGGGGGTTGGTGCTGGGTGTACCTGAAAAACTCAGATAAGAGGATTAGTCAGCGTGGTACAGGGAAATGAGAACAAGGCAAACAAAATAGGCTGGCACTTGAAGGAGAAAGAAAGGGGGGGGGGGGGCATTTCCAAAGAAGGACAAGGCAGGGGGAGGGGGGCATGGCTCGAGTTCAGAGAAAGCCAAAAGGTGGGGTCGGAGGGGCTAACAGGAATGTCATGGTTTCCGAGAACTGATAGTAGTGGATTAGGAGAAAGAAAAAAAAAGGTGAACAAAGGGAGAGGGTGAGAAGGCCGGAAATGTGGTGGAAGTTATGACGTGGGAAGGGTGCAAAGAGCGATAGTATACTCAGAAGTACTTGTGTTTGGGCGTGTTGGTTCATGACATTTCAGGAGGGCACAGGGGCGCAACAAAAGACACAGACATAGAAGCAGACAGGGACAAGCGCCCGCCTCGGCTTCGGGAGGTGGTGAGTTCGACTCCCGCCACCGGCCGGGTATCCACCGCTTTTCTCAAAATGGGTACAAGCTATGGCCCGGTCTAGTGCTCGGCTTCCATAGGGCTGCATTGCTTGGGAAAGGAGCCTGCGCCTTCAAATCCCGTCACTGTGGGCAGAGAGTCGTGTGGACAAAGCGACAGGGACAAGCTCTTGTCCCTGTCTACCTCCACGCCCGTGCCTCCCATCGCTCCCCTGTGTCCTCCTGAAAAGATAATATACTTATGCGAGGTTCTAGGAAATGGTCTGAGCACGTGCAAGACATTTGTTAATTTAAAATTATGCTAACCCTGGAATGTACCTGAGAGATTCCAGGTTTCCTCTGGACATGTTAATACCTGTTGGTTGCAGTGTTTTAAATTTGTGGATTAGGAATGCTTCTCTGTATTTTCTGTCGCTAGTCGATTTGAAGCCTGACTGAAGAATGAACAATTTGAGTTCGTCAAATTTGTGATGGCGTTGATTAAAATGGGTCGACACTGTCTTCTGTTCATTCCGTGTTGTGTCAGACCGGTGCCCGTTTAATCTGGCACTCATTGTTTACCCGGTTTCCCCGATATATTGTTTCTGGCAGAAGGAGCACTGGAGCATGTAGATAATATTGGACGATGTGCAGTCAACACTGGTCTTTATATCGAAACTTAAATCGCTTGCCGTACTTTTAACCGTAGTGTCCCTTTGTAAATGTTTGCATGTCTTGCATCTAGGTCGAGATGCAAGATGCAAGGAATGAACAGAAGGTAGTGTCGACCCATTTTAATCAACGTCATCACAAATTCGACGAACTCAAATTGTTCATTCTTCAGTCAGGCTTCAAATCGACTAGGGACAGAAAATACAGAGAAGCATTCCTAATCCACAAATTTAAAACATTGCAACCAACAGGGATTAACATGTCCAGAGGAAACTTGGAATCTCTCAGGTACATTCCAGGGTTAGCATAATTTTAAATTAACAAATGTCTTGCACGTGCTCAGACCATTTCCTAGAACCTCGCATAAGTACATTATCTTTTCAGGAATACACAGGGGCGCGATGGGAGGCACGGGCGTGGAGGTAGACAAGGACAAACGCTTGTCCCTGTCTGCTTCTATGTCTGTGTCTTTTGTTGCGCCCCTGTGTCCTCCTGAAATGTCATGAACCAACACGCCCAAACACAAGTACTTCTGTGTATACTATCGCTCTTTGCAGCCTTCCCACATCATAACTTCCACCACATTTCCGGCCTTCGCACCCTCTCCCTTTGTTCACCTTTTTTTTTTCCTTTCTCCTAAACCCCTACTATCAGTTCTCGGAAACCATGACATTCCTGTTACCCCCTCCAACCCCACCTTCTGGCTTTCTCTGAACTCGAGCCATCCCCCCCCCCCCCCCTGCCTAGTCCTTCCTTAGAAATGCCCCCCCCCCCCCCCTTTCTTTCTTTCTTTCCTTCTCCTTCCAGTGCCAGCCTATTTTGTTTGCCTTGTTCTCACTTCCCTGTACCACGCTGACTAATCCTCTTATCTGAGTTTTTCAGGTCCACCCAGCACCAACCCCCCCCCCCCCCCCCCCCCCGTCGCAGCCCCTTCAAAGCCTTTGTTCATTACGCACCCCCGGGATATATGTTTTTCCGCTATTGCAGCTTAGCGAATCAAGATTCACCCCCCTCCCCTTCCTGACACGCATCCCTCTCACACCATTTTCCTTCCCCACCCCCGGGGCCTTCCTCCTCGGAGCGAAGGCCCTATTTAATCCCTGCCAATGATGAATGCTTTGCCCAGACGAATACAAGTCCCCTTGTCGAAACGTTGGCTCAAGCAACCTGTGGTTTTCCCCTCCCTTGTTCATTTTGTGATTACCGTCTGGGATGTTTCACAACAAAGCAGGTCAAATCGTGCAAACTTTGTGCGCAGTAAAGTGAGAAAGACCAAGCTAAACGCTCAAGGAATAGAAGTATGCAAAAAGTTAGCTTTAGAAAGAATTTTGAGAGCTGTTAATAACTGTAAGCGCGAAAGCCTGGAACAGTTTTTTACTGTGAAAACGCAAAATTGATGAGCCATTTAGGTGCATAGTGAGCGACAGGGATACTTCCCAACAGCATATCAGCACCTTTCTCCTGAAGTGTTGAAAGACTTTGGTAACAAAAGACCATTTCATGATAAAGAACTCAGGCTTGTGGGTTACGCCGTCTGAATTCACAAAGAAAACCTGTTGTTTTCTCTACCTCGGGAAGCTCGGTTTGGAGTCGTTAGGTCTTGTATTGGGGATAACGGTGTCGCTGCTTTCAGAACACCAGTCGTTTGACATGGGACATTTTTTATGAACCTTCGGAGCAATAGCGCAAACAGGACAAGGAACCAAGAACGAGTGGACACACACAGCGCTGTGTGTGTCTACTCCTTCTTGGTCCCTTGTCCTGTTTGCGCTATTTCTCCGAAGTATGAACCAACAAGCCCGAATTTAAACGTTGTTTATGAACCTTCTTGAATTCTATCTTGAGTCAACCTTTGTAACTTTCTGCTAACAGATTCTTGTTCAGCGCGCGGATATTTTTAGTGGTCCTTGTGTACCACCTGCACTTGCTGATATTTTATTGGCCAGCACTGATCGTGATCTGATGTGGACAGTGAGATAGTTCTTAAAGTTTTTGGATACGTAGATGACTATTTGAGATGTTTTGTAAAGGGCAGCCCGGTTCTACACGCACGGGCTCCGTGCTAGAAACTTTAGCGATCTTTAACCGATAGGGCTTCAGCTACGAATTAGCTGACCAGAATAGACTGCAGTTTTTAGATATTAACTTGACCCTCACACCAGACCACATGTGCTGAATGCACTCGCCACGAGCCCGTAAAGAGCTGCTGCCGTATGAATCGCACCAGCTTTCGATAAGAGACTGTTTTCGCTCACCGGATTTCCGCGCCGGCTCCGCTCGGCCGTATTATGCGCATGCACGAAACGCTAAGCCAGGGGAACGGAGATCATGTGGCGGCCAAGCGGACCGCGGAGCACCGTGTCTAGCGGGCATCACGGAAAACCTTCTCATCTTGCATCATGGCAGCCGCCGGTTCAACAGACGCGTACTGAAAATGTCTAGCAACGAAGATTAGTTGCTCTCTTTTAAGATAGAACAACAAATTGTTAATTTTTTGTAGTTGCTTTTAACACCAGGTCCTCTACGCGTAGCTCCTCGCCGTCAACTGTCAGCTAGAAGGCTAATACGTGATCATCGCTCCGGTAAGCCTGAGCGGGCCAGCGTAACCATAATGCTGCAGAAGTGCACTATGCGCTGGTGACGTGTGGGTTGCCTCCGACGGACAAATCTAACCCCTTGCATTAGTTAGTTTGCTGGCGTCCTTCGGAAATAAACTAACTTAATTAATTGATTTTATTTATTATTTATTTATTTAATAAATACTGCCGACTCCCCTTTGGCGGTCAAGGCAGGAGTGCACAAAGTTAAAAAAGAAAATTACAAAGTAGTAACAACAAAATAACAGCAACAAACGGCGATTACAGTACGAGGACATAAATTCAATAAGACCAACGGGAAGCAAAAAAATACCGGCAAATCATCCGACGTCAACCAGACTGAGTGAACAGAATAACAACAAAGAAACCGAAATGCACTGTGTACTAGACGCGCTACTGCGATACATGAGACTAAAACAGCAGACAAGAAAGATTCTGAAGATACCAGGTTGGTGATATCGCTTGGCAGTCGGTTCCATTCGGAAATGGTGCGTGGAAAGAAGGAACAAGAATATGCTTTTGTTCGGCACCGTGGCATCAACATAGTCCTTTCGTGTTTGTTACGGGTGGGGCGTGTTGTGTTGTATTGCATGTAACTCTGAAAATTCAGTTTTTGGTTAGAGATGGTTAGAGTTTGTACACTATAGAGTACACTTTCTGATTCTTCGTAGCTCTGAAAAAGTGATGCCCACCGTTACTGTCATTGTTATGGCACGAAGTACCGCATCCGTGGACCACCTCGCGCAGGAGGCCCTTGATCTGGCCCTATTAAGGCATCAGCCACATCATGAGTGTTTGCCACGGTCGTGTTGAATGCTCCCAGGGCGACCTCTAATAGCGGGAAAGATGGCTGCGCCCGCTATTGTGCACGAGCCAGCTTCCTTAAAAAAAACTTCCAAACAATACAAATCGATTTACAGTATATGCTTAAAAAAACTGCAATGATTTGCGCTTACTACAACAAGCGTTTGGTGTGCTTTTCGCAATAAGCAAAAAGCGTAAACTTTCTTTCATTTCATTTCATTTATTTTTCCCTTAAAGGCTCGAAGGCATTACATAAAGGGGAGCAAATTCAAGACTTTTCTGACAAGAACATATCAAAACAGAGAAAGAATCCAAGAGAGCACGTTGTTGGGCGAGTCGGTCGTACATACTTAAAGTAGGGAATTGCGCTAAAAAAGACCCGGACGGGAAAGGACATGGACGGGCGCAAACACTCGCGACACTCTCGTCCATGTCTTTTTTAGCGCAATTCCCTTCTTTAAGCAAAGGAAAAATAATTGGATAAAAGAGAACAATAGCAAACCAAAAAAACAGTATGTAAGAGTTAAAGGATCTTGTGGCGCGTATACAATGCTAAGTGGAATGCACGGGGTCGAATCAAGAAAAAAATTATGTATGCAGGACGCAATCAATACAAGAGAAAAATACAGTGTAAAAGGCACGACATAAAAAAGAAGTTAGAACAAACAGTTGCTCAAAGTGCCGAGTTCAATATGGCGGAAGCTTTTTGCCCTCATAAAAAATGGTCACTTAGTTTTTCCCGGAATGATTTGCGGTTAGTGCATGATGCGATGGGATTTGGTGGGCCATTCCATAGTGCTATCGCGTCGGGAAAAATATGACTTTAGTGCTAAGGTGCGACAGTTGATACCTACAATGGATTAGATTGACGTAAATTCCTAGTGATGAAAGCTTTTGAAAGAAATATGTGGAGGGGGGGACCCGATAAAATGCTTTGGAGTAATCGAGGAATGTAGCATCTATTTGAAGGTTGTCATCCATGGATTCGAACAAATAGTTTATGAACACGGCAAGCTGGGTTTCAAATTAAAGGTGCTTCCTAAAGCCATGCTGGTGTGGATAAAAAAAGTATTGGGATTCAAGATGTGTCATTAGGTGCGTGGAGATAATGATTTCGAGTAGTTTTGATGACAGACTGGTTAGAGAAAAGGGACGGTAGCTAGAGGCTGATTTGTGGTCACCTGATTTAAAGACTGGGATGATCCGGAACTTCCTTCGATTTGTAATGACTGGGTAAAGTTTAATTGTAGTATCTGAGCCTAGGTCGCTTATGCGTTTTTTAGTAGTTTACTATTGATATCCTCAAAGCCTGCTGAGGAAGACAATTTTTGAGAAGCAATAAGGTTACTGATACCATTGGCATCAACCTTAGACATAGGCTTAGTAATTGGTGATGATTCTGGTGAAGTTATTGCGGTAGAGGTGTTTGGAGGAGAAAACACCGAGACGAAATAGCGGTTCAAAATGCTGGCACACTGATCTGTTCGACTGGTTCGCCATCAGTTCCCATAAGCGCTGTTTGGTTCGGGCGAGACGTATGGGATAGGATGCGCCAGAATTAGTTCGAATTCGACTAAATCGAATAGATCGATGGAAAAGAATTTATTTTTTTGCTGAAGCTATGCTTTCAATTTCAATGTTTTTGTACACTGATAATATCGGTCCCATATAGTAGGGGAGTTAGACTTCTTTGCGGTTTGTTGTATTCTTGTTTTGGAGACGTTTCAGGCTTACGGTAAACCACTCGTTGTTGTGATGGGATCTAATATTTATTTTTGCATGTATTTGTTTCTGAGGTTTAAAATGGTTGTTTTGTTTAATTCCCAGTTACGATTAATTGTTCTTGATGATAAGACTCGCAAAAATGCTCATAAAACCGCATAAGTTCCACGTTGATAGCGTCGATGTTCGCTTTATTGTAACTGAAGATTATCTTTTCAGCGGTTGATCTAACTTTCAGCAGTAGTGATATGGAAATGTGCAGAAGGGCATGGTCGCTGAGTGCAGGGAGAGCCGTTACGCCTTTAATGTCTTCGGGACGGCACGTCAGCAAGAGATCAAGGGTATTATTCCCTCTTGCAGGAAGTGTTACAGCTTGACGGAGACTGAAATGAAGGGTTAGATCAAGGAATTGCTTGGGCTCACTGGACTGAGATTTACCAGTAGAGACCAGTTAATCTGGGGGAAATTAAAATCACTACATTGAAAAATAGATGAGTTGGGGAAGTTGCCCCTAACATACGCTAAACTACGATAGAATGGGTTGCTGTAATATGGACCATAATCGGGATGCCGGTAAGAAATGGCAAATATGGCTTTCGCAGTCGAAGTATGAACATAAACCCATGATAATTCGAGTACGTCGTCGTGGTACACTATGGATGATGACAAAGTATTTCATACAGCTATTAGAACGGCACCCCTTCTACTGTTGCTGCGATCACGACGGTACATGGTGAAGTTAAAATTAGCGGGAAGCACTTCGTTATCGAGGATATCTTCAGTTAACCAGGTTTCAGTTAGAATGATAATGTGCGCGTCAATGTCGTCGATGAAGCTAAGAAACTGGTCACGCTTTGGGATGAGGCTCCTTATGTTGGTTAATGCGATATGGTTGTCAAGCTATGTTAGAGGACGTCTGCTGTGGGCAGGATTCGTCGCTACAGTCGGCGTTGAGAACACGTATCGTACATTTGTAAGTAAATAACTTTTTTCCAACGTGCAGTTTGTCTAGTCGTAGTTTGAAGGCACATTTTGGGGGGATGAACTGCAGAAGTTCTGTTATGATGGGGGCGAGACAGGCTGAACTGTTAAATAAGCTAATACTTTTTCTAGTAGCTTTTGTCACGGTGTCCTCGAAAACGTTTCCCCATGATTAGCTGTTAGCCAGCAAAGAACAGAAGCGACTACTTTCGCTTGTGGAGAATCCGGAATTTTCCGCCATATGCTCGCTGCATCCACCAAGCGCTGACTCCTGTACTGCACGTTCTCTAGTCTCCATCCGCATTTTCCAGCCGCTACCGCGTTCCTTCTCGTAGAGGGTAGCTCAGGTGAGCGCGAAAACAAGGACGAAGAAAGGGGACGGGCAGCGCTGCAACTGAAGCCAACCAACATTTCCGGTGCGCGTTAACACTCTAGTTCTCTCTCGACATAAATCTGAGAGGTAGCATGGAACGCAGAGGTTGGGCCTAGCGTGGCCGGCCCACATCCGCCCCGTAATCGGAGAAGGAAGTGCGTTTCCCTGGTGGTCTTCACGAGCTCGCTGTTCCCTCGTTCCCTTGCCTTGTCTCTGAATGCCCGCTGGAAGAGAGCGCAGCACAGGCGCCAAAGGGAGCTGTGCCCAGGCGTAGTAGGCGAGAGCAAAACACGCGTAAAACACCGAGTGCGAATCGACCGGGCAGAAAGAGTGCGTGCCTCACGGCAGAGGCGGGCGTTGCTATCGTCGGTAGCCAGGGGCCTCTCTCCGGCGAACGTGCTCAGCGCGCGGAGAGCTCGTCGCAGTGGCCCCTCGGGACTCCGCAGGTAAACTGCGGAGTGGTCTGGGGGCACGCGCGCTGCTGGCTTTTGTCACGCACCGACCTCTGCTCTGGTCTCGTCCGCTCCGGTTAAGCGTCGACGCAGTGTGTGGCCCACCTCATTATGGTATCGAATAATCAGGACGGTTACCCCATGGCTGACATGGCAGCGATCGATGGACTATGCGAAAAACGCGAGCGGAGAAGTAGTAATGCATGCGGACTACGTCAATGCAAATCAGGTAAAAACTACACGTAAACGATTTGAAGACCACGTGGAAAACATCTGGAAAAATATCGCTTCCAATCTGCTTTTCCGAAAATACAACGTAAGCCCGATATTCCTATGAGAAGAATGTAACCAGCCTTTATATATACTGGTCATTCATTAGGAGAAAGCATTAAACTGAGTTGAAACCTTGCCCGCCGCGGTGGCTCAGTGGTTAGGGCGCTCATCTATGAGCCGGAGTACCCGGGTTCGAGCTCAACCGCGGCGGCAGGGCTTCACTGGAGGCCACACGCAAAAGGCGCCCATGTGCTGTGCGATGTCAGTGCAGGTTAAAGATCCCCAGGTGGTCGCAATTATTCCGGAGCCCTCCACTACGGCAGCTCTTCCTTCTTTTCTCCTCTCCGTCCCTCGTTTATCACTTCCCTCACGGCGCGGTTCAGGTGTCCACCGAGATATGTGAGACACGCCATTTCCTTTCCAAAAACCAATTTAATTCAGTTGGAACCTCAGCACTAAAGCAGGCATTCAGAATCAGGGTGTAGTAGAGTGTTATGTGAAAATAATGGAAGATATAGATAACGACTGCACGGCTATCGTATCACTTCATAAAGTGAGCAATAAAATTCCAATAAGGAAGGGTGTCAGGCAGGGAGACACTGTCTTGCCACTCCTATTCAGCGCCTGTTTACAGGTTCAACAAGGGGAAGCTTTGGGCCAGCTGGTCTGACATACTGGAGAGCAGGAATAACCGCGAACTTGAATGAGACTTAAGAACGAGAAGAAGACAGGACGACTGGTACCGCTCGTCCTGTCTTCTTGTTCCTAAGCATCGTCCAAGTTCGTGGTTATTCGTCCTCTCCAACTGTTTACAGGATGTGTTCGGAGACCTGGATAATGAACAGTTGGGGATTAAAGTTAATGCAGAACACTTAAATAACTTGCGATTCGCTGATGACATTGCCGTGCTACGCCACTCAAGAGATGACCTGCAAAGCACGATCACTGTTAGAGAGGCAGAGCAGAACCATAGATCTTAAAATTCAAATGGAAATGCTTAAGTAATGTTCAACACTCTTGGAAGGCAACAGCAGCTCAGAATTGGTAGCGAGGCGCTGGAAGTGGTAAAGGAATACGTGTACTTCAGACATGTAGTGATCCCTGGTCCGGATCATGAGAGGGAAATAACGGGATGGAGTGTAGATGGCAGGTTCTCTCAGATCATGAATGACAGTTCACCAATATCCCTCGCGAGAAAGGCATTCAAAAGCTGTGTCTTGCCGATACTCACCTATGGGGCAGAAACGTGGAGGCTGAGGAAAAGGGTTCAGCGTAAGTTAAGGACAACACAGTGAGCTATGGAAAGAAAAATGATAGGCGTAACGTTAAGAGACCACAAACGGGCAGAGTGGGTGAGGGAACAAACGCGAGTTGATGACATCCTAGTCAAAATCAAGAGGAAGAAGTGGGCTAGGCAAGACATGTAATGCGAAGGCAAGATAACCGCGGGACCTTAAGTGTAACGGAGTGGGTTGCAAGAGAAGGCAAGCGTAGCAGTGGGCGGCAGAAAGTTGCGTGGGCGGGTGAGATTAAGAAGTTCGTGGGGATACAGTGGCGGCAACTGACAAAGGACAGGGTTAATTGGAGAGACATGGGAGAGGCCCTGCAGTGCGTGCGGTCAGGCTGAGGGTAATGATTTCTATAATTGCATATCACTGTTCATGTTCTGTGCGCGTGGCACGCGCCTGGTCTGTGGTCACTCCAAAAAGAAACTGAAATATCATACACGGCTGCAAATGTGCAGTGCTTGCGCAGTCGTGCAGCGCTGCCTGAGAAGCGCAAGTATGCGCAAAGACAACAGGTTTGAGAGAAGAGGGCAAGAGAGAGAGAGAGATGAGTGGAGTGTAGGAGTTTCATGTCCTCATTTGAAGATGTTGCGAGAGAAAGCGGAAGTTGTACTTGTGCAGCACATTTCCTGGTTATATAAAACTATATGGCAACTTCAGTCCTAGCTTATGATCAGCAGCATCGGTTCTGTACAGGACGGTGAAATGCCTTCATTTCACCGCGAGTAGCCATCATATCTCTACCTTGCACTTCCTGCAGGCAGCCCGTCGGATACGGTTAACAATGAGTCCCATAGGCCACTCGTTGAGGTGAACTTCGATGCGTTTCAGGAGCGTGAGGTCACCTTCGTTAAGACCGCGAGTTGAGGACTGCCATTCGCGAATACTCTCTACCGTTGTCGGGAACTCACGCCGCCAACGGCGGCAAAATGATCCGGCCAGACACTGAACCCGACGCCCTTATCGTCTGTAGACATCCGTGACATCTGGCGGCACTGTGTTGCCACCGGCTTTTAGAGTCAGAAAAGCATCGCAGGAGAGCGGAGTTTACGGCACTGGCGAACCGTCGAAACGGAACCAGGACTCTGCCTTCCTCTTCCAGCCTTATTAACAAGGTGACCAAGACCTTGTAAGTGAGGGTACGAGAGCTGTGTTAGCGAGATATGGTGTCCAATATGCGACTCCGTTCATTCATTCTCCGCCTCCTCTCAGAAGCGAGGTTGAATACCCACATGCACTTCCGGTGAGACAGGAATGTTCACAACTTCTCTTTGTGTGGGTCTCAGTTCCAGCTCGAAACATGTTCTTACAAAGTTCGTACCACAACCTTATCTCGATGGGAGGCGTATGTGGTCTTCTCCTCTGTCCCTTCTGCTAGCGCTCTTCAATAGGTTCCATCAACATGCACCAACCAGCCCGACTAAGGCCTCTTCTTGCATCGCATCCCAGGTTCTTGGACAGAACGCTTATAGCAAACAATTTTCTGACGGCATCTATAAAACGTGAGATCTCCATTGACTTCCTCACTTTAAAATGAACAGCAGGAATGCATGTATAAGTGAAAAGCATGGCCCAACATTTGTTGCTGGACTCGTCGCGTCGTGCCCGACGGGACGTGACTTGTCGGGACCCAGACATCCAATCTAACATAAGTGAAGGGTAGCTGGGTGCTTAGTTTTTTTTTATTCACATACCCTAAAAGCTCTTTACGGTCGCTACATAGGGGGTTGAAAAATCCATCAATTGATCGTAGTATATAACAGACAAATATGAAATCTAAACCGGGAACATAACTGGACGAAAGAAGGCCTTGAGAACGCACACACACTGTGGTGTCTGGTTCAGACCAGACGCTTGACACGGGACCACGCAAGCGCAGTATGCAAAAACACTTCCCTTTATTCGTCACAGTGAAGCCACTTAGATAGGAAATCATATTGAATGACGATGACGATATGTACACTGAAAGAAACGAAACTGAAACAAGAAAGAAAGATACAACATCGCCTCCCGCCTGAAAATACAACATAGTAATTTGCAACAATCAAAATAACACGAACTAAGCCCTTATTGTTCAGATAAAGAAAAACCAAATCTTTCTACAGGTCGGCGTACCCTAGTGCTTCGACGCAAAGGTTGCTCCACCGAATCCTCTAAAGGAGCAACCACTTCATTAACTTCAGCCCTTGTTTCTGGAAATCGCAACAATTCACCCTGTTCAGCGTCTGTGCGGCTTTCAGGCCCAGCGGTACCTGAGTAGTCATGAGGCAATTCCCATGCCCATTGTTCTATTGTCTGCGATTGATTGCAGGGAACTCGAACTAGTTTAGACGCGTTCCAGCAACGACCGTCGCTCATCAAAAAGTTATTTTTGCCTTTTCTGCCGACAATCTTGAAAGGTGCCATGTAATTTACCGACGCTTTCCCACCGCCGGCTGGCTTGCGTACACGAACGAAGTCCCCTACTCTAAAGGCTGGTCTTTTCGCACCTCGCCTCCTGTCCGTATACTGTTTTGCATACATCTGCTTCGCCTTAACCCTAGCAGGAACATTTTTATTCTAACCGGCATGGACACCCTCTCTTGTCGGCAAACCCACTGTATTGAGTCTTGTCCTTGGCTGGAGCCTGTGGAGCAACTTAGCTGGCGACACACCCGTTGTCGCATGCGGCGTGGACCTATATATGCCGAGATAGTCAACCACAGCAGCCTGGAGGGGCCGTTGTTCCAATCGGGCAACCTGCATGAAATCTTTCAGCACGCGATTAAAACGTTCAATCGCGCCGTTTCCCTGTGGATAATACAGAGAAGAACAACGATGCGCAATACCCCTCTCTCTCAAGAATGTTTCAAACATTTGCGATCTAAACTGAGGCCCATTATCTGTGACAATTTCTTCCGGATAGCCTTCTCGGCTGAACACAGTCTGCAAAAAATCGACCACACTCTGTGACGTCACTGTAGATGAAAAGGCAACCTCAAGCCACTTGGAATGATAATCGATCAGCGATATCATGTACCTACAGTTTGAAGGGGCCCAGTCAATCGGTCCCACTATATCCATTGCTAACTTCTGCCATGGTAGCGCTGTAAACGTCACCGGCTGCAGCGGTGCAAACGATGGTTTAGCGGACTTGTCCGCGGCCTGGCAGATATAACAAAAATGAATTGCTTCTTCTACCTGCTTATTCAAACGCGGCCACCAGTAAAGATCGCGTAGTCTCTGCTTCGTCCTCACAATTCCTGGGTGACCTTCGTGCGCAAAACCAACCAGGAGCGAGGTTAATTCACTCGGAACAACTACCTGCTCGCCGCGCATCAAAAGGCCATCAACGAAAGAAAGCTCTTCCCGCACATTAAAGTACGGCATTACTTCTGCTGGCAAAGCTTTTCAGTTGCACAACCATGTAAGTACCATGTGCACAACAACCTGTTGCAGTGTGCTGTCTGCAGCAGTGGCCACCTGCAGCCGTTCCTTTGTTAGGCACTCTGATACAACGGACACAATTTCTTCCTGCATCGTCTGCTGCGAATCACAGTCAAGAGGTAGGCGTGAAAGCGCATCGGCCACGAAATTTTGCGATCCCTTTTGGTACTCTAAGTCGAAGTTATAATACAAAAGTCGAGCTGACCATCTGAATATACGCAAAGGTCGGCGTCTTGTACCGGCAGCTCAAAGTAACGTCACCAGTGCCTGGTGGTCCGTACGTAACAAAAATTTTCTACCCCACAAGTAGGCGTGCCAGCGCTCGCACGCGAAGAGACAAGCAAGGGCCTCACGTTCCCCAGCGGAGTACTTCCGCTCAGCAGGAGTCAGGGCACGTGAAGCGAAGGCCATACCTGTACCTGTTGCCGTAGCGTGAGCGGCAGGCGTCGGAGTTTCGCAACGACTCGTTTCACAGATGAACGGCAGCTAACATGGTGAACAAAGCTTTTCACATGCCCTAACTGTTCCGTGAACAAGTGCGCAAACTACTGCGTAAATTCTGAAGGCAGTGAATCAGGGCATGTCACCTGGCAGCAATTCAAGGTTGAGCCGTTGATAATGATTCCCAGGCTCCGAACGGCATCAAGCCCCAGCAGCGAAGTGCCCTTGGTTGTGACATGAAAAACCACACTGGCTCTGTTTCCCTTGTAAGATACGTCAGCAAGAAAGCAACCGCCTAACTTGATTTGTTCTCCGGAATAGTTACACAAATTGGCAGTCGGCGGTCGTAATGAGTACGTGTCGGCTAGATATTTGTGGTAGTGCTCTTCACTGAGCAAAGAAACCATAGCGCCTGTGTCGACAATCAACGACAATCTTATCTTCCCGCTAGAAATGTTGGCTCGAATATCTTTCGCCGACGCATTACGGTCACCGATTTGAAGTACCGTGACGGCGTTGGCCTTCTCGGGCTTTTGAACGGCATATTTCTTTTTCTTCGATTTGCACATGCTTGAAAAGTGACCAATTTTTCCACAAGAGTGGCAACGCTTGTTCCTCGCCGGACATGCAGTCGAGTTAGCCATATGCGATGACGAGCCGCACCTGTAGCAACTTCCTTGCTCCGAGTCTGACCTTTTTGGCACATCTAGAATCTTGTTCACAGTGCTATGCGCGAATTCCCCGAGCTATTGTTGTGTTTGCTCAATTTGCTTCCCGATGTCAACAGCACGCTGCAATGTGAGCGAAGACCCTTCATAAAGCATGCGTTCACGTGTTGTTCGTGACGAAGTGCCTTCCAGTAATTGGTCTCGAATGATGCTATCGGTAGCACTGCCAAAATTGCAAGTAGACGCAAGGTCCCGAAGACTGTTTGTAAATGCTTGAAATGTCTCACCAGGCAGTTGTCGACTTTGGCGAAACCGGCGGCGCTCCACCAAATCATTCGTAGCGCTCGCGAAATGCGTATCCAGTGCAGCAAGCGCGTCCTTGAACTGGTCCACCTCTTCCTCCTTGTCCACCTTGTCCTCGGCCTTGGCGTCCGCAGTGACGTCTGCTCCTTGTGCAAGGATGCTGTAGAATATTCGCTGGCCTTCAACCCCGAGCGAGTTTAGCAGAATTGCCTTGCAACGCTTCGGCTTCAGTTCATCGCCGCCAATGGCCTCCAGGAAATTCAGGAACACGCGTTTCCACTGCTGCCAAGGAACAGCCGGGTCACCGGGTGCAGGCAAGAAAGGGGGCGGTGCTGGGAAACACCCGAGTGACATGGCTCCGATACTGATCCTCGTCGCCAATATGTGGTGTCTGGTTCAGACCAGACGCATGACACGGGACCACGCAAGCGCAGTATGCAAAAACACTCCCCTTTATTCGTCACAGTGAAGCCACTTATATAGGAAATCATATTGAATGACGATGACGATATGTACACTGATAGAAACGAAACTGAAACAATAAAGAAGGATACAACACACACATGGACCACAATGCTGGACAGAAAGTATAAAAGAGTGCAATTCTGACTACAGTCTATCTAGAATCAGTCAGCACTCAGTAGGCACTCAAAAATGGAAAAAACCGTAGCGTATAAAAACGCACACACAGCTTAGGAACGACGTAGGACAAGCCCTCACATCATCTGACTTTAATCTCTGAAAAGCATGCAAATATACAAAAGCGTAGGCATGCGCAGAATGTAACCTCATGTGCAATCAACAGAACCGTTCAAGATATGAAATTTCAGTTTTAAAAAGGTTCACAGAAGTATCGCTGACACAACTTTTTCCTCTTTTCCTTATGTGGTACGCCTCCAAAACCTCCCGTGCCTTACTATCACCGCTCCTGCCCAGAATCCTTATCCCATCAAGCCGTGGTTCACACTCTTTGTAGAGCTCACAATTATCCCCCGCCGTATGTTCTGCCGCTCGGTGACACACCTTGCATTGTGCGCAGTGTTTGGGTAGATGCGCACCTCCTACTTCTTTGAGCGAGCGCGCGTGCTCCGCTGCACGGTCATTGGTTTGGTTTGGTCTATGGGGTTTAACGTCCCAAAGCAACACAGGCTATGAGAGACGCCGTAGTGAAGGGCTCCGGAAATTTCGACCACCTGGGGTTCTTTAACGTGCACTGACATCGCACAGTACACGGGCCTCTAGAATTTCTCCTCCAAAGAAATTCAACCGCCGCGGCCGGGATCGAACCCGCGTCTTTCGGGTCAGCGGCTGAGCACCATAACCACTGCGCCACCGCGGCCGCTCCAAGGTAATTGATGCACCTGCCTGTTTCGCCCGCACAGGCCTTGCCGCAGGTCAGCGGTATTTCATAGACCACGCCGGTGCAGCACTTCACAAAGTGCTTCCCATGTTTTTTTACCGCAGCCATTCCTCTTCCCATCGCTCGCTACGCGTGCACAGATCTGTGCTAGCTTCCGTGGAGCCGAAAAGACGACAGGCACGCCATATCTTTTTGCCACTTTTTTTACGTTGTGGGCAACCCTGTGCACATCCGGAACCACTTCAGGTTTCGCGTCTTGCTTCCTTCGTTCTGAACGCCGCTTAAACATGGCGCCCTTGACTTTTTGTAGGAGGGATTCAGCAACACCTGTGATTACCGAGCTTGAGAACCCGGCCCCTCTATAGAATCAATCCACTTGCGTATCAAAGCTCCCTTGCATTCCATGCTGACACGACTTCACGAGTGCAGATTCGAGGCAAAGATTAGCAATAGCGCGTTTAACTGTTAGAATGAGCTGAAGCATACGGTAGCAGCTCCTTTCTAGATCGAGGGGCATACTGCCAACATAGGTGTTCTTCTCCAAACGTAAGCTTAAGTCTAAAAACTGTATACATCTCTGCAAAGGCATCTCATGCGTGAAAACCAGTCCCCTCCCATTCTGTTTAAATATCTCTAAAACACTGCTTACAGCGTCGGTGTAGGTCACGTCGTCCAGTTTTTTAAAAACCACTAAAAAATCGTCCACGTATCTGAATACTTTTTGTACCCCCTTCCCTGTCAAACTTCGTTCTAGGGCGCAGTCAATATAGGCTAAAAATATGCTGGTTAGCACCGGGGCTACGCAAGAACCGATTCAGATCCCTTTCCTTTGTCGATAAAAACTGTTGTTAAAAGATACAAACGTCACTTTAAGGTAAAATTCCAGCATTCTCAAAAAATTCGCTACCGACACACCTGAGGCGTTTTGGAACTCTATTGCCCCGGTACTTTCTGTGGAATCTGTTACAAAGGTAAACAATGCATCATAAGGCACGGAGTAATACAGGTCCTCCACATCTATCGAACACATATATCCAATGGATGAAATTTCTTGGAGATACCTAACAACATCAACTGAGCTTTTTACAGCAAACGGATCATGATTCTGAAGAGAATTAAGGTGCTTC
Organism: Amblyomma mixtum; assembly: GCF_055824585.1. Classification (NCBI taxonomy): domain Eukaryota; kingdom Metazoa; phylum Arthropoda; class Arachnida; order Ixodida; family Ixodidae; genus Amblyomma; species Amblyomma mixtum. The sequence continues at coordinate 131,257,768 of NC_143012.1, forward strand.
TGCAGGTATTTGCTCAGAATATGCTGCCATGTTCCGTTTACACTTACTACTGTTCTAAACGGCACCGACGGTTTGTGCGTTTTGGCAGTAAAAAATACAGCGAGAGCGTTCCTCTTACTGCCAGCAATGCCGTTAGCCAACCTGTTCAGGTCCAAGTCCGTGCACATCATGGCCGCCTTTCCTTTCACTCTCGTCTCACTGGCCTTTAAAATGTCAAAGTTCTTGGCAATAGCATCACCTGCTCTTCTTCTAAACTCCTCCTCCGATAGCACCACAAAGCCACCGTCCTTGTCAGCTTGTTGAAGCCGGATATTGTTCTGTCTAAAATATGACACGACTTTTGCAATGGGATTCTTGCCTGGCTTGGTGACGGTGCTACTTGTAGCCCTCATTAGCGCATCCAGTCCATCAAGCAGGCACCTTTCCTTGCTGTCTTCTGAGGCCTCTCCTGCGATGCGCTTATTCAGAGCCAGGAACACATGTGTCCCAACCGGCAGCTAATGACTAAACTTAGGACCCTTGCTCAAGAATGAATTATCTCGTTGGGAAGCTCAGCTTCACCTACAACCGTCAACCACGTACCAGGTGGCTTCCTTTTCCTCTTCACCTGAGTAGACTGCAGAAAATGGTTTAGTGTGTGAGCCCACCAAAACTCAGTCATTCTTCCTGTGAGGCGACGAAACGCACGGTGCTTAATCCCTGCCAACCATCCGGGGTCCATGCTGTAGCAGAGAGCACGCACATGGTCTTCAAATCGTCTTATTTGTCGCCACAGCTCAGATTTCAGTAGTTTCCAAATACGCTTCAGAAGTCCTATTGGTGGTCGCAGGTAGCCGAAGATAGCACTCACGTCCTCCGGAACGAGGCCCTTGCGAAGGCAAAACGAAATGTATCTGCACGGCATGCTGACGCCACGATGAGGGAAACAAAGGTATCAAGACGAGAAGAAGATGACAAGTGTCACATATAAAAGGGCCCTGAGTGTTTGAGGCATAGTTTAGTAGAACATCTATTTGGGCTAGATGGTTCATTGTACTCGAAAATGAAAAAAACAGTAGCGCCGAAAAACACACACACACAGATCAAGAACGACGTATGACAAGCGCTCACTTCATCTGACTTTAATCTCTGAAAAGCGTGCAAATAAACAAAAGCGTAGGCATGCGCAGAGAGTAACCTCATGTGCAATCAACAGAACCGTTCAAGATATGAAATTTCAGTTTTAAAAAGGTTCACGGAAGTATCGCTGACACAACTTTTTCCTCTTTTCCTTATGTGGTACGCCTGCAAAACCTCCCGTGCCTTACTATTACCGCTCCTGCCCACAATCCTTATCCCATCAAGTCGTGGTTCACACTTTTTTGCAAAGCTTACAATTTTCCCCCGCCGTATGTTCTGCCGCTCGGTGACACACCTTGCATTGTGCGCAGTGTTTGGGCAGATGCGCACCTCCTACTTCTTTGAGCGAGCTCGCGTGCTCCTCTGCACGGTCATTGATGCACCTGCCTGTTTCGCCCACATAGGCCTTGCCGCAGGTCAGGGGCATTTCATAGACAACGCCGGTGCAGCACTTCACAAAGTGCTTCCTATGTTTTCTGCCGCAGCCATTCCTCTTCCCATCGCTCGCTACGCGTGGACACATCTGTGCTAGGTTCCGTGGAGGCGAAAAGACGACAGGCACGCCATATCATTTTGCCACTTTTTTTACGTTGTGGGCAACCCTGTGCACAACCGGAACCACTTCAGGTTTCGCGTCTTGCTTCCTTCGTTCTGAAGGCCGCTTAAACATGGCGCCCTTGACTTTTTGTAGGAGGGATTCAGCAACACCTGTGATTACCGAATTGGGAGTCCGGCCCCCACAAATCGATCCACTTGCGTATCAAAGCTCCCTTGCATTCCATGCTGACACGACATCACGAGTGCAGATTCGATGCAAAGATTAGCAATAGCGCGTTTAACTGTCTTAGAATGAGCTGAAGCATACGTTAACAGCTCCTTTCTAGCTCGATGGGCATACTGCCAACGTATATGTTCTCCAAACGTAAGCTTCGGGTCTAAAAACTGTATACATCCCTGCAAAGGCATCTCATGGGTGAAAACCAGTTCCCTCCCATTCTGTGTAAATATCTCTAAAACACTGCTACAGCATCGGTGTAGGTCACGTCGGCCAGTGTTTTTAAAACTGCTAAAAAATCGTCCACGTATCTGAACACTTTTTGTACCCCCTTCCCTGTCAAGCTTCGTTCTAGGGCGCGGTCAATATAGGCTAAAAATATTCTGGTTAGCACCGGTTCTACGCAAGAACCGATGCAGACCCCTTTCTTTTGTCGATAAAAACTGTTGTTAAAAGATACAAACGTCACTTTAAGGAAAAATTCCAGCATTCTCAAAAAAATCGCTACGAACACACCTGAGGCGTTTTGGAACTCTATTGCCCCGGTACTTTCTATGGAATCTCTTACAGAGGTAAACAATGCATCACAAGGCACGGAGTAATACAGGTCCTCTACATCTATCGAAACATACGGCGGGGGAAAATTGTGAGCTCTGCAAAAAGTGTGAACCACGACTTGATGGGATAATGATTGTGACCAGGAGCGGCGATAGTAAGGCACTGGAGGTTTTGGAGGCGTAACACATAAGGAAAAGAGGAAAAAGTTGTGTCAGCGATACTTCTGTGAACCTTTTTAAAACTGAAATTTCATATCTTGAACGGTTCTGTTGATTGCACATGAGGTTACTTTCTGCGCATGCCTACGCTTTTGTATATTTGCACGCTTTTCAGAGATTAAAGTCAGATGAAGTGAGCGCTTTTCCTACGTCGTTCTTGAGCTGTGTGTGTGTGTGTTTTTCGGCGCTACTGTTTTTTTCCATTTTCGAGTACAATGAACCATCTAGCCCCAAATAGATGTTCTTCTAAACGCAGTAGGCACTTTAGCTTGGTAAGAGACGGGTCGTAATTTTGTCCGGAAACGATTTCGGCAGGTAGTTTACTCCAATGGTAAATGGCAAGGAACAGTTGCGAATGACGCATAAGTTTCATGTGAGCAATCTTAAGGTGCAGTTTAAAGCAGTGATCTAATCGGGGGAAAATGCCATTTGCTGGTTTGTTTTGAGATTCTGTGAACGGCGAAGGACTGCGATATTGCTTGGGAAAGTGACATGTCAGGGTGACAAGTCTTCGCTTTTAAAGTGAGCTTAAATTTAAGGATGATTTAATAACGGTGATGCTACTTTAGCGAGCGTATTTTTTAGCGTCATTATTTTGAAGTGACTACAGTTCCTCGTCAAGATACGCTTGCTCCGGGTTCCAGATGATACCGGCATATTCTAGTTGCGATCTGACTGACGTTGTGTATGCTGAGAGTTCGGTCTCCTGATTTGCAAAGTGCAAGCGACGCCTAATGAAACCGAGAGCTTTGGATGCTTTAGTGGTTATGTAATTAATGTGTTCTTGCCATGTCAAGTGCGAAGAAATGTGGACGCCTAGGTATTTGACATCAGGAACTTTTGAAATCGCCACTTTACTGGTACTATAGAAGCGGACTTATCGACTCTAGCAGTCATAAATGTTAACACTTTCGTTTTTGAAACGTTTATTTCTATAGGCCATTGTTAAATAAACAATAAATAAATTGGCTTTTGAGGAAAAGAAATGGCGCACTATCTGTTGGACGTTTTTCGGCGGACACCAAACCGCGCCGTAAAGGAAGGGAAGAAGGTTGGAGTGAAAGAACGAACAGAAAAATAGTTGCCCTAGTGGGGGGCCTCCGGAATAATTTCAACTACCTGGGGATCTTTAACGCTCACTGACATCTCACAGCACACGGGCGCCTTTTACGATCCCCCTCCATCTAAACGCTGCCCCGCGGTCGGGTTCGAACTCGGGTACTCCAGCTAGGTAGACGAGCGCCTTAACCACTGAGGCAGCGCGGCGAGGGACCATTGTTTGCACCACTTCGCGATTTCGCGGTGTTCCAATTTCAAAACATTAGTATCGTGAGCGTCAGCAATTTTCCCGTAAATAACAGTCGTCGGCAAACAGCCTGATTGTAGAAGTGATGTTGCTGCTTATGTCTTCAATGTAAATAGGGTGGGTGGTGGAAAGATTTATTAAGTAGGGGCAGGAGGTATGTTTGGATCAGGCCGGCAGGGACCGATCCTTACAAGCACTAGGTGGAGCCGCCCTGGGGCGCCCAACTAAGCGCGGCAGCCGAGCAGGGTCGCATCCCAGACCTCCCGAGTTGGGTTGGTGATGGGGAGAATGGCCGGGTTGGAGGGGTAGGCCCACATCATGTGATAGATGTCCGAACACACCGCTCATCAGTGCGGGCAGCTGCCGTTAAAGGAGGGGCCAAAATGTTTTAGTGCTGCCGGGCACAGCAATGCATTGGTGAGGAGGCGGAGAAGGAGCCTCTCATCCGCCTTCTTCAGGCCTTTACATGGGCAAGGGTAAGGGCGATGACTATCTTGATAGTAGGTTTTAACATCTTTGGAGGTATAGACCGGATTAAAATCAGGTTCCTGATCGGGTGGGGACGAGAAAACAGACCGGTGAGAGATCTCGCAGGCGGCTGCGTCTGCTGCCTCGTTTCCTACCAGCCCAAGATGAGCAGGGGCCCATATATGGTAACGGTGTGCGGGGTCGGTATGCCGTATGCAATTTTGGTAGATTCCATAGGCTAGGAAGGGAGTGCAGCCTTGCTCGATGTTCCGATAGACCCCTCGTGAGTCGGTGATTATGTATTTTAAATCGGAATCTGAGGCCGCGAGAGCAATCGCGAACTATTCTGCATGTCTAGCACATCGGGTTCTGAAGGTGAGGCTGTTAACGGTTGCTGTTGTGAACTACCGCGACCGTGTACCATCCCCCATGGTGAGGACCCGAGGCGTCCACGTAGTATGCACCTGTTTTGTTGCCATAATGTCGGGCTAGGGTTTGCGCTCGTGCCAGGAGCCGGGCACTATGGTCTTCGTGTGACATGTTGGCTGGAAGAGGTCGCACGTGGAGGGCACGTCTCTGCCGTTCTAGGATGTGAAATCTGTCTTCCATGGGAGTGTTTTGTTGGACATGGAGTCCCCTGGGCTGCCCTGCGAGGCCCACAGAGTGATGTCATCGGCGTAAAGAGCGTGCTGCACGCCGGCGACACTACCCAGCTTGGCCGACAGATGTATCACAGCCAGATTGAAGAGCAGCGGGGAAAGTACTGCGCCTCGGGATATTCCCCGCGTTCCAAGTAGGTAATGATCATGCTCTTTATATTGGATGCGATGCAGGATTGACCATCCATTAGAAACTGACATGTGTATCAGAATGTGTTGAGGCCACCGTCAGTCTGGCTTAGGTTAGTGAGTATGATCTCGTGAGTTACATTGTCAAATGCACCTTTGAGATCCAAGGCGAGTACTACCCGGCCATTATGGGGGCATCCGAGGGGGTCAGGTTCTTCCCGATTGAGTTGCAGGAGGACATCGTGTGCGGATGTGTGTCGGCGGAATCCGAACATGGTGCTCACAAAGACATGTTTGTGTTCAAGATATGCAGATAACCGGCCCCGCACCATCGTCTTCATTAGTTTGCCCACACAGGAGGTGAGAGAGATGGGGCGGAGGTTATCTGTGTCAATTGGTTGTCCTGCTTTAGGAATAAAAGTGACCTGAGCCGTTTTCCAGTCGATTGGCAGGGGGTGCTCCCGCACTAAATCGCATTGATGTAGTCGAGGAGGGATTGGTATGCCAAGTCGGGCAGGTTCGTCAAAAGCTTGACGGTGACCTTATCCCTTGCTGGCGCAGAGCCCCGTTTCATTTTGGCGAGAGCCGCCCGCAGATCATGGAGCTAGAAAGGTTGATCCAGCTCCATGTTCTTTCTGCGTGCATAAAAGTAAGCAGATCAACGGGGGTCTTGGGCTGTACACTGATACTGGTCCCGAAGTTTCTGTGCCAGCCGAGTCGTGTTGAGAGGGAAAGTGTGCATAGCTCGCAGCAAATGTATTTGTGGTTCGGTTTTCTGTTTTGGGGTGGGTCGATTAGGGCTCGAAAGAGAAGCCATATGTTTCGTCTGGACATTTGTCGCGCGGCTGGCTTGCACCCAGTTGGAGTCGGTGAGTTGGGCTGCGTACTCTGCCGCTTTCTGGGTAAGCTCGACAATTCGAGCTTTAAGGTTTCTAATGTGTTTCTGGCGTCGCAAACAGCGGTTGAGGCTACGACAGGCTTCCCAGAGGTGTCTAAGGTGGTCACCCACGTCTGTGACCGCCAATGTGAGCTGGATCTGACCTCCATACGAGCAATGATGTGTCAGCAGCTGTTGCGACCATGCTGGGTAGCCTTGCTGGGAAATGGGTGTGCTATCGCGTGAGCCAAATTTTTGCCTGAAATTTGCCCAGTCTGGGATACGGCCTTGTGTTCTGGAAAGTTTGAGGGGGCATGTGCTTAGTGTAGTGTTAAGGATGCAGTGGTCGCTACCGAGGGTCTCCTCGGTGTTGAGCAAGTCTGCGTGTCTTATGTTGCGAGTGAAGGTTAAGTCCAGACACGTATCCCGTGTCACGGAGTTTCGTATGGGTGTTGGGTGGACGGGGTCCGTGTGCAGGGTGAGACTCAACGGGGACGCAAGCTCCACCAGCTTACGGCCGTGCGACTCCTCTTTGCGATGACCTCCCAGCTGAATGGGAGCGTTAAAATCACTCACAATCAGCAGGGGATCGCGACCCGCTACTCTTAGAGCGTGGCTAAAGAGGTCCGCAAAAGTCATTGGGTTGTGTTTATGCAACGTGGAGTATCTGCGTTGAGTATATGCAACAGCCGGTCCTTGCGGCAGTGGTGTGATAGTCACCATTACGTACGAATACTAGCGCTGGAGGTCAAGATCCACTAAGTTGGCTGTGTAGGCTTCGTGAACGAGAAGACAAGACACGGGATCGTGTTGGAACGTCCTGTAATTTGAAAGTGTGGCGCCCAGGTGTTAAAATTCTGCGCATTTCAAAAAAAAAAAAAACATCGCCGCGAAGAAGCGGTCTAGCCAGCGCGCGTCGCTAGAACAGGGGAGAAGGAAACCCTGAAGAGCGCTCAGCCTTGTGTGTGTTGCTGCACAGCTCGCAGGCGCGGCGCCAAGGAAATTACGTAAGCGCATGTCGTCTATTTTTCTAGAATGCCCGAGTATTTTCTACTCAGTGCTGACGGAGAGTGCGTAGCCTTGAGTGTGCTAAATGATGCCCCCTCCCCCTTCACTCGCGTGCCGGCGCAACACAAAAACATCTCGAAGCATCTAGAAGACGGCCTTCGCGCCTGACTAATGGGGACGCGCGCTCGGCGCGAGAGGGCGAAGGAAATTGCACAGCTGATACTGTGTGCGCGCACCTGCCTTGGCGCCAAGAACGAACACTCGCGGGGCGCGCCTATACATGAAGAGCGTTGACCGCTGTCTGTCAGCCGGAGTCCCTGTTTAAGCTTCTGAGAAGCGCGCCTGCTCGACTCCCAGGATAAAACCACTCGCACAGCCACGGTCCAACGAGGCAGCGCGTGCCAGTCTGCGGGACGGCACCGTCGTGGACCTCTAGTGCCCGGTGAACAAACTGTTTTTGTTGTTTGCTTCTCTCTTGTGTTCGTGCAATTTAGGTGCAATATCTTTATTCTATTGTAATCTCTTTCTAGTATAACTTTGCACGAGTTGAATTTTTTTTGTTATTTTGTATGTGCTCGTACGAGTGATTTTGCAATACTCGGTATCGTTTCTGCTGTATAAACTTTGTTTTGTTTGTGAACATTTGGCTCCGACCCATTCTCCAGCTTGCGACCGGCGAGAGCTGGGCACGAAAGGACCAACTCCCTTATCAATGGGTAGCTGGACTTTGACTGAGGTTTCCACGCTGAGCCGAGGGCATCTTCTTTGTCACCGAGACAGCTACCCCAAACCCTATCGAAAAATCTCATATGAATTCATATGTGTCTCGTATCATTCCATATGTGTTACATACGAGCTATATGTGTCAGATATGTGTCTCGTATGAACTCGTATGCAGCCCATATGAGTTATATGTGTCAGTATATGTGCCTCATATGAACTCGTATGCTGCCCATATGAGTTATATGTGTCAGTATATGTGCCTCATATGAACACATACAGGCTTCATACGAGTTCATATGTGCCACGTATGTGCCTCGTATGGACTCATATGGGTATCATATGAGCCATATGTGTCGACAAATGCGCCTCGTATCAGCACATATGCTTCATACGAGTTCATATGTGTCACAAATGTGTGGTCATACGCGTCACAAATGTCACGGATGAACACATGTGCTGCATATATAGTAGTTCACGCGCTACGGAAATGTGATTTGTATGGACTTATTACATATGTGGCATACCTCAACTGACACGCGACACTCGTGCGTACACAAGAGCTCCGATATGCATCGTATCAGCTTACATCAATCTCGTGCGTAACAGATAGCCGCTGATGAGTGCCTCTTATAGAGCAGGCCTTTCTGTTTGAAGCACGAGGAAAAGAAGGGATGAACAAGCGATTAACAAGTGCCCAACCAACGCATAAAAAAAACTCTTGGCCTGTTTCACATATTTTTCTCCTTGATTCTCTGCTTGTGCCCTCTTGTTGTAAACAGCGCCTATCCAAACAGTATGACGTTAGGCGTTTCCAATGTGCTTGGACAAACGCTCAGCTAGAAGGCAAATATTGCCTTCTGGGCTTAGTTGAGCTGTTGAGCGAATAACGCCAGGTATTTTCATGCAAGAGCTAGCTCCGACTGTAGTTAACAATAGGTGCGCAATGAGAGTACTACCGTGAATGGTGCAGGCGCTGTGAAAATTAAAATACATACAAATATCAGATCTTTCAGCGCTTATCACAGAGCACATCAAGATTCACAATATCAGTGGAAGTGCAATCGGCTGTAGTTAAGCTCCTTAAACCTGACAAATAAACATTTGACCTCGCACCTAACCATCGAATTCTTAAGTAGGGAAGCATAGGGTAAGTCTTGTCATCCGAATATAACGCAATCGTTTTCCGTGTCAGCCGTGGTGTAGTCTCTTGCTACAATCTCTTTGTAGTAACCAAAAGTTCCACCAGAGAGCTCTTCTGTAGATACCACAAACTCCGGCAGCAATAGCCGCAGCTTCACTTGGCACACGGTGCGCAAGAACGGGTCTGTGACGTCGCGAAAAAACAAAAAACGGTTCACCAGCTGCCTTAAAAAGAGGTGCCCTAGCCCTAGCCCCCCGTCTTTTACCCGCCGGAACAGGTTCGTTCTGCTACAACGTTCCCATTCGGACGCCCATATGAAAACTGCAAAAAACCTGTGTAGCTTCTGAACGTTCGCACGCCAGCAATGCGAAACCTGCATCACATACTAGAGTTTGCTAATAAAAAAAAGATTGCAGACAGTAGCTCTGGCGAAAATTGAAAGGCTGGTGCCTTTCCATTTCTCAGCTCGGTCACGTGCGTCTTTAGTTTGCTCTTTCCAATACTCCTCGCTATCGCGATAAGCATCGAGCGGAACGCCCAAATACTTGCCCGGGGTCGTCGCCCACGGTACGTTGGCGAAATGGTCCGGGTGGGATGGCCACCATCCATGCCAGAGCCCAAGGCACTTGGACCAGTTAACCCCGCTACCTGTGACTTCGCTGAACGCGCGTACACACCCGAAAGCTTCACTTATGCTCCCCTGATCAACCGTAAATACTGCAACGTCATCTGCATAGGCCAGCAGCTTAACTTCAGCTGCTTGTAACCTAAAGCCATTAATACTATTGTTTTCTATGATTTTCATGCACAGCGTTTTGATGTAAATACAAAACAAGAGAGGGCTGAGGGGGCAGCCCTGACGCACCGAACGCTGCACGCTAATGGGGGCCCCCAGACTCTGTTAACAATCAGTCTGGTCGTGCAGTTTCGATGCGCTAGGGCTACACCCTTACGGATAACTGAACCGACGTTCACATGGTCTAAAACGGTAAACAAAATTTCATGGGAAACACAATCAAATGCCTTTTCGAGATCAATCTGAAGCACCGCTACTCGCCCATTGATGTCTGATGTCGTCACAGCTTTCAAGCACACTGCGCGCTTTGTGAATGTAGGAAAAAATTGAGCGCCCTTTGATTCCACATGTCTGGTGGGGTCCAACAATATTCGATATCACTGTCTGTAGTCTACGCGCCAATACCTTCATAAAAATTTTGTAGTCCACATTAGTGAGTGCTATGGGTCGATACGCTGTAACCAATTGCAATTTCTTTATATCATCCGTTTTAGGTATGAGCACTGTATGGGAGATCCCAAAAGACGGAGGCAATACGTTTATTTTATAGGCTTCATTGAAAATTGTACACAGCACTGGGGCAATTTCGTGCTTAAATTCTTTATAAAATGCCGCACTGAATCCATATGGTCCTGGTGATTTTCCTAGGTTTAACTGATCTTTCGCGTGCTCTACCTCGCTGTGAGTTATTGCTAGTTCCATTTTCTTTTTGCTTTCTTCGTCAAGCCGTGGCATTGCACCAAGAAACTGATGCGTAAAGGCTACTGCGTCTACAGGAGTCGATGAAAAAAGCCTCTGGTAGTATTCATTAAAGACTTCTTTGATGAGGTCAGTGTCTGCCGATAAGATACCCCCCATTCTATTTTATCGATGTGATTTCTTTCCGCGCGCGCTTTTTCTAGACCAAGAGCACGTTTCGATGGCGCTTCGCCAGCAGCTGTGTCTTCCGCCCTTGCCCTCACTAGTGCTCCGCGATAACGCCGTTTTTCCATAAGCTCTATCTTTTGTTTTGTTTTCCTGACATCTTCTATCCATTTCCCAGGCTCTTTGCATTCCTGCTTCATCAGCGTTTGAAGCAGTGCCCTTAGCTCAGCTTCGCCTTGTTTTTCCTTATAACGGATACATGTCGCCCTTTCTATTGCTTTGACTTTTAAAGATTCTTTACTTAGCTCCCACTGTTGCCAAATCTTCAGGTTCTTGCGCGGGTTTATTTTCCATATTTCATCCTTTACTGCTCTGCAGTAGATTTCGTCTTGAAGAAGCGTGTTGTTTAGCTTCCACATTTCCCACGAAAATGCCTTGCTTCGGTTCACACTTCCCAGGCAGCACTCAACTAAACTGTGGTCTGAGAAGGTTTGGTTTGGTTTATGGGGTTTAACGTCCCAAAGCGACTAAGGCTATGAGAGACGCCGTAGTGGAGGGCTCCGGAAATTTCGACCACCTGGGGTTCTTTAACGTGCACTGACATCGCACAGTACACGGGCCTCTAGAATTTCTCCTCCAAAGAAATTCCAGCCGCCGCGGCCGGGATCGAACCCGCGTCTTTTGGGTCAGCAGCCGAGCACCATAACCGCTGAGCCACCGCGGCGGCTCGTCTGAGAAGGAGACTCCCACAACTTCATAATGGTTGCAAACAGGGGCAAGGTCGACTGATGCGTAAATGCGGTCCAGCCGTGCATGGCTTGAGCCCTGGAAATGAGTGAACTGCACCGTCCGCGCAGCCTCAATAAGTTCAGCCACATCCTCAAGGTTTCCGTTCTTGATCATTCGCATCAACACTTGAGTGTGGTTTCTTTCGGCACGTTTTTCCACCGATTATTTGTGGAAAAGTAAAAGGAAAAAGTTGTACAATGATCTTTGTGATATTGTTTTCCCAGAGCCCATGTACAGGGCCTTGTACAGTGGAGGCCCGGGAGGGGATGTTTTAAAAAGGGTGAAGAAAATGCAGGTGCCACCAGGAGTAAAGACTTTCTTTTTTAAGTTGCACACCGGGACGTTACCAGTTAAAAAGTTTCTAGAGGGAAAGGATTTATTTTTACCGTGGGGATCGAACTGCTTAATTTGTAAACAGCCTGAAACAATAGACCATGTTTTTTTGCATTGCTGGGAAGGGGTTTATTTTTGGGACGTGTTACAAAGGACCATAAAGAAAGAGCTACCACTTGACGCGCACGGAATTAGCTATTTAAGCACTGATAGTGAGGATGGGGCACCTTTTGATCTCATAATGCTTTGGGCCTCCACTGTATATGGCGCTCCAGAATGGCAGGCTACCATTGTGACAAAGACGCACGACCGGCCCGAATTTACTTTCGGGAAAGCATGGACTGGTTTCTTGCAATCTAAAAAGCGGCTGCGGAGCCTCCCGAGTGGCTCTCAAGACTAGAGCCGTTGTGTATGTTGCGGGAATTTTAAGCTGACGAAGCCAGTCTCGTGCTGGCTGACCGCGACAGTGTCGTATGTATATAGCGTTATGTGTATTTTTGTTGTGCAATGTCATAAGCCAAAGCCAGGCAATAAAAAAAAAAGTCAGCCGTGGTGTAGTGGTTACTGTAGTAAGCTGTAAATCTCTAGGTCAGAGGTTCGAATCCGCGACTACCGGCAGTTTTTTTTTTTTCGCGTCCAAATTTTTTTTTTATTTTCTTTAGTTCAGTAACTTCAATGGAAGCTTTTTTTTATTGTTAATTGCCTTTTAATTCCACCCCAGCCCTTCCCTTTCCTTTCCCAATAATTTTAAACCAGACAGATGTGACACATATCACACATATGAAACGTATGACACATATCACACATATAACACATATTCCATAATCTCGTATAAACCAGACACATATGACACATATATATGAGATTTTTCGATAGGGACACGCTCTTATGGTGTCTGTGAACGCACGCCATAAGTGCGCGAAGTGGTGACACCAGGCCTCGCTCCCGGAGAACCACGGCTGGTAGGTAGTCGAAGGTTTCAAAGTAGAGGCGGAAATCGGCACGCTTAATAGTAGTCCTTACAACCTCTACAGATGCATTGTGTTATAGAAGTTGAAATTGTCGAATTGGAGATGGCGGAACGCCTTTGATTGAGGTATCTCGCCAGGATTTAACATTTTTAAGGGGGAGGAGTAGGAAGTGGGTGCCCCAGAGCCAGCTACTTGCGCCATCAAGGGTGTGGTGACGGAAGGAGTGGGGCAGCTGTCCTCATATTGTCAGAATCAATGATCAGTCGGCTAAATTTTGAAGGACGGGATACGTCACTAATGGGCCCCGTCCGACAGAGGAGGCGAATGTTGTCCGAGGTGTGTTTTGAGACCACCGCGGGGACGGCAGTTGTGACCTTGGTGAAGGTCTGGTCCATAGCGGTCTCGAACATAGATCGGAATTCAGAGGTTAAGCGCTCCTCCATCGCGGAGATGGCTGTCACGAGCGCAGGTGAGAGCTCCGCGTCGCTTTCCATTGAGTTCGAGTTCTGTGCGCTCGGAGCATCACCATCATCATCAGCTTGGCTACGACAAAGGCCACTCCCATGCCTCTCCAATTAACTCTGTCCCTTGCCGATGGCGGCCTCCGTACCTCCGCAAACTTCTTAATCTCATCTGCCCACCCAACCTTCTGCCGCCTCCTCCTACGTTTGACTTCTTTTGGAATCCACTCTGTTACGCTTAAGGACCAGCGGTTACCTTGCCTTCGCATTACATGCCCTGAAGCCCATTTCTTTCTCTAGATTTCGACTAGGATATCATTAACCCGCGTGTGTTCCCTCACCCACTCCGCCCGCTTCCGAACTTGTAACGTTACACCTATCATTTTTCTTTCCTTAGCTTGCTGCGTTGTCCTTATCTTATGCTGAACCCTCAATGTTAGCGTACATGTCTCTGCCCCATAAGTGAGTACCGGTAAGATATAGCGGCAGGCGCCAATTTTGACTGTAAATTTTGAATTTGGTTCTGTAAAAGCTCCTTCTGTACCCGGAGCACGTCGATCTCTTTTTTTTATATATTCCGCGTCGAGCGCAGAGACGGTTAGAGAAGGAGAGGGCATGGGAGGAGGAGAAGGCCATCTCAGCGCAGCTGCTCACCTGTTTGCCCAGGCTCTGGTCTCTGTCTTGAGGACTAAATCAGGAAGAGTTCCGGCCCAAGCACCGAGCCTTGAGGCACACCAGACTTTACATGGGTTAGTGCGGAGCAAAATCTGTTGGCAGATTGAAACTGCTGTCGGTTGGTTAAAAAGATAATACAGTTCAAGACATCGCTGTTTATGTTGAGATTTGCAACCGCCAATGCAGGGAGCAACGTCACTAGAGCCCCTTAGTGAGCCCCTTAGGGAGCCCCTTAGCTGCTCTCTTCTGAGCTGCTTTTAGATTCCTCCTAGAGACTCCAAGCGATTTGTCTAACGCGCAAGGGGTAGTGCCGAACGGGCGATGGCGTTCGACAGACTCCTTGGCAGCGCCGCAACTCACAGCTCCGTTCCACCCTTAAAGGTGACCAGAGAGGCCGCCTGGCTTTGATTACACCTGTCTCCAAAAGTTTTTTTTTTTTTTTCCATTTGGAGATTCTCGTGTGACAACGCCAACGGCTAGCAATGCCGACACGGCTTTTCTGCCACAGGACCTCCTTAACGCCGTCGGGTTAAAAAGATCAACAGTGCACTGTAAACCAACCCAGTCCCCTAGCTACAAGGGAAAAGAAACATCCCCCTGAAGTGATGAATGCACGCCCAAAACAAAGGCATGTTATATGTAGTAATGAAGCATCAGTGCAGTCTCGGCATCTAACCCGCACACACTGCATTGATGCTTCATTGTGCGGGCTCGATTCCGGTCGCGGCGGTCGATTTTCGATGGAGGCGAATTCTAGAGCACCGTGTACTGTGCGATGTCAGTGCTCGTTAAGAACCCCAGGCGATTAAAATTCCCGGAGCCCTTCACTACGGCGTCCCTCCTAGCCTGAGTCGTTTTCGGACATTGAACACCCTAAAAGGAAACCATAAAACCAGTTTTTGCAGAAAACATGTAACGCAAAAACAACATTAGGTGACAGTAATACACAAGAGGACAGTGATGTAAGCAAATTATATATGCATTTTAATCGGCATTATTTAGTAGCGACTGAGGCAAACTGTTCCAATCCGTAAGAGTGTTCTGAAGAAAAATGTATTTAAAACGATACTTCAAGCCTTACAGGCGCTAGTAGGCGTAACGATTCCGTGTTCGACGTGCTGCCTGTGCCTGAAATTAAGTTCAAGAGTAAGTGCAAGGTGATTATTATTTAAAAAAAAGAAGTTGTAGCCATTGCATTTTTATTCTAATTTCCAGTATCTGGATAACATTTTCTCTCATTAGAGCTAGCAGGGAATCAGTTGTGTGTGACTTTGGATAAATAAGCTACTCGTTTAAGTTAAAATCTACTGTGTCAATGTTACTTTGGTATAACAGCCCCACACTACGCATGCGTATTCAAGTTTTACGCGACAGCATATATATGCTCGCTTGGTGAAAACCGTCGCAGTGAACTAGGATTGATAGGGAGGCCTCAGAAACATGTCGGAAAAAGAATGGAGGCTTTTGTATTATATGTATGAGGCGATCTCTGATAAAAATTCATCGTTTTGTCATGAACAGATTGTCAGGAATAATGCGAGCTAGCTGACGCCAGTACGAATGCTTGAAAACAGAGAGATATAGCGTACCTTTTCAGCCGCCCTATGCGCGTTCCTTAATAGGGCTTACAGATACCACTGCACGGGAAGGTGCTGAGTTATTATTTGCACTGAAAACTGGCTTCGGCGGACGAGTTTCGTTGCGAAATGCTAGTCGACGAGCCATATCGCAGAGCTCTAGAAAAGCCATGCTGCGCATGAGCGAGGAGCGTGTAACGTCATACGTCCCACAGACATACGATTACACCAAGTACTTTCTGTCAGGTAGAACTGCCTGCACGATGTTCCAAGACATCGAGTCTCCCACACTGAAGCTAGGGAGCAGGAGCACGCCGCAGGGCTCGGTTCTCTCTCCTTTCCTCTTTAACGTGGGGTGAGGGCTCTCCACGAAGCTCTGCGGAGCATAGAGGGGCTAAATTTCAGTATTTATGCGGATGACATAAAACTCTGGATTAACCAGGGGAGCGATGCGAGTATCGAGGAGCGCCTGCAGGCTGCGGCGGGCACTGTCGTGGACTATACTGCCACTAGGGGTCTCTCATGCTCTCCGCAAAAGGCAGATTTATTCGTGTATAACCCGAAGTCACTCCGATGTAAGCGCAACTGGAAATTTGACATTAAAGTAGAGGGGAGACCAGTTCCAAAGGTAGATCAAATCAGAATCTTAGGGCTATTTTTTTAGGATAATGGATATAACGTTGGCGCAATCAAAAGGCTCGAGCGATTTGTCACGCAAGCCCTTGGCGTATTTAGAAGGGTTGCTCTGAAGGGACAAGGCCTGAAGGAAAGAAGCTTGCTTAAACTAACCGAAGCATACGTAATAAGCCGCGTGAGTTATGCCACACATTAGGGCCTAAACATTAGGGCTGAGGAGAAGAAGAAACTAGACTCGCCCATTCGACGGTGCATAAAGAGGGTCCTGGGCTTACCGATCAACACCTCCACAGAGAAGCTCCTCTCTATGGGAGTGCACAATACCTGGGACGAAATAGTGGAGGCTGTCAGAAATTCAGATTTCACAGCTCGAAAGGTTAAGCCGAACAACCACAGGCAGAGCCATCATTGAAATGGTGGGCCTGCAAACAGATAGGTGACTACGAGCCAAATCGAGCATTCCGCAGGACTGCCGAGAAAATTTAATCACTTCCCCACTCCCTCGTAACATGCATCCCATATTCAACACTGAAAGGAGGGAGAAGAGAGCAGAAGCACTAATCAGACGCTTCGATCCGATGGACAGCAAGTCAGTTGCGTACGTGGACGCAGCAAGTGGCAAGTCGGGTGCGGCGGTCGCCTCAGCGTTCTACGGCCGCGGTGCAGCCACCATTAGAAGCCGCAACGCGGAAACCGCTGAAGAAGTTGCGATAGCGCTCTTTTCCGTTAGAACGGAAGCCAATTTTATAATTAGCGATAGCAAAACAGCCATCTATAATTTTGAACAGGGTAGGATACCGCCGGAAGCGGCAAAGATTCCGACCAGATGGCTAAACAGAAAAATTAGCCTAATTTGGACTCCCGCACACCCGTCCGTTCCTGGCAACGACGCGGCCCACGAGTTAGCCCGAGCTCTCTACTTCCGGGTAGTTGTCGAGCCGCCCGGCTGCCGGAAAATGGACGAGCGTCTGCAAAATTATACGGAGATTGTAGAAAATTATAGGTTACAGAGGAGACTGATGCCATCACCGGATAGAACAATAGGGAGGCAATCGCATGGCGGCGCCTCCAAGCTGCGAACTTCGTAAACCCGGTCTGGGCATATCATGTTCAGAGAGATGAGAAAGAAGACGATAAGTGCAAGTACGGTGGTGCGGGAGGGACCCTCCACCACATAATCCGAGAATGCTCTAGCTCCCCAGGGGCTAAAGCAAATATGAACTGTAGAGAAACCTGGGACGCGCTGCTGCGGAGCGAGACCCCTGCTCCACAGCAACAAGCCATCCGCCTGGCGGCAGAAGCCGCGAGGAGTCAAGAGCTCGTCGCCTGCTTATCAGCTCGGAGGTCCCGGCGCCAGTCACCAAGGCCTGAGTGCCGAGGACGGGGAGTACGGGGCGTCCTTATCTGGCGGAAAATAAAGTTGATATCATCCTTATCATCAGCTAACGCGCCGGGGCCGCCGCCGCCACGCGCTCTCCATCGCCTCGCCGACAGTCTACCCCTCTCTCTCTCGCTCCCTCTTCCTCTCTGATGCGCAGTAGCGATTCCGCATCGCCATATGCGCGGTTGGTGGTCGAGCGTAAAAAATCTTGTATAGGAAATCGGGGAGTTGAGGTTTGCTAATTAAATAATTAGAGCCATAAAAAACCAAGAACTTGTCCGGGATTATCAGCATCATTACGCTTGAACGAATGGGTTTATGCAAAAAAGAGTGGTGCCAACGGATAGAGCACCAAAAAATCTCGTATGGGAAATCGAAGGTTGAGGTCGGTTAATTAGTTACTAAATTAGAGCCAAAAATGTCCAAAAAGTTGGCCGAGCGTATCCACATGCTTACGTCGCAACGAACGGGTTGTGCAAAAAATAATTTACCATCGGATAGAGCACGCAAAAGTCTTGTATAGAAAATCGGGGAGTTTAGGGGTGTTAATTAAATAATTAGAGCCAAAAAAACCAAAAACTTGTTCGGGCTTATCCGCAAGATTACGCTTGAACGAATGGGTTTTATGCGAAGAAGAATGGAGTAAAGCAGAAATTTGAGCAAGTTGCTACGTATTCATTTTTGAAACAGCCCAACAAAGACGGAGCCGCCGCGGTGGCTCAGTGGTTATGGTGCTCGGCTGCTGACCCGAAAGACGCGGGTTCGATCCCGGTCGCGGCGGCCGAATTTCTTTGGAGGAGAAATTCTAGAGGCCCGTGTACTGTGCGATGTCAGTGCACGTTAAAGAACCCCAGGTGGTCGAAATTTCCGGAGCCCTCCACTACGGCGTCTCTCATAGCCTTAGTCGGTTTGGGACGTTAAACCCCATAAACCAACCAACCAACCAGCAACAAAGACGGGACGTGGAAACTGAGGGGTAAAGACAAACAGGCGCTGTGAGAGTCAACGCTTGTTTGTCTTCACCCCTCAGTTTCCACGTCCCGTCTTTGTTGCGCTGTTTCAAAAAGAAGAAGAATAGTACCAACGGATAGAGCAGCAAAAAATCTCGTATGGGAAATCGGGGAGTTGAGGTGGGATAATTTGTTAATAAATTACAGCGAAAAATGTGCAAAAAGGTGGCCGTTCTTAACTGCACCATAACGTCTGGACGAATGAATTGAGCAAAAAAGAATGTACCATCGGATAGAACATAAAAAAATCTTCTATAGGAATTCGGGGAGTTGAAGTGCATTAATTAAATAATTGGAGCCAAAAATGACCCAAAACTTGTCCGGGCTTATCCGCGCGATCACGTCTGAACGAATGAGTCGGTGCGAAAAAGAATGGTACCAACGGATAGAACACGAAAAAATCTAGTGCGGGAAATGGGGGGGGGTTGAGGCGGATTAATTACTTAATTAATTAGAGCAGAAATTACCAAAACTGTGGGCGGGGCGGAGCAAAAGTGGCGCCAAAATTGAAAACTCGGGAATTGCGGCTTCACGTCACCATAAGTGTCAGCGGAGCCAAAGCGTGGCACCAAATTTGAAAACGGAGCGTGGCGCATAGTTTGAAAACTCGGATGGGTAATTTATGGAAACAAGTAAAACAATTAATTGTGGTATCACAATGATCGACTTCAGGTTTAAGAGTCTAGAATTTCGGTCACGACTCTTAGTCGACGTGAAAAGCGTGGAAGTGTTACGTTTACGTTTTTGTATGACGTCATAAGGTGTGACGTCACAAAGTGTGACGTCATGCTTACGCATTTCTCCAATGCGGGTGCTGCAGTGATCTCTAACGCTTTTAGGAAGGGACAGAAGGTATGTCTGGATCAGCCCGTAAGTGACCGATCCTTAAAAGCACTCGGGGGAGGTTCCTAGCGTGGGAATACAGTGTCGGTGGCCGCCACCCAGGCGCGGCCGTCTAAGGCACAGATCTACAGAATAATTTCGACAACGTGCACTGACATCGCACGGAGGGCATTGAAGTGGGCTTTGCACCGAACGCCGGTGCACTTCGATGCGCTGAACAGAACGCTGGTCCACGCAACCATCGGTCGCAAAAGCTCTCTGTCGGGCATGGTAATAATAAAACTTTGGAACCGGAACTCTAGCTAAGCATTCGATTCAGCAGCGTTGAACCCCTGTGAGTTTTTTAACCGCGCAGCTAATTTCCTGCCGCCCCCTCCTACCCTTTCTTGTAATCAGTGGCTACACGAGGAGGTGCGGGCCGCGCCGGCGGCAGAGCTTAAGCGGGTGGAGATGCACAGATGGCGGGCGTGGCGCACTTTTAACTGTGCTCAAGGTTTCCATTCCGAAACTGACAGTTTTCTCCGATGAACTAGCAGCGAAGGACTTCTGCTTGTTCTCTCGCGCTGGTGTCTCCGTAGCCCAAATATCTTGGCTGCGGAAGCACCTCGAAGTGATGAGGCCAAGCACTGGTCAGCATTACACTCCTTGTCTCTGAGTGACACTATCGTGGCCCTATCCGGCCAGTCCCAGCTTATGACCGCATTTTATGACCGCAAAATGCGGAGCTTAGCTCCGCATTTTCACCTTCAAAGAGCTACACGGGTTCCTAGGCATGTACGCCCCGCGTGCCAGCTGTTGCGGAGGGGTGAGGGCGCCGCAGAGAGAAGGGCATCCCTTGAGCCGGAGGAGAGTAGTTGCCACGGTGGGCACCGCCACCGAGAGCTCGGGCAGATGTGCGCTCCGTCGCCGCCGCCGCCGCTTTGCCGGCGCACCTCTGCCACCGGAGGAGAGGTTACTTGCGCATACGAAAAACTACCGGGATTCGAGGCGCAGCTGCGCCCGATCCCAAAAACGCAAGCTCTATAAACATTTAAACCAGTGTTGTGGAGCCATGGAGCCATCGGAGCCAGGAGCCATCGCTCGACATTCGGTTCAAGCAACTCTACGACGGAATTCTTCAGGCTGCCTGTGATCCTGGGTCATGACTGGGACTTTCATCTAATATTAGATGAAACCAACGGCTACCCCCCCCCCCCCCCCCCCCCCCCGAGGAGTGCAGCGCTATCTGTGGGATTGACCGTGACGTCAACAGATGGCTACTTCAGGAAGTGTTTCTGCGACGGAACTTTCAGTGGGTGCGGCAGCAATGCCAAGATGCTTCGTTCAAACCCGTTCTGGTTTGCAACCCAGGTGAGAAAGGGGTTTGGCAAATCATTCCGCAGTAATAATGTCTGCCTTCTTGTGCTGCCGTGCCCACACCTTTTGCTTGATTGGTTTTGTGATCTGTTAGTTTCTTTGCAATTTTTGCTGGTGGTAGCAGAGGATGTTGAGACTAACCCTGCGCCCGACGATACAACACTCATCGAGGAACTTAAAGCAATTGCGAAAGACATCCAAGAGATAAAGAATGAAAAAGCGGTCACCAATCAAGAGCTAGGCGCGATAAAAAAAAGCTAGACAAGCACGGAAAATAGAAAGATAGATCTCAGAAGGCGTGGATAGAGCTGACACTCTCGAACAACTGGTTCTGTCCTTGACTAAAAAAGTCGACGAATTTGAAAACAGAAACCGCAGATAAAACCTCATCGTGTATGGTATTACAGAACACGAAAATGAAACTCTTCAAGATCTGCTGAATGCTGCCGAGGAAACAATCTTTGAAGATAAGTTCGGAATAAAAACGGCTGCTTTCGAAAGAACACACCGCCTCGGCCGGAAGCAAGAGACCAAGCCCAAGCCCAGACCTGTCATTATGAAGTTACTCGACTATCGCGATAAAGCCAACATACTTAGCAATTGTAAGAAGCTAAAAGGATCAAAACACTCAGTGAGTGAGGACTCTTCGCGAACGGTAAGGGACGTTAGAAAGCAGCTATGGGAAAGAACGAAAATTCATCGGGATAGAAAGAGAAAGTATTTCTGTCTTATGACAAAGTCAAAATAAATAACCGCTTGTACATCTGGGACGAACAAACCAGTGACATAGTGGAAGATGAAAAAAACGAAGGCATGGACGAGGGACCAGCCAAGCGAACTCGAAACCGCCGTCGGCCGTAACTGTCCTCAATGTTAACGCGCGCAGCCTTGTGAATAGGATTGAACAGTTCGAAGCAATCCACGCGACTGATATTATCTGCCTGACTGAGATATGGCTGCACGCTGACATTGCAAACCACGAACTGGTTCCCCCGGGCTTTACCATTGTGCATCTAGAGGCGGCGGTGTTGTTTTGCTCCTGAAACAAGGCATAAGCTACTCAGTAATCCCAGATGCCCCAGGTGTAGAAGCGGTCTGGTGTAAGATCCAGGCAGGCCGGAGCCATGTCTGTGTGTGTGCCGTGTACAGACCCCCCAGGCTGAAGTATCTTATCTTGAACAGCTTGTTGACTATATGCGCAGTCATATCGTGGGAAGTGCCATAATAATGGCAGGCAACTTTAACTTCCCAGACGTGAACTGGAGCTCTTTGAGCCCATCAAATGTTACAAACAACATCTTGCTCAGTTTTCTGTTTATCTTCAACCTGACCCAAATAGTTTCCAAGCCTACTCGTGCGCAGGACACTTCAAGTTCCATTTTAGATCTTATTTTCGTCAGTGATTACTTCTTAAAAGGAAGGATTAATGTCGATATACTTGAAGGTTTATCTGACCACAATATGGTTCTGTGCACGCTATCGATTACAAATCAAACTCGCCAACACAGTACTAGAAAGCGCGAGTAAGCATTTAACAAAGAAGATAATGATGCCATTATGACTTATTTTGCTCACGAGTACTCCGGTTTTTATGAATTCTTTACAGAGGGCTCTGCTGGCATAGAGGAAATCTGGTTACAGTTCAAAGCACATGTAATGCACCGCTTGAGGCAATTTGCACCGCAGGTAATAAAGACTATAAACACAATGCGTGGATTACACGTGAAGCGATCCATTTAAAACGCAGAATTAAAAGGTTAAGAAAATCTAATAAATTGTGCCCAGTTCGAGATTACCACAAAAAAGTGAATTCATTAAACAGACAAATTAAGGAACAAAAAACAGCAGCCAAACAACGCTTTTGCTGTACAACGCTGAGCAATTTGATCAAAGATTCTCCCCAGAAAATCTGGCGTTATATTAGTCACGAAGATAACCACCAAGAACCATTTTCACCGACGGAAGGAAGGAAGCAAGCTGAAGCGTTCAGTGTGTTCTTCCATTCCGTATTTACTCCTGGTGATGGCACGATGCATTATTACAATCCAGATGTTATGCAGCAAAACGTAAGAAAAAACGTAAGAAAAGACGTACCCACAATCCGTGGATTACGAGAGAAATTCTTCAACTAAAAAGAAAAGTGTCCAGACGTAAACCAATGTTGCGGCGATCAGGGAACCCCGCGTTACCTGATGACTTAATGACATTAAGTGAAAGGTTGAAGTCAACGATTAAAGAATCGAAACATAAGCTTTACAACATCACACTGAGTAAATATCTTCTCGAATCTCCCCAAAAGTTTTGGAGACACTTGTCGGCATACAAGACACCAATAACAAAAATGAATACGCAACAGGGTCTCACTGAGGATAAGGCTAAAATTGCGGAGGCTTTCAATGGGTTCTTTGCAAGCGTTTTTACTTCAGATGACGGAAAACCGACACAGTTTACGTCGCATAACAATTTACCCGAATTAGACGAATTGCAAGTGTCATACGAGGGAATTCTGGCTTCACTGCTGAAGCTAGACACCTCAAAGGCTGCAGCCCGGATGAAATACCGAACTTATTTTTAAAGAGGTACGCTGAATGGTCGGCTAGGTATCTCTTCATAATTTTTAGAAAATCTTTAACCACAGGTACGCTTCCTGATGACTGGAAGATTAGTAAGGTTACCCCAGTTTTTAAGGATGGTGACACTGCTAATGTTTCCAATTTCAGGCCAATAGCACTAACATCAGTGTGTTGTAAGCTTTTAGAGCATATTGTATCAAAACACATTCGCCAGCACTTAACGCGCAATGATTTTTTTAGTGAATACCAACATGGCTTTCGGGAGGGCTTGTCAACAGTGACGCAACTATTGGAATGTTGTCATGATTTTTGTAAAGCGATCGACTGCAGGGGGCAGATGGATGTTATATTCTTAGACTTCAAAAAAGCCTTCGACAAGGTTAACCACAGAAAGCTTCTAATTAAGGTAAAAACTGTTTTGGGACATAACTGTGTACTTCGATGGATAGAGGACTTCCTAAGGGGCAAGGTGTGTTGCTGGGCGAGTTGGTTGGGTCGCAGACAGTATGTTGTCATTGGGGATAAGAGGTCCGATTGTTGCGAAGTTAGATCGGGTGTACCCCAGGGGTCAGTTCTTGGCCCCCTCTTATTCCTGATATACATTAATGACATGATCCGGGATTCACCAGTAAAAGCGAGGCTATTCGCAGACGATTGTATTATCTACCATGAAATTAGATCCGTTAATGACCAAGTTCAGCTTAATGATTACCTGCTCCAAATAGATAATTGGTGTACGGAATGGCAGATGTCACTGAACCCGCACAAGACAGTTTGCATGACAATTACCCACAAGCTTGAGCCCCAGAACTATGTGTATAACTTGCAAGGTAACCCGCTTTCCAGAGTAACTGAATACAAGTACCTCGGCGTGACCATCACCTCAAATCTTAGCTGGGCAAAACATATTGACAACATTGTCGCGAAGGGAAACAAGCGATTAGGCTACATTAGGCGCGTCCTAAAACAGGCTTCTACGGACACA
This sequence comes from Amblyomma mixtum, assembly GCF_055824585.1. Lineage (NCBI taxonomy): Eukaryota > Metazoa > Arthropoda > Arachnida > Ixodida > Ixodidae > Amblyomma > Amblyomma mixtum. Next base: position 131,281,999 of record NC_143012.1, read on the forward strand.
AAACTGACAGCGTACAAGATGCTTGTACGGCCTTCACTTGATTACGCATGCGAAATATGGGACCCATATCACAAAAAGTCTGTCTCTAAGCTCGAGCAGATACAGAGACGGGCGCTACGCTTCATTTTCTCCCGGTATCGACGACTGGATTCAGTGACCCCTCTTTATGCCCAAGCAGATGTGCCTCTTCTTTCCCACAGACGAAAAGAAAAACGACTAACTCTGTTTTATTGTGTAATAAATGGTTTAGTCTTCGTTAAGAAAGAACAATACATTAACGAAGCAAAGACATGCGTCACTCGCAATAAACACGTCCAGGTAGAAAAATTTTTTAAAGACTGTTTTAAATACTTTTTTTTTCCTGCCACATCGTCCGATTGGAACAGCCTTCCTAACCACGTTGTGAATGCCCAATCCCGAGAGCAATTTGCTACCCTCATGTGCAAATATTTAACGCAGGAGTGCATATAATTTGTACATTACATTGATTATATTTTGTGAACTGTGTTTGACTGTACTGGCTGTTTTATCGTACTGGCCGGCGTTTTATAAATTTTGATGTTGTACCCACTCCTATCTTAGTCCAGTTGGACTGATAGTATGTTCAAATAAATAAACGATGCACCAGTTATAACTTAAGCAGGAGTGTTCTCGCTGCTGTTAAATTTAGATGACAAAAAGTGCAATGGCCCGGAAGGTAACCCTAATTGCTTTCTTAAACGCTATGTGGAACCTATAAGCAAATATTATGCCTAATTTACAATAAATTCATCAGTGAACAATGCCTCCGAGCGGATTGTAAAATTGCAAAAGTAGTGCCTATCTTCAAGTCCGGAGATATTTCTTGCAAGTCAAATTATAGGCCAATTTTTCTGACATGTACTTGCTGCAGAATTTTGGAACATATAATTTTAAAATTTATTAAGCAATTTGTCGAAGAAAATAACATTCTTCCCCCTCACCGACATGGCTTCAGAAGAGGTCTGTCTACTGTCACTCAACTTGTTGAGATTCTATATGATTTCGCTAAAGCAAATAATGACCAAACACAAATAGACGTTATTTACCGGCACTTTTCAAAAGCCTTTGACCGTGTCTGCCATGCAAACTTGCTTCTGAAACTCAAATATATTTTAGGGGACGGGCCAGTCGTGCAATGGATCCGCTGTTATTTGTCTTCCGCTGCCAGTTTGTTCAGTTCAGCGCCCATACTTCCCGAACAGTGCCAGTCCTCTAGGGTGTAGCACAGGACTCCATTTTAGCGCCTATCCTGTTCCTCTTGTTTATAAACGACATAACTAGTCAGGTGGATTCCAAGACAAGACTATTCGCAGACGGCTGCGGCCTGTATAGAGAAGTTCTGAACCGGCAAAACCAAATTCCTCTCAACAAGAATTTTGGTTTGATAGCCCAATGGCGCACGGACTGGCAAATGACCATAAACCTTAACAAAGCACTGTCAATGTCTATAACAAAAAAGAAATGTAAGCTTTGTTTTTCGTACGGATGTCACAGTACGATCCTCAAAACAGTCACTGAGCATAAGTACTCGGGCGTAGTGGTCTTATCAGATCTGTGATGGTCAGCTAATGTAGACGGCCCTGCGGTACTCTACGAGGGAATTCAAGCTTTTGGCTTATGTGATGTATATTCGCCCGACCTTGGAATATGCGAACGTGCCATGGTTTCCGTCTGTCCAAAATCAAATATCTACGCTCGAAGCTGTCTAGCGGAAGGCCACGCGTTTTATCTGCAACAGATACCAGCGCACCGACTCTCCCACGCAGATGCTGACCGAGATTGGGCTTCATACACTAACCAGCTGTGCGATGCTACAACGTCTGCAATTTTTGTCCCTTATCTTGCAGAACATCATGAAAGTAAATCCTGATACCTACATTTCTTTCAATACTTCCAGAGAAACCCGTCATAAGCATCAATTGACACTCCAAGAATATTTTTGTGCCAACAATACATACAGTTTTTCGTTTTTCCCGCGAGCTGTGCGTGATTAGAATTCTTTAGATCAGACTGTGGTCTCGCAGTCTACTATTGACAAATTTGAACTTGCTGTCAATTCTGTACTGTCAACAACGAAAATGCGATGTCATCACTAATGTGTCTTTTTTGCTTTTTATGTATAAATGTAAATCTGTGATAATGTCAGTACGTGAATGGCGGTATCTGAAGTATTTTTTTATGTGCTTGCCTCTTTTTTGCTGTAGTGGTCTTCGCATACTCTGTGTACAAACGTGTGTATGCCTGTATGAGCTAATGTATACGGGTCGTTAGTCCACTCCTGTAAAAATTCCTAAAAGGATTGACAGTATCTCCAAAAAAATAATAAAATAAAAAACAGCGCTGAACCCCCGTACGTTCTAAAGCGCAGCTCTTTGGCGCCCGTCCCGGTGTTTCGCGGCGTCGCCGTTGTACATTAGTAGTGCGGGAGAGTCCCAGCCTAGGGTCTCAATCTACTCTCTCCCTCGTAACCGTCTCCGCAGCCGGGACAGCGCGCTGCTCTAGCTGCGCGCGCTCCGGGTGCGATCTCTCGCGCCCAACCCGAAACGCATAGCCGCGGCCGTTCGCCACTGCGTGTATCTCCTCCTCCCCGCCCTCTTTTTACGTGGTGGCGAACGCGCTGTAGCGCACGGGGTTCTCTGGTTGTCGAAGCGCCGGGTCGGCATCAGCGGATCACGGTGCGTGCGTTCCAAGCCGAAACGCAGAGCCACGTTCACTTGACTCGCTATCCTCGTCAGCGGCATCAGCCAGTCGCTGCTGTCTCCGCTCCACGCGCTGCCTCCCGCGACCTCCCGATGACGTAATTGCTCTCTTCGCTCTTCCTCCAATGCCACCGGTGTGCGGCGGCAACGAGAGCACCGGATCGGTGGCGGTGGATCTCAACAAGAGCCCCACCCGAGCCCAAACGCATAGCCGCCGCCGCCTATCACCACTGCGAACAGCCTGCCTATATAAATGGTTCTTTCTGAGTAATGACGACAGAAGCCAACAGCCACAGAAACCAAGGGGCACAGGGGATTTTTTTTTAAATTTATTTATTTAATTTGTGGTGTTGATCAATTTAGAATATTACTGAACATGTTATCGCTTAATGCTAATTGATTAGAAAAGCAGAAGAAAAAACAACCACATGCCGCCGGTGGGATCCGAACCCACGACCTCCGAACCGAGGTCGTGGGTTCGGATCCCACCGGCGGCATGTTCAGTAATATTCTAAATTGATCAACATCACAAATTAAATAAATAAATTAAAAAAAAATCCCCTGTGCCCCTCGGTTTCTGTGGCTGTTGGCTTCTGTCGTATTTATAACGAGCCCCTCATTACCCTTCCCTTGTTTGCTTTTCTGAGTAATGAGTTAGGCGACCGGTGGAAGTCGTCTGTCTGCCGCTGCTGTTAAAGAGCTGCCGGAGCAGAGGCCCAGCGCCGTTACCGCCAGAATCCAGAGGTGCGTGTATCTCCGACCACAAAGCTTCCTTCATGAAAATTAAGAACTGTTAGTAGAATGTTTCTTGAAGATGGAATATATGTGAAAAATAACAAGTTGTCTGTAATTACACCGTCTTTGTCAAAAGTAACCAGGCTGCATGGTTTGCTTCTAGCTTGTACAGTGGAGCTTTTACAGCTTCCCTGAAGCTGAAATTGTCGTTAAAGGGAAAGACTGGGGTGTCCTTACCTTCCAACAGCTTTTAATATTCAGGAAAGCCACAAGGGCTCCACTATACAAGCGAGAACCAAACCATGAAGCCTGGTTACTTTTGACAAAGACGGTACATACATCTCTTGCACGAATTAATTGGCTTCATTTATCGACAATCTCAAACAGCTCATGAGCTGCGCTCAAATTTCGCATTAGAAAGCAACGTAATCATTGGCCGTTTTTTTTTTTTACTGCGAAAGCATTATTACGTGCGGGGGGGTATTGCAGGAGCAAAATTCTGCTGACACAGCCTTTAGGAAAGTAATCTTTCATCGCTTTGCTTCTGCAGTGCTCTATGCCCAATTACGTGAAAGCCTGCGGCCACTGGCGGCACTTAGCCACATAGCATTGCAAGCCTGATTGGACGTCCCATAAGGCTTGTCTGAGATGCTCCGCTGTCCTCGTTTCCCCCCCGCGCTAGGCGTCCAATCGATATGCCGACGTCTGGCAGGCTGTGCGCTGAGGACGAGGAAATATCTGCGCGGAAACGAAGCGCGGATATTGGTTAGCCTGCGGCCAATTGTTGCCGCGACAGAATGCCTCGCAGCCATTCGGCAGAGATTCTCTTTGCAGGCAGGTTATTTCTTGAGCGCCGAAACACGGTTAGTGGAAAGCTTTTAGCGTACGCTCTGCGAGGACACGGCCGAGCAGAAAAGAACGTTCATGCTCATCCGGTGAATATCAACTGTTTTGTCCTTTGTGGCTTTGCTGTGCCTGAAGAAAAAAGGCTGTTCTGTCCTATGGTTACGCTTTGCGATGGACGACCAGTAAAATCTTGTAAAATATGTAAAAAACCAAGTACGTTATGGTATATTATGTACAATATTGGCAGCCAATAATTAAAATGCCATGCGTTGCTGCACATCAAGGAACGCTGCAAATAAGAGACGCAAACATAGCACCACTAGGTCGCAAATAACGGCTCATTTGACGAAGGGCGCCCCCATATCCACTCAGGCCGCCACTTGCTCTCTCGCTTGCATTCCCACTTTGAGCCAGAGCTCTGCCGGAGTGCAGACTTTTTAAAAGCGCTCCGTATCGCTTTCGGGACACCCCTACCTTTGCCGCGTTACGAAGGTGGCAGGGCGGTAGTTTACCCCGCAGAAGGGTATATTAAAATTTTCGTGGAAAAATTACGTTTAGGATATGCAGCCCAAAACTGTTCAGCGTAACGTACGGCACTTCGCGCAGGTTTGCCTTTTTTTAGACCGCGGATAAAGCGCGCTCAACTTCTAACACTGTTAAACAGGACTTTTTCGTTAGTATGATGCGTAAACGCAAATTAGATAACCTACATGACAACTTCGACTGCATGACGTTGTCGAACCCCCTTGATTTGGTTGTTTCTATGTAATGCCTATTTATTTATTTATTTATTTATTTATTTATCATCATACCCACAGCGCCATTGGCTGCCATTACAGTGGGGGGTAGAAGAAAAAGTACACAAATGCCACCGCGTGCAGGTGGTTACAAAAAAAAGATAACAATGAGATAGAAAGAACACGGAATTATTATACACAAAATAAATGTCACAGCATGGAAGAAAATGAATCATTTGATAATATGGACACTACTTCCTCAGGCAGCTTGTTCCATTCCGAAACCGTTTTGGGGAAAAAAGACATTTTAAAAAGGTCAGTCCGGCACCTGTATTCTTTAACTTTAAGTGAATTATCTCTACGTAAAGACACGTAATCAGGGTTGGCTATATATTTGGTTCTGTCTATTCCAGTTCTAGAATGAAATATATTATGAAATAATTTTAAACGCAGTACTTTCCTACGTTTTTGAAGTGAGTCCCAACCCAAAGATTTTTTCGCGCTCGTTACACTAAAATATCGCCCATAGTTATTGAAAACAAAACGAACGGCCAAATTCTGAACTCTTTCTAGCTTTTGAACGTCAAGCAAGGTTTTCGGATCCCAGACTGTGCAAGCATACTCAAGTATGCTTCTAACGTTTGTATTATACAGCAGTTCTTTAGTCTTTAAAGGGAAAAGTTTAGCGTTACGTCGCAGGAAACCTAAAACACGACAGGCTTTGGCAGTAACGAAATGCACGTGACGATGCCAAGACATTGAACTTGTTAAATATACACCAAGATATTTAAATTCCAACACTGAAAGCAGTCTGCTATTATTTATGTTATAAGTGAAAATATGGGGAACCTTCTTTTTAGTGAAACACATATGTACAGATTTTTGTAAGTTAATATGCATTCTCCAGTTCTCACACCACTGGGCCACTTTACACAAATCCTGTTGTAATGCATCGCAGTCACTTTGATCGTTAATAATTCTATACAATACACAATCGTCCGCAAAAAGACGCATGTATGAAGAAATACCTGAGAAGATGTCATTCATGTAAATTATGAACAGTAATGGGCCCAAGACGGATCCCTGAGGCACCCCTGATGTTACAGCCACCTCATGCGATTGTTTCCCGTTGACAACAACACATTGACGCCTAACGCTCAAATATTCCTTTATCCACCTAATAACGTTCTCATTTATGTTGTACCAGTATAATTTTTGTACTAATAAGGAATGTGATACAACGTCAAAGGCCTTCTTAAAATCTAGAAAAATACAGTCAACAGAATATCCCTTATCTAAAGCACTTGACAGGTCATGTACAAATTCGGTAAGCTGGGTGACACACGAGTAACCACTGCGAAAGCCATGTTGATTAGTATTTAATAATGAATGTATACTAAGATGATTCATAATACTAGTATAAAACACATGCTCTAAAACTTTGCATAATACACTGGTCAAGGACACTGGTCGATAATTTGAAACAACATTCCTAGGTCCCGATTTATGTATAGGTACAACATTAGCAAGCCTCCATTCATCAGGCAAGGAGCCTTCCTGTAATGACTTTGTGAAAAGAATTTGAAGGTACCTTGACAACGCAAAAGCGCAAGAAGAGAGCAGGATCGTGGGTAAGCCGTCCGGACCGGTGGCACTGTTATCTTTTAAGCGTTCTAAGAGCGACACAATTCCTCGCTGATCAAATTCAATGTTCTCCATGGGTTCCGTACAGTTCAAGGCAAGGCGAAAATTGTCAGGGCTATTGCTGTCCTCAGCAGAAAAAACTGAGCTGAAAAACGTGTTAAAGCACTTGGCTTTCTCCAGATTATCATGAACGATACTTCCGTTGTGATCGAGTGGCGGGATAGACAATTCATCCTTTCTGTTTTTTTTTATGTACTGCCAAAATTCTTTAGGGCGATCCTGGATACGCATGTCGAAAGACTGAAAGTAGGTAAATTTAGCCTCTTTGACCGAAGCATTCATATCCTTTGTAATCTTTTTTAACTTATCCATGTTATCTTCCGACGGATTTCTTTTGAAGCGCGCATATAGTTGTTGCCTCTTTTCAACGACTCTGCGCAGCGCTTTTGTGAACCATGGCTTGCTTTTGCTGCGACGTTTCGTCATCACCCATGACGGCACATGCTGCTCACGCAAATCAAAAAGTTTGGCTGTCAGTGTGCGCCACAGCTCATCAACGCTGAGTGAATCAGACAATGTTTCGTACACATCGACATAGGATTCAAGTGCCCGGGCTATCTCGGGCTACATCTTACTGAAGCGGGTCATCGGCAGAAAACAGACGTAATAATATCTTGTTTAGGGCAGCAATTATGCATGCAATTTGGCAAAGTTATGAAGCAGTCGTAAACGATCACCTAAAATAACTGAACGGCGCATCGACTGCGCATTCTCAGTGAATAAGTTTTTGCGCTTATTCCTTGCGCTAAACGGCAGTACTACAATGAAGAGTTCAAACTAGCCGCCAGGAACAGCGCGAAGACCGACTAACTCAATAATAATATAAGTGGTGTTCATCTTTTCGTCAAATTTTTGCACGTTATCTTCAGACACACCTGAACTGTACTACAAACACTTCGCACATGTGTCACGCTCCCGGTCATGCCTTCCCACTAATATTTTCCTTGGCATATATCATATCTAGGTACACCTTTTTAGCGAAACTTCCGGCAGTAGTCCTGGCGCGCATATTAATCAGCTTCAAGCATAACAAATGACCTAATGGCCATGGTTTTGCAGCGTCTCTTCTTGAGAAAAATCATGTTCTTGAGAATAACCTTTTTGTCCTAAGCGGATTCTTGGAGACTGCTTGAATAAGTGTGTTAAAAATTACCTGTGTTTTAACTGCTCTTGAACCTGGTCAGGGACCCGAAGCTATGGAGTATCCGGCAGCTATACGCGGCATAGCGTCTGTAACATTGAGTGCGTCCCGGACATTGCATAGACAGCGTGCCCACCCTGCCACCCTGGCAGGTGTAAGTTGATGCCCGATCGCGAAAGTTTGCTCACCCAGTGAACGCTGCGGCCTATTGCTGCAGTGCCGCGTGTCTGCAACCACGTTGTCTGCGCTAGCGCATGCAACCCACATCTCTCTCTCACCATCCCACGTACGTCAAAGCGCGATTCAGGCGTACACTTGCCGAGGGAGCCAGTTACGCGCACTTCTGTAGCGAGGGCGACATTATGCGCATGTCTCGCCGTTTCGCCGTGGCACCAGTTTCGCCGTGGCCGCACTGTGACCTTGAGCCGTCACCTAGCATCCGCCGCAGCTGGTGGCCGCTCCTCCTGTGACGCCACCCGAGATGGCGCGTCGAGATGGCGGCCGCCGCTCGACGCGCCATCTCGGGTTATAGTGCCTAGAATATACTGGCTAGTGTGCTGAGCGCGGGCGGCGCGGTGGCACCCGCGGTGATGCCTGCCGCGGCGGCCGCGTATCGGCGCTGTGGTGCGGGAGGGTGTAGGGTGAGCGCGCGCGTCGGGGCGAGCCGGTTTCTCGCACGCGTCGCGCCTCTGAGGGTTGGAAAGGACTAACCAAACCAAGTGTAAGCACACGGGAGCGTAAGCGGTTGATGGGATTCAAGCTAAAAAAAAAAAAAACACGTTTCACAAAACGCACAATTCGGTTTAATAGAATGAATGCAGTATGTTTAATCAAAGGGGAAGTGCGAGTGGGGGTAAGGCTTTTTGGCCAACAGAAAGTACGATAAAGTACGCGTATTCAATTGCAGTGGCAACATATAGGCACTGTCACAGATAGCCGGCAACAGATAGACACTGTGTAGGCTTCACCTACACAAATTAACTTTGAGTGTGATAGAGTAGCACATTTTATAATTGCCAAAGCGGCAGGATATCAAACTTACAGCTTTTGACTGTATTAGTACGGAAACAGATAAAACACTATGCTATTATGAATCCATTGCAGCCTATAATTTATATAAATTTTAAAATTTCCAAGTAAAGAGAACTTGTTACGATTACGGCTGAACGTGTCCATGCTTTTGGTTTTTTCGCTTAAAGCCTAAAAAACCTTCGTGTTTTTTTTTGCAAGTATTTTCGCCCAGGCAAAATCATAATGCTCTGCTTCCGAAGGTGCTCGCAGAGCTTTGGGCTCCTCATTAGCAAACATTCCACAATCCAGGCATCATCATAAGGCATGCCTCTCAGAGACTTTCGTCTTACGGCCAGGAAACAAGCTCTCACAGCTAACTGCTGCGTCTTCGGGAGTGACTGCATTTTTGCCTGGAGTGTTTCTTCGCTCAGTGCATTGTTTTGCTCCTTCATTTGAGTCACATGTTGCTGAGCATTGGCCACGCTTTTCTTTGTCTTTCTCAAAGCAGGAGAAAAATTCTTGATTTTTTTTTGTCACTGCAAGGATCTTTCGTCTTTTTTCTTTTGTACATGTTGTTCTGCGAGAGCTTCCGTAAATATTTGCACTGCAAGCAAGACTCTCCTTTTCTATCGGTGGTCAGCAAGCATTTCTCTGCAAAGTGCATACTTCTGTATGAAGTGTGCTAGCCTGCAACAGGAATCATGCCGCATTCATTACAAAGGCCACGCAGAGCCATTTCTTAGATTAATCTGCCTCATGGCGGGATGCCAGCACGCGCTTTTCCTTTTCGCTTCCTCGGAAGTGAATTGTGGCAATTACAGAACCGTGCTCACGCAAAGTTTTTACAAAAGTCACCGTTCTTTCGATGAATTGTTTCGAGAAGTCACCAGTTTCGGTCTCGCAACAGACATAAGTTAAAGCGCCATTTGACGCAGCAGGCAACTTCATCCATGTCACCGGAATCAGAATTCCATCGAACGGGTGCCGAACATCACTTGGGCACGGACACTGCAGTATCGCTTCGCTATCACACACCGGTCCTGCAGCAATGTCTGTCTGCTCGGAATTGGAACGCCTCTGGAGTTCCTCTGATGCGCCTCCACGAGCGACGCAATGAGGGTCAACCAGCGTATCATCACCGTCGACTGCAGAGCACAACTCGGGATCCACCAGCTCAACATTTCGCTTCCGTTATTTAGGTGCCGGTCCTTGGTCGCAAATGTTTCGCACCTTCTTTTTCACTGTCTTTTTAGGCACAAGATGAGGTGGATAATTTTCGAATACTGTAGGGACAGCATCGGGCTTCAGGCGTGAGCTCATTCACGACGCCGTTCACAGTAATCTTGAAAAGATCTTTCGATGCATTCGTTCTCGAAATGTTTTCATCTTATTTTCCCATTCAGCATGCCGTGCTGGGTTCGCCTGTGCAGTGAACAAAGATACCTTTTCTTCACCGATAACAGCTTCGACACAACGGAACAAAACACGTCCTCTCTTTGCATTGCCGCTTAGCCTTTAACATTTCGGGGTGTTTTTGCTCACGTTTAGCGTCTTCCAGCTTCACAATCCAAGAGATGATGTCTGTCAAACATTGATTTCACACGAGCAATCGCGCGATGCTGCCGTATCGGCGCGACAGCAGACGACAGGAGTCCGGTGGCTTTCGCGCACCCTCCCGACTGGCAGCGCCCCTTGCGGCCTCTCCGCGCGGGCATCGCGGCGGGGGCCTCGCCCTCCCGTACGAAACGCGCGCGCTGCGCACACTAGCCAGTATATTCTAGGCACTATACTCGGGTGGCGCCACAGGAGGAGCCTGTGCCGCGGCGTGCCGGCGAAACCGAGTTGCAACACCTGTGCGCATGCGCTGTAGGGGGAGGGTGGTTGGTGCAGCTGTATATATTAGAAGGCGGCTCGGTGGAGCCGTCGGTAGATATGGATCGTCAGTCAGAGAGACTGAACGAAGGCAGCAGGCTTCAACTACAAGACCAAGAGCAGGAAATAAAATAAATTCGCCCCACTTTGTGTTGCATAACAAATGTCCCGTCTTCAATGTAGCCGCAATTAGACGCAACGGGCAGATAACATCCAAAGCTAAATAGTGGGCGCAGCCGGAGAGAAACCAAGCTAAACGACAACGTGTAATCAAGTTTAAGCTGAACTAAGCCTCTGCCATTTTAAGTTCCTTAACATCATTGCAGTCTAAAACGTCGTCAACACCAACGCCAAGAACCCAATGAATGCCGACGGCCTATCGCTTCAGTGCTGCGTTTCTGCCACAACGTTGTCAATTCCAACGAATGCAGCACACATCTGCCACTACTGCCATGTTGCTTGAAGCATAACTGAGGTGTCCACTGTTCTAGGGAGCCAGATATGCTCCTTTTCTTTCCTTTCGAAGCTGCCGCTCTTCATCGGCTTCGTAGTTTAAAGCGCGACTAAGGTGTCGTCTGACCCAGGCGATCAGTTATGCGCATTTAGTTCGCCTTAGAGTCTCCCGCTCCTCATCAGTTTCAAAGCATAAACCGTGACTAACGTATCCACTGTCCCAGGGAGCCTTTTATGCGTCGTTCTTTTGCTTTCGAAGCTTCCGCTGTTCATCGGTTTCGTAGCTTAAGGCGCGGCTAATTTGTTCCCTGCCCCAGGCGGGCCAATTTTGCAACTTTCCTTTCCTCTGCTTTATCTCTTGGCAACCTGGCATGGACTTTGGTTATGAAGGTCATTTAAAAGTCAAACTTGCGGCCACGGCGCAACTGGTTTTTCCTACCGTATTGACGCTTTCGCTTCAAAACGGTGACTGTGACACCTATGCACAAAGGTGGCAAGAGCGAGAACGTGGGCAAATATACACCTATATAGGTCCTATATAGACCAGTACCTCGCTAGTTTTAGAATAAAAAAAAACTGGAGGATACTTAAGCTTTGCATTCCAGTGTAACGCGACACCCTGTTGCAGCGCTGTCAGGGAGTCCGCGGAACGCCTTTGCCCGTTCAGCGCGACAGCTTGCCCGTTAGACAAATCGCTCCGTGTCTCTAGGAGGCTTCTCAGAGCAGGCCATCCGGCGACCGAAGAGATCACGAACTGGTAACAGCGACGTTAGTCCCTTAATTGGCCGCTGAGCGTCTCCATTGTGATTGTGACATTACAGGAAAGGGGGAATAACTGTCTCTCATATCGATGGACACCACTACCTCACCGTGCGGGAAGGTAGGAGGCTGGGAGTGAAATAGTTTGGTTTATTGATTTATTGGGGTTTAACGTCTCAAAGCAACTCGGGCTATGAGGGACGCCGTAGTGGAGGGCTCCGGAAATTTCGACCACCTGGGGTTCTTTAACGTGCACTGACATCGCACAGTACACGGGCCTCTAGAATTTTTCCTTGATCAAAATTTGGCCGCCGCGGTCCGGATCGAAATAGAAAAAACAGAAACAGAGGCCGTAATGGAGGTCTGCGGCTCCGTTGGTGTCGAATCGTTGACCACAAACAACACAGACACGTACACCACAGGCGCTTGAATGGTACGCGTTCCATGACATCGCAATGGTTGACACTCGCAAAAAACATGACGCACGTAGGTGCGGTCACCACTGCCGTGCCGCTCACAGGGGCGAAATCGTCGTGTTATATGCGGGTTCGGAATACTACACGTCTACAAGCGTTTCGTCTGCACTCCTCAAAATCCAAATTCATTACCCCTGGTGTAGTACTTGACTACAACTTCCTATATGACTAAGCGAATTAGGTCTCCGCCTTCAGTCCCCAGCTGCTGCGGAGCAACAGACCAAGGCAGCGGCCACACTCTGACGCAGCGGAGCGTGCTAAGAATCTCCGTTGTTCGGACAGGCCACCATATGAAACTAAACTTTAGAACGTTTAACATCATCATCACCAGCCTCATTATGCCCACTGCTGGTGAAAGGCCTCCCCGATGTCTCTCCAATTAAACGCTGTCCTTTGACAGCTGCGCCCATTGTGTCCTCGCAAACTTCTTAATCTCATCAGCCCACCCAACTTCCTACCGCCCGCTGCTACGCTTGCCTTCTTTTGGAGTCTACTCTGTTACCCTTAAGGACCAGAGGTTATATTGCCTTCGTATTGCATGTCCTGCCCAAGCCCATCTCTTCCTCTTTATTTCGACTAGGATGTCATAAACCACGTTTGTTCTTTCACCCATTCTGCCCAATTCCGGTATCTTGACGTTACACCTACCATTTGTCTTTCTATAGATGGCTCTGTTGTCCTTAACCCTTTTCATTAGCTGAAGTCTTAACCTTAGCCGAAGCCTTAACCCTTTTCGTTAGCCTCCACGTTTTGGCCCCATTGGTGACTACGGGTAAGATACAGCTTTTCTCTTGAAGAATATTATGGCTTAACAATAGAACCCTATCCAGGCGGGGCGGGACGGGGGGGCTAGTGTAGCATTTCTATTCGACGAACTAGAAGGTATTAAATGTGATATCATAGGGCTTAGTGAGGATATATGAGGACATCATCATCATCAGCCTGACTACGTCCACTGCTGGGCAAGGGCCTATCCCATGTCTCGCCAATTAACACTGTCCTTCGGCCTGTCTGGCCTATGTAAGGCCACATGATAATGAAATTTGGTTCACAGCGCCCATATTGCAATTAATGAACTTATTCACATAGTTTACCGTGCAGGCAGTCTTCCGTTTGAAGCATTCCTGCTTTCTGTGAACTGCTGTCAATAACTGACCCTGCTTAATGGGAGCAGAAAAAATAACCTTCGTGTCATCATTGGCCCTTACGCTCTCAAAACGATGTGTGAACGCGTACACATAAGGCATGACATCAATTTTTTTCCCCTAAACATTTTCTTTTGGTTGTTCCGAACATTTCAGCGTTCTTTGCTATTTGCTATTTCAACCAGCCACAATGCGGAATCTGGAAAACCGGCCTCCCTGCATCTCTGGGTTTGAACTGCTAGGCCCGATGCGCCCGACCGCCGACTTCACCCGCTCGCCTCTGCACAAACTGCCTAACTACCTGCATCGGGTTATCTCCCCGTTGGTCGGCAGAAGTGAGACAGACGTGAAGAACTCATAAGACTTCATTGAGAAAGTCCGCGACACCGTACTCGAAGACGACGAGGTCCTGGGGAGGTATTCTCCCGGTGTCTCCTTTTGCGACATGTCGCATTAGGGCGGGGCCTAAAAAAGTGCGTACAGTTGCTCGAAGAAACGGAAAACGCCGCCGGCACTTTCTACGGCGGTGCTTTCATTCACTCTGAGAAGAGACAATTTACAGTAGTTTCGTATCTTTGATAGCGAGAATATTTGCCATTACATGACGTCTAATGTTCAAAAAACATTCGCAAATTTAATATAAACTCGCTTTGCTTCATTTAAGTCTATAAAACACCGCGAAAAAGCTCCAAATCTATTTTTGTTTCGTTCCGGACGATTGTGCTAGGTTTCGGCTGCGTTTCGGGCAGTTGCAGACGGTAGCAGTGCAGCTGGAGGTCCCATTAGGCTTGCGCGCTCCAGAATCGAGAGCGTATCTCAAAAACTAGGCAGAATCGCAGCTTAAACTTTATCGTAGAAGCAAGGTAAGTCATAGCGAAAAGCAACAACACCAACAGTTGCCGGTAAACATGCCGACCGGAATCGGAAGGACTGCTGAATTGGCTGAAGCGGGCGGCTCTCGCTTGAAAGGAGGCCGCCATGTTTTCACGCTAAGGACGCAAAAGCCGCAACTGCCGATTGCGTTCGTATGCTAACGCTAACGACGCTCACTAGCGCTAACGCATGCGCACTCTGGACCCGTTATTCCGCTGTGCACGCAATTACGCAAAGCCCGCAATAATAAAATCTCTAACGTTCAGTTGTAGGTTTGTAAAAGTCGTCACATTGCTTTAAATCCTCTTTGGCTCGTGCAGACACTGTTTCGTTGCACTAACGTGCATTAAAACGCCTTGAAGGGTTATGTAGATGCGAGCGCAAGCGCTGCCAAGGCCATCTCGTTCCAGCGGGCAACGTCTGCTTCGTCGTCTGTTTACGACGGTGCAAAGTAAGTTCGCATGGCGAGTGGCAGTCCGGCTCAGCAGACGGTAGCCACAGTGCTGTGCTCTTCGACAGCCGGTAACGCCGCCGACAAGATTCGTCGGCCAAGGCAAACTGGTCGCGATGTCCGCGGACACGCCACTCTTCTTCGCAACTCAAAAACCAGGCAAGGAGAGTGGGATCCCTGGCGTCTAGTATCAATTTCTTAGCCCGTCGCCCGCGCGAATCGCTTCAGCGCATTCCGTTGTTTGACTAAGCGTAGTAAAATGGGGCGACGTCACGATGACGTAGCAGGAAGGCGGATTCGTGTCGTCACGCCGCCGTCACCGCGGCTCGAGCCAATCAGCGAAGAGCGAATGCGTCATGTCGCAAAAGGCGACACCGGGAGAATACCACCCCTGGTGTCTTTCGACGTGAAATCACTCTTCACGAGCGTGCCAATTGGCCTTACTGTCAAGGTTTGCACGGATGCGCTCGAAACGGACGAAACACTACCTGAAAGAACACCGATCGATGTTCCTGACCTTAGCAAACTTTTGCAGTTCTGTCTGACCAGCACGTGCTTTTCGTTCTAGAAGAAAATCTTCAAACAGGTACATGGAACGGCGATGGGAGCCTCGATTTCTGTCACCGAAGCAAACTTCACAATGGAGTCGCTAGAGTCTCGCGCCCTCTCCAGCTTCACTCCGCGCCAAAGGATCTTCCTTCGGTATGTGAACGACTGCTTTTGTGTCTTTAAGGAATCGGCTGTGAGCGGATTCCTTCTGCATCTGAACAGCATATAACCAACCATACAGTTCACGAGAGAGGAAAAGGTCGACGGCCGGCTACCATTCCTGGACACGCTGGGAAAGCGCGACAAATCTGGAGTTAGCTTTACTGTATTCAGAAAGGACACGCACACAGGCAGGTACCGGAACTTCACTTCAGTGCACCCGATTTGTCACAAGAAGTCCGTGGCTGCTTCTCTTGTACGCCGGGCAGAAAAAGTCTGCTCAACCCCGAAGCATCGAGCGGCTGATTTGGCGACTACACCACGTGACCTCTTGCCCTCGGGCTATCCCAGTTCGTTTATTTAGACCATTGAAAATCGCTTGGCGCATCCAGCAGCGGGACAACCCCGGCGACAGGAAAGAAGAAAAAGGGTCACAATACCCTATGTACCCGGCATAAGCGAGAGCCTGTCCCGCTTATTCCGGTCCTGTGAGGTCGACATCGCCGACATTCCTACGCGCAAGCTTAGACACGCGGTAGTGAAAGTGAAAGATAAGCTGGAAAAAGACAAGGTTTGGTTTATGGTTTGGTTTATGGGGTTTAACGTCCCAAAGCGACTAAGGCTATGAGAGACGCCGTAGTGGAGGGCTCCGGAAATTTCGACCCCCTGGGGTTCTTTAACCTGCACTGACATTGCGCAGTACACGGGCCTCTAGAATTTCTCCTGCAAAGAAATTCAGCCGCCGCGGCCGGGATCGAACCCGCTTCTTTCGGGTCAGCAGCCGAGCACCAAAAAAAGACAAGTTCTGTGGCGTTGTCTACAGGATCCTTCGCGCTGGCTGTGACCAAGAGTACATAGGTGAAACGGGTGATTTTCAAAAAAGATTGCAGCAGCACAACAATGGTGTCAACAAGCGGCACGTGGCAGAAAACGCTATCGCCCAACATGCTGTTTCCACGGGTCATGCCATCGACTGGGATAGCGCGAGGATAATTGGAAAATAAAAGAACAAGACGACAAGGCTTTACCAGGAATCCATTCTTATCCAAACCACGTAACAGACGCTACACCGTAACGAAGGAAATCTACCTCCGATCTACACGCTGCTTACGTCACATCACGAAGCATTTAAAATGAACCCTCACTTCATTCTGCCTATAATTGTGAACAAGGTTCCCGTAGCGGAGCCGAAACGTCTCTTTTTGTTTTTGTTTGTGTTTAACGATTGGTCAGCGCTTGTTATTTCCCGCCATGAATTTTCCCGACCAGACGGGTTTCCGTCGAACCGTGGATTTCATTTCAACTGCCAGGCTACTAAACATTTGATGAATCCAAGATTTTCTGACGGTCATCCCAGTACATTCTGTTACAATTCCGAATTGAACCAGCTTGGAATGACAGGACGCGTAGCTTACAAGAGGTGTTTCACTCCTGGGAGCGTATCGCCCACATACATGGTTTGACAAGAAAGTCAAATTCAGATCTAAGAACTGCAAGACGTTCCCCTGAGGGATCTCCTGTGTGAACCGCAGTAGAAACCCATGCCACGAAAAAACTTCAAGTAACTCGGGCACACATTCAGTACCTAGAGACATAACTATAACCAGGAATGCGTCCACATACCGAAAATACTGAACATACATGCCATTTAAGTCACTCTCTACTTTCCTGTCAACATAACTTAAAAAAATGTTGCTAAGAGCTGCGGCGATTTTCGCAGCTATGCTCACTCCCGACTTTTGCTTAAAAACTCTATGTTCTTAGATTACATAGGTGTTCTCTAAATAAAATGATAAAAGTTCCAGGAAGGACCCAATGGAAACGACACAATCATTTTGGAATACGCACTCATTATTTTGCTCTAAGATGCAATTCTGATCACGTTTCGAAAGCTAATTTTGCGGAAGAGAATAAAATAAATCGACCACGTCTATGCTAAAACCAGAGCACGAAGCCGGGTTCTCTTTCCAGAGAAGCTTTACAACTGCCTCCGAGTTTAGCACAACAAACGGGTCAGCAACGGAGAGTGATGAGAAATGCTTATTAAGGTATGACGATACCACGACTTGCAAAGTTTGACACTCTGAGACTATTGCTCGAAACGGAACGCCAGGCTTATGCGCTTTTGCCGAAAAGAAGATTGCAAGCACAAAACGCTCTACATTCTTAACTTTATTTGCCAAACTTAGAAGCCGAAAGCCTTTCAATAATGAAACGGCATTTTTCTTATTCAGTACCGGATCCTTTCTAGTCGATCTAAAATGTTCCCTTATGGCCTCGCATGCTTTACATGAAAATTGTTTCTCCGAAAGTGCTCTGCTGGCTCTCTCAATAATATTCTTATTAGAATCCCTACTGTATAGATTCGTGTAGAACTCTTCGGCTATCTTAACCACATTGCTAATGACGTTGCCCTTTTTGTCGCTTAAAGAAAAAATCTTGTTTTTACCTATGTCTAGTTTTCTCTTTACTGCTTTTAGGCTACCTCCGCTCTTTGGAGCATGCTCGATTTTCTCCATGTTAAACTTCCTGATGTCAGCTACCTTGCTCTTAATTATTAACGTCGACAGCTCTACTAGTTCTATTCTCTCGGTGGAGTTGGACATCCCACTGCTTTGGCTTTTCTTAATCCCATCTTTAGTGTCCTGATATAGCTTCGCGGTATCCGGTCGAACCATCCTACCGCCTACTTCTACGACGCACTCTGAAATGATACGTGTGAGATGATCGTGAATTGTTTCAACATTACGGTCCTCTTCTTCAGTTAAAGAGGAAAATGTGTTCTGGAGCAAAACCCTGAATTCCTCTACGTTCCCTCTTAATGTTGACTCGTTAATAGACTTCCGCTTCACTTATTTCCTCCGTTCCCTTTCCAAATCTAAGCTAATACGAGACTTTACCATTATGTGGTCGCTACAACGGACCTCTCCGAGGTTCTCCACAACTTATACGATGCCAGGGTGAGCGCACAGTCTCCATTTCAATTTTCAGTCTCACCATTTCTCAACATTTTTAGTCTCACGTCGCTTGCGGAAGAAAGTATTCAGGATCCGTAAATTAATTCTATCTGCGAACTCTGCTAATAACTCTCCCCTGCTATTCCCAGAACCTATGCCAGAGTCACCTACTGCCTGGTCTCTAGCCTGCTTCTTGCCTACCTACGCATTTAGGTCGCCCACCAGCACAGTGTACTGTGATTTTACATTGTTCATTGCGGATTCCACGTCTTTATAGAAGCTTTGAACGATCTAGTTATCATGTCTTGATGTAGGCGAGTAGGCCTTAACCACCTTCAGCGTGTGCCTCTTATTAAGCCTAATTACGATAGCTGCCACCCTCTCGTGAATACTATAAACATCCTGTATGCTGCCAGCTATATCCTGATTGATGAGGAATCCTACACTTAGTTCTCGTCTGTCTGCTAATCCAGGATAGCACAACACGTGCCCGCCCTTTAGTACTCCATACGCCTCATCTGTCCTCCTAACCTCACTAAGCCCTATGACATCCCATTTAATAACCGCTAATTCCTTCAACAGCACTGCTAAGCTATCTTCATTGGACAAGGCTCTAGCGTTAAACGTTGCTAGGTTCAGTTTCCAATGGCGCAGTCAATGATCCTTAGCACCCTCCGCTCCGCCACAGGTCCGACCGCCGCCTTAGTGAGTTCCTCCCCAGCCGCTTGGGACTGAGAGCCGAGGGTTAATTGGGTTGTTCATAGAAGGTTGCGCCCAAGTGCTACACCAGGGCGGCCAAATCCTGGAGGACAGATGAGGTGTATATAGTGCTGAGGGGTAGGCACTAACCGTGCTATCGTGGATTAGCGGAACGAGAACTAGGTGTGGGATTCCCCATCAAAAAGGATGTAGCTGACAACATAGAGGAATTATATGATATTATCCAGAAAATAAAATTGACTATTGCATTGGTGTTATTATTGCTACTACTCTGTGAAGAAAGCAAATGTGGTTTAATCGCATCACAGACTGCAATTTCCGACCCTGCCTGATGCCCTGTCTAATATATTTAGCGACGAATCTTTGTGAGACACTTATGAAAAAGCTGAAACCTGCCTCAAAGAATAATCTGACTGTAGTGAACAAAGAAAAGAGACCAGTCGGGTAATTCCATGTATCCATGGTTTATGGTTTTTGCGAGTTTAGCATCCGAATGCAACTCAGGCTATGAGGGACGCCATAGTGAAGGGCTGCGGAAATTTCGACCACCTGGGGTTCTTTAACGTGCATTAACATTGCACAGTACACGGGCCTCTCGAATATCCATTGTCTATCACGTAACATCAAGAAGGCGGCCACCGCTATAAGCTCAATGTGCACTCTGTTAGATATCGCCGATTTCTAACTTATGTCACAAAGAATGGGTGCCGCAAAAAGCACGAAGCCATGTTCACAGAGTGCACCGCATGTCAATTATCTGAGCTGCATAGGACATACTGGGCGACACAGGGGAAGGCCGGATACATGGCGACACACTGGAGAAGCTGTCCTGCTTAAAAAAAAAATCATCGCTCGGTCAAAAGATGAGCTGGAAAGAGGAATAGTGCCTGATTAAGCAGCGGGGCTTCGTGTACGTGAGTAAGCCTTTCTTTCTGCGGCAGTTTTTTGATCCGCTTCTCCTGTCCCACGCCTTTTGTTTTTGCATATTTTTGTAACTACCTTGTGGTTATAAGCGGTTCTTTCGAGATAATCAAATCAGCTGGTAGTTGCTCCTGTCTTTTGAGTGTTCTGCTCCTTGTTTCCTTGGGCTATTGTGTTCCATTTACAGTATCTAATGCATTGCTGAAATCAAGTGCAATTTGCGTCTGCCTAAATGAAATTATCGAGAGAGAAGGAGAAGAAATAAACTGTGAAAACTTGTTTTCATTCTGATGTGACAAGCAATGGCTTTGTTGTGGGAACATTTGAGGCACTCCCGCTTCTTTATGTTTCGTAGTCTCGTTTACTGTACTCGCGGGGGACGCTCAAACGGTTGGGGTTGGGGTTTGCGTTACGGTTTCTGCATGGGCTGAATGCTGTTTCCTAGATTCAGGGCAGTGGCCCTCTTTCTGCTCGCGCCGAATGTTCCAAGGCACGCTCCTCTTATGAGTTCCAATAGCAAGGCACCTCTGTCGGCGGCTGTTTTGAACATTTTTGATTGATTGCCTCGCCGCTCTGAATACGCTATCACAAAACGGTTGCCCAAGAAGAGATTCTGAAGACCGCGGCGTCGCAAGGGTCCAATGAAAGGCCCTCTTACTTAATCAGACGCGTTCTCGTTCACGTCGGAGCCCCGGCAGCTCGCTGATAGATGGCAGCTCATTTTGCCAGCTATGTACGCCTTCCTTTCCACGGCCACGCACTGCGAGTGAGCAATATATCTTGGTCGCTGGCGCGAGGTTCAGCATCCTTATCAAGCGGCAACCGAGTGTGCTCGAGGAGCGCGAAAGTGGGAGCCGCTTGAACGCTTAATGACGAAGTCGAGCATTGCGCCGGCGTCAGGAGCGGGCTCGTTTCCCTTCTACCTCGTCTGGTTGTGCACCTCGGCTTGAATAACTCTAGCGCCACTTCTCTTATTCGACATGCATCGGGAAGCTCTTAATTTCCCTCCTTAACACGATTTGTGAGAAAAAAGAATGCCAAGAAGCAGGAATAGAAATCTGTAAGCGACCAGAAACTTGGCGCTTTCTTACTGAAACAACGCACCGTGCACTGGCTATTGAATTTGTTTCTTCTAGCATGCGTTGCGAAGCCTTTGGGTTCTGTGCGTTACCCGATGCCATAATATGTACTAGACTCCTTTGGATAGTTAAATAAACCGTGCAGTTGTAAAAGAAAAGTGACAAGAACACGGGAAGAAACAGAAGAGACAGTTATATGCTGCTGCGTTCCGAAAGTAATGCCATCTTTATTGGGCGCCCTCTCAACGTACATGGTGGTATTGAAACGAACCGAGCACCTCACCACCTGAGCAGGTGCCGGAAGTGAAATCACACGAGATGGCCACATGTGCGGCCTGCACCCTCGGTAGGCTGTCGCGCCGAAAACCCACACGTTCTCGCTCTATGTGCGCAATTCGCGCCGAATATTTCCGGTTGGTAGCACTGGAGCCTGTACTGCACGTGTGTTCTTTTATTGAAGCTTTGCTGGAAAACTGCTTAACCGCACGCCCCCGGGAAAGAACGGAAGGGACTTGCTCTCTGTCTTCGGGCAAATGTCTTTTTTCTTCTTTCTACAGGGAAAGCTCTTAGCAGGAGCCTTTCCATAGTCGGGCTTCAGCGAGGTTCGGAATCTGAGGTCGTGTGGCTTCTAGCTGGCGAGCACAACCCCGAGGAAAGCCAAGTTAGCACCAGGCGCGGCCAATGGTGGTCGCGGATTTGCTAGTACAGGCCGATTAACACGGCAAAAGAAATCACTGATTCCCGCCGTGGACGACACCCGACATCGCTTGCCCTGCCTCCTCTGCGGGCGTCAGATGCATATGGCGGACGGCAAGGGCAGATGGACGGGAAAACCCAGAGTGTCATGCGCATTGAGGTTTTAGGAAGAGCAGTTGTGGTAGCCTCTGCCTCCCTCGCGCTCTCGTCAGTTTCTACTCTCCTCCTCGCCTCCCAAGAGCGAGGCCGCACACCACTAAGAAAATGGGCAGGGGTCGGAACCGCGCCAGCCACATCGATTTAATGGCACAAAAGCAGCCATATTCTAATAAAGGGAAAAATACGCTAAATTCCAAATGGGTGAGGTTATTCAGGGAGCTCTCGGGTGAGGGCGTACACTCAGGAGAAGTGCTTCTGAAGGCGCAGCAGACCGCCGCTCAGGTGGCGGCGTGCCACCCGCGCGACTGTTCCTGGCTTTCAACACTCCGCGGATGAGGCGGAGCCAGTGACGTCGGGTCACGTGGAACGCCACGCCCGGATGAAATCGATATCGTGCGTTGTGTGGATGGCCCTTGCGGAGCTGTGCTCGGTCGGTCGACGGCCACGGTAGCCGATGATGGCGCGTCGCAGCCGCTGCAGTCCGGTGGAAGCGATTGGCACGTACATGACGAAACGCAAACCCGGAGAGTCGCACAACCCCATGGGCGCAAACAATGGAGACATTGAGCACTGCGTATACCGTCTACTGTAGGAGATTACATTAGCTGTCAGCTGTCAATTCGCGGGCGCAGATAGCTCCAGGTACCGGCACCATCTGCGAGTTTGTTCTGGCGGCCGCGTTAAGCGGTGGCGTTGAGCTATGTGCACTGTAACGACAACGGGAAGCGGCAGGCGCCCCTTCGCAATTTGTGTATGTTCCGAAATAACTCCACTTGCAACCGCTGATCCTTGCGAGTGAACATGTCGCTGTGCCTAGACTGCTGTTCATGGAGGTCGGTATGGCACCCGCGTAACGGTGGTCAACGTTGAAGTTAGCGTCGACAACATGGTACGTTCCCTGTCCTCAAGAGCTTTCACTGGAATAAGCCGTGTTGTGTAGGGCCATGCATGAGAGACTTCATTATCAATGTCTTGCTGCACAGTGATTATTGGTGTAAGATGTATTGCACCGCCACAAACTGTTCAGTGACTACGAACCCTTTAAACATTGTTCGCAAATGTCTTACAAGACCACTCCTGCTTCTAATCATTAAAGGAGCACCGTAGACTGCCACATACTCTATCGGCTCCTATTGCAAGCCAATGCGTTCAACAACTCCTTCAAGCTCCGGAATGATGTCCGCTCTTGTAGCGGTGCCTTTCGTTGGAGCAATGTCTAGTACTTCTGTCACATTGAGACTTTCGTCGGCTCTGCTAATGAAACTCGCACGGTGAGCGTTATGTGTAATGCCAGTGTTTTCGTCAATGGATAGACAAAAGGCTTCGAAGTGCAGACATCGGTTTATTAAGGCGTTTTCAGTGCATGGCCTATCTCAGTAATTTTCTCCGTATAAGTATTCGGCGAAAAATTTATCTTTTCGCATTCCCTTTTCATGCTGGGACAGATAACACTCGCTTCTTCAAGCAAACACGTTTTTATAAATAACCCATCGGTGAAAAATATTGCATGTTTTCCAGTCAGATAGGGGAAATATTGAAGCTCGCTCTCACCATTTCTTCCATTGTTTCGTTAGGCTTTTGAAAAAATTCTTGCTCTCTTCTGAGCGACGCCTTCAGCTGATCAAATTTGTTCTCACGTACCTTTCCAGTAATACACCGAACTTGTCCTGATGACAGGACATAAAGTGCCGTTGCACGTTGTGCTCTTTCGGCACAGACACAGCCTGCTCTTGCTCATTGCTCTCGCCAATGCTCTTCACTGCCTGCTTACAGGAGGTGTTCCGGGGACTGGAATGGGAACAGTTGGGGATAAGAGTTAATGGAGAATACCTGAGTAATTTGCGATTCGCTGACGACATTGCCTTGCTAAGGCACTCAGGACAAGAACTTCAAATCATGATGAATCAGTTAGACAGGTAGAGCCGAACGGTGGGGCTAAGAATTAACATGCAGAAAACCAAAGTAATGTTCAACGGCCTAGCAAAGGGAACAGCAGTTAGCAATTGGTAGCGAGGTGCTGGAAGTAGTAAGAGAATATGTCTACTTAGGGCAGATAGTGACCGCAGATCCGGATCATGAGAGGGAAATAACTAGAAGAATAAGAATGGGGTGGAGCGCATATGGCAGGTTCTCTCAGATCATGAAGGGTAGCTTACCAATATCCCTGAAGAGAAAAGTATACAACAGCTGTATCCTACCGGTACTCACCTATGGGGCAGAAACGTGGAGGCTAACAAAGAGGGTTCAGCTTAAGTTAAAAACAACGCAACGAGCTATGGAAAGGAAAATGATAGGTGTAACGTTAAGAGATCGGAAGAGGGCGGAGTGGGTGAGGGAACAAACGCGGGTTAATGACATCTTAGTTGAAATCAAGATGAAGAAATGGGCTTGGGCAGGGCATGTAATGCGAACGCAAGATAACCGCTGGTCCTTAAGGGTAACGGAGTGGATTCCAAGAGAAAGCAAACGTAGCAGGGGACGTCAGAAAGTTAGGCGGGCGGATGAGATTAAGACGTTTGCGGGGATACAGTGGCGGCAACTAGCAAAGGACAGGGTTAATTGGAGAGACATGGGAGAGGCCTTTGCCCTGCAGTGGGTGTAGTCAGGCTGATGATGATGATGGTGATGACAGCTTGCTATTTAAAGGCCGCAACTCAGTGACCGCACCTTACACCGCGACTCAGTGAAGAAATACGACTGCTCCAAACGAGGCTGAAAACGCCACTTTTCATCTTCTCCTCTTCGTTTCTTCGAAGCGTTCGAAAGCGACATTTCAACACTGAACTTCCACTACAAAAGCCTAGTGTGGGCGTGGCGGCGGTGCTACGATGCAGACCAACACTTTTCTCTGCCTTCTACAGGTTTGGATCGGTTTGCTGCTTGTGCCAGCGGGACCAAGAGTGCACACTTCTACACTGGAACTTGTGCCGCCTATCTTCGGATCGACAACTGGTGGCCAAAATGATAAAGCCCTGCTTGATATCAGCATTTCGGTGCCATCGGGAGCCACGCTATCAACTTCGGAAACGGAAATAGGATCCTGGTCGACGTCATACTGCCACACTATAAATGCAACCTACATCGGATCATCAACCAGTGGGCGCGGCAGCGGTGCTACGATGCAGACCAACCCTTTTCTCTGCCTTCTACAGGTTTGGATCGGTTTGCTGCTTGTGCCAGCGGGACCAAGAGTGCACACTTCTACACTGGAACTTGTGCCGCCTATCTTCGGATCGACAACTGGTGGCCAAAATGATAAAGCCCTGCTTGATATCAGCATTTAGGTGCCATCGGGAGCCACGCTATCAACTTCGGAAACGGAAATAGGATCCTGGTCGACGTCATACTGCCACACTATAAATGCAACCTACATCGGATCATCAACCAGTGGGCGCGGCAGCGGTGCTACGATGCAGACCAACCCTTTTCTCTGCCTTCTACAGGTTTGGATCGGTTTGCTGCTTGTGCCAGCGGGACCAAGAGTGCACACTTCTACACTGGAACTTGTGCCGCCTATCTTCGGATCGACAACTGGTGGCCAAAATGATAAAGCCGTGCTTGATATCAGCATTTCGGTGCCATCGGGAGCCACGCTATCAACTTCGGAAACGGAAATAGGATCCTGGTCGACGTCATACTGCCACACGATAAATGCAACCTACATCGGATCATCAACCAGTGGGCGCGGCAGCGGTGCTACGATGCAGACCAACCCTTTTCTCTGCCTTCTACAGGTGAGAAAACGTTATGGAAAAGTTTACCGTAGTGACAATATTTGTCTGTTCCTGCTGCCATGCCCACGGCCCTTGACCGATCTTGTGTACACGGTGCATGCCTTCTTTCAAACTCTTTTACTTCTTAGCGGGGACGTTGAAACCAATCCGGGCCCAGATGATGTATCAGAACAGCTAAAAGCTATTGCAAAAGATATCCAGGAAATAAAGAAAGGTAGAGCGGCGACTAATCAAAAGCTTGATGCAATTGACAAAAAGTTGGAAGGGATTGCTGTGCTTGAGACACAAGTAGCCGAGATCAGTGAGAAAATAGCTGCACTTGAACACACCGTGTCCTTTCTGGCAAAAAAGGTAGACGAACTCGAAAATAGAAGTCGCAGGTCGAACGTCATCATCTATGGTCTGGATGAACAAGAGGATGAATCCGCTGAAAGTCTCCGTGAGGTTGTGACTAAAAGCATCTTTCAAAATAAACTACAAATTGAAGTCGGAGGTATTGAGCGGATTCATTGCCTTGGGAGAAAAAAAATGAGGAAGTAACAACCAACAGGCCAGTCATTCTGAAACTCTCGGACTATCGTGATAAGGTGAACATCTTCAAATGCTGCTCAAAATTTAAGAATACAGGACACTCTATCAGTGATGACTTCTCACGTCCTCTCAGAGAAATTAGAAAGGAACTGTCGGACAAAACAAAGGCAAACCGCGACAGAAAGGAGAAGGTCTTCTTAACGTACGATAAAGTAAGCATCAATGGTCAGCTTTTCAAATGGGATGAGGAACTTAACGATATGATTGAAATAGAAAAAAGTGAGAAAAAGCAAGTAGAAAAAGACGACAACGCGAGCAATCCATCAAAAAGAACACGAAGCCGCCGATAACCCTGTTAAATATAAACGCACGCAGCCTCCTAAGTAAAATCGACCACTTGGAAGCTACCCTTCTCGCCTTGAATCCAGATCATGGTGTTAGACCATGATCCAGATATTGTGGTGATCACTGAGACTTGGTTGCACTCGGGCGTTCAAGATCATGAAATCGTTCCCCCGGGCTATACCATCATTCGCAAAGACAGGGAATCTAGGGGTGGGGGAGTGGCCTTGATCTTGAAAAATGACCTACCGTTCTCGAAAATGCCTGACATTCCAGGGGTAGAAGCCGTTCGGTGCAAAGTTCACCTAAAATGTAATTCTGTTAAAGTTGGCGCTGTGTACAGGCCGCCAAATGCCGAAACTGTATACCTAGATCTGCTGTTCGATTATATGTATAAATACGCCTATGGCTCTATTATCATACTAGCTGGTGATTTCAACTGCCCACTTGTTAACTGGAATACTTTAAGTTCAGCTGATCAAACAAGCAATGCTTTGTTTCATATCCTGTTTACTTTGGAGCTTGTACAAATTGTTAGTGAGCCTACTCGCGTGCAAGGAACGTCCAGTTCAATACTGGACTTGGTGTTTGTTAGTAACCATTTTAACATAGACGACTGTAAAGTGGAAGTCTCAAAAGGTATTTCTGATCATGAAATGGTACTATCTACACTAAACTTGCCGAAATCGGACCGTCTGCGTGGCCCGACCAAATATGTGCGCGCATTCAATAGAGCGAATGATGCGGCTGTCATGACTTATCTCATTCATGAATTCAATGACTTTTATGATCTTTATGTCCATAGTAGTACTACTGTTGACGCTTTGTGGGCACAATTTAAAGAGCATGTGATGCACTGCATCACAACTTTTATCCCTTTGATAAAGAAGGCCACTAGCAAGCACAACCCGTGAATTACTCGAGATATAATTCACATAAAATGAAAAATTAGTAGGTTAAGGCAAAGAAATAGGCAAAGAGCAAGCTTAGAGCTAAAAGTAAACATAAGTAAGCTAACAAAAGAACTAAAGAATAAGGTACTTGAGGCTAAAAAACGATTTTGTGGCACTACACTTAACAACTTCATCAAAAATTCTCCGGAAAAGTTCTGGAGGTATATTGTTACGGTGCATAGTTGCTAGGAGAAGACGACGTTGTTTTGGGACGTTCGGCAGTGAACGACGACGAGGACGTGGCAGTTTGTGCGGGAGTGATTTAGCTCGGTGTGCCTTCTGACTGTGACCTGTACCGTCTGCCGCTGGGCTAACCCCCCCGTAATATTTGGTGGCGGTCGTGCTGGGTATCACACCGGGACCCTGCCCTGGACCTCCGCAGCGGTCGTCAGCTTCGAGCCACCACTATGCCGTCCAACCCACCTCCGGCCGCAGCATCACCACCAGCGCCGACCGTTGTCGTGGCGCAGCCTCTCGACCCAGGCACCTTTTGTGGCACCGATGACGTCGATGTCGAGGATTGGCTCGCCATGTATGAGCGAGTCAGCAAGCACAACCGCTGGGACGCGACGCTCATGCTTGCTAACGTTATTTTCTACCTGGCGGGCACGGCGCGCGTCTGGTTTGAGACGCATGAGGAAGACCTCACCTCATAGCACGCAGCAGTGGCGGCAGTTCCTTCCATCGTTTAATCCCTCGTCTTGCTGTTACAGACTTCTGACCACGTGCACGCATGATCAGCTGGCAGGCCATCGACAAATAGCTGCACTAGAAGGGAAGCAAGCGCTACGTCACCACCGGACAAGACTATAAGAAGACAGCTCTGCCCCCGGCGCGGCCACATAGCACGCAGCAGTGGCGGCAGTTCCTTCCATCGTTTAATCCCTCGTCTTGCTGTTACAGACTTCTGACCACGTGCACGCATGATCAGCTGGCAGGCCATCGACAAATAGCTGCACTAGAAGGGAAGCAAGCGCTACGTCACCACCGGACAAGACTATAAGAAGACAGCTCTGCCCCCGGCGCGGCCACATAGCACGCAGCAGTGGCGGCAGTTCCTTCCATCGTTTAATCCCTCGTCTTGCTGTTACAGACTTCTGACCACGTGCACGCATGATCAGCTGGCAGGCCATCGACAAATAGCTGCACTAGAAGGGAAGCAAGCGCTACGTCACCACCGGACAAGACTATAAGAAGACAGCTCTGCCCCCGGCGCGGCCACATAGCACGCAGCAGTGGCGGCAGTTCCTTCCATCGTTTAATCCCTCGTCTTGCTGTTACAGGTTAGTTGTATTTTTTGTCTACCGTAAGAATTCAAGCAATAGTTTTTTTTTTTGCCGCTGCTGCTGCTGTTACCATTGTTAGTGGTGTACTTGGCGTGATGTCTGATGAGGACATTGCTGATATCTGTCTGGCATGTCACGTAGCCATCGAGAAAGATTCCACTGCCATAAGCTGTTCTGAGTGTGCTTTCACATACCATGCCGGGAGTTGCGCAGGAGTGGGAGAGGCAGCCGTAAAGGCCAAGCCTGACATAGGAAGGTCATGGCTGTGTCCAACATGCAAAGCCTCGAAGTTAAGAGGTAGCCAGAACACTGGAAAGGCTAAACATGACTATGATGTTGACATTGTGGCGAGGCTAGCCAATATGAACAAGAAAATTGGAGCCCTTCTCCCCCTCCTGAGCAAAATCGAGAAACTTATGACCATGAAAGAAACTATGGAAGCAATTGAAAAGAATGTCAAGTTCTTATCGGACAAATATGATAGCGTAGTAGAGCTCGTCACAGCCCAACAAACAGAGATAACTAAACTGAGGGAAAGGGTAGACAAAGTCGAGTCGGATGCATCCCTTCAAGAAATTAAAGAACTGAAAAGAGAGATAAACGATCTGGATCAGTATAGCCGTAGACAGAACCTGGAAATTCATGGCATGGAACATACAGAAGATGAAAATTTGCTGGCAAAACTAAACGCTATCGCACGGAAACTGGAAATCCCGGAAGTAACAACGCGAGACGTAGAGGCAATTCACAGACTCCCTTGCAAACCTGACAAAGTCCCTCCAGTGCTAGTGCGGTTTTCTTCACGTACGCTGAAAAACCAATGGGATGATAAACGATCACTCTTGAGGACAAAAGTACCAGGCATCAGACTGTTCGATAACTTGAGCCCGCAAAATAAGAAGCTCTTTTGGCTAGTCAAAACAAGGGCGACCGAGAAGTCGTATGAATTTTCTTGGCAGAGGAACGGAAGAATCTATGTTAGGAAAAGGGCAGGTGAGCTCGCCATTCTGATAAAGACTGAAGATGATCTCAGCAAGATCAACTGAAAGTCGCAAATTCCCTGTTAATGCCTTTGACCCATGTCACAGCCTTCCAGCAATACGGCTACTATGACGGACAGGCATTCGCTGATGCTCTCATCCATCTACACCCACTGCGTAGATTCCTTTCAGTTTTTCACCTGAACACGCAAAGCTTGCGTAATAAACAACTAGAAGTAATTAGCTATTTAACATCCCTAAAACATGAATTTAGCGTTTTGTGCTTTACGGAAACATGGTTTAGTGACAAACATGATGCTGTCCAGTTTGATGGTTACAGATGTGAAGCCCTCTGTCGCGACCGCCAAAGAGGTGGTGGTATAGCACTATACATTTGTAATACATTCAGTTATACTGTCTTGGAAGAATACTCTGTGATCACCATTGACTACGAAGTGCTTACAATCAATTCCAAAGGTTTTATTATAACAGTGTTATACCGCCCGCCTTCCGGATCCCTTCCCGTGTTCTTAAACTTTTTTGAGCATTTCACGGAATATCTCGCATCGAAAGGTCTTCCCGTCATTATTGTGGGAGACTTCAACATTAATGTACTATGCAAAGACTCATCATCAGTTGCACTTCTTGAATCAGCGCATTCAGCTGGACTGAAAAATGTTATTGATGCACCCACTCGTGTGACCACCAGAAGTGAAACGCTCATTGACCTGTGTTTTACTAGCTGTTTAAAAGATGTCTGTGCAGGTGTCCTAGCAACTGGTATTAGTGACCACATGCCTTTTTTCTGTTTCCACCCTATTGAAAATCAGACGCCTCGAACTCTGCTTTATCGACGACGCATTAGCGAAAATGGAATGATTCTTTTCGGTAGCATGCTATCAAATACAGATTGGAGTGAAGTCTTAAGCATTCAGAATGCCAATGATGCGTACAATACTTTTGTTGACAAAGTAATTAAATTCTATGAAGCAGCATTTCCTGTTGAGAAAGTCGTTAAATGTCGCAAAGCAAGAAAGCCATGGATTACAAGAGAACTTTTGGAAAGAATAAATAATCGAGACAGGTTATTTCAGGAATTTATCAGGACTAAAGATGTAAGTAAATTTCTGCAATATAAGAAGATTAGAAACAAACTTAATACTGACCTGAAGAAAGCCCGTACAGAATATTATGTTAACAAGTTTACGACGGTTTACGGCTGCCCTGAAAAAGCTTGGCCTCTAATGAAATCCCTTCTTTCGCAAAATGCGCATACTGCCCCACAGGAACTCATAATTGATGGCATTGCTTATTCAGGCTCCACATTGGCTGAAAAATTCAATACTCATTTTCTAACGTCGGGCATTACGCATAATTGCGATAGCGCCCACTCTGAATTGTATTTTGATGATCGGTTGGCAGATACAATATTTTTATCTCCAACTACGCCGTACGAAGTTGAATCCGTGCTGAAAGGTCTCAAGGACAACTGTGCTATCGGGTACGATGAAATAGCAGCTCGTCCAGTGAAAGCGGTGGCTAACCTGCTGAGCTTACCTCTTTCACACATCTGTAACTGTATCTTGCGTGATGGTTTGTTTCCTGAAAAAATGAAAATTGCCCGCGTCTGCGCGGTATACAAGGGAGGCGACAAGAACGTTTTCGGGAACTACCGTCCTATTTCCGTACTTCCGATGTTTTCAAAGATAGCGGAGCACGTAATCAACAGTAAATTGGGTAGCTTCTTACACAGCAAGGGCGTCATCAAACCGCAGCAGTACGGGTTCCAGAAAAGTAAATCAGTAGAGTCTGCTTTGTTAAACATAAAAGAAAAAATCATTTCGAACATTGAAAATAAACTTTACACAGTAGGCATATTCTTAGATTTCAAGAAGGCCTTTGACTCCATAAAGCATGACATTCTTTTCTATAAACTGGAAAGATACGGTGTTCGTGGAACTTCGCTATGTTTAATCAAGAGTTATTTGCAGAATCGACTCTAGTACGTTGGGTTTGGTAACGTTAAATCAAGTTTGCAAGTTATAAAATATGGTGTGCCACAGGGTTCGATTTTAGGACCATTACTGTTCCTTCTCTATATAAACGATATTGTAATGATACCGCAGACACCTAACATTATCTTGTACGCAGATGACACAAATGTATTTTTCAGTGGTCCCGATCTTGTGGAAGTAATGAATACGGCAAATGAGTGGCTTTGTATTCTGTCGACATGGTTATCCTCAAACAAACTAGCGCTTAATGTAGAAAAAACCAATTATATAATATTCCGAGCAAGGAATAAGTTAATTCACAATAATATAAAGTTAACATTTCAGGGCCATCAAATTAATAGAGTGGATGTACATAAGTTCCTAGGCGTGTACTTCCATGAACATCTAAGCTGGACACATCACGTATCAAAACTGCGGATAAACGTTTCAAAAACGCTTGGCCTCCTCAACAGGTTAAGGTTTATTTTGCCAGCTTGGTTTAAACAGAAACTCTATTACGCAATGATTTTCTCCCGCCTATACTACTGCATACTAGTTTGGGGCAGCACTGGTAAGGGTAACTTAGAAAAACTGTACGGCCTGCAAAAGAAGTGTATTAGATATATAGCAAATAAATCGCGATATGAACATGCATTCCCTTTGTTTTTAAAATATAAAGTATTACCCATTACTTATGTGTTCCAACAGAGTCTGGCAAACTACCTGTATTTAAAAATAAAATCACACGGAGAAAATTTCGTTACGAGATATAGAAGACCAGACTGTGGTCATATGTTAAGAGAAGAAAAATACGTGAAACAACGCGCTAGAACAACCTACGGTGAGGAGTCAATAGATTATCAGCTACCGTTATTACTGAACACGTTTCCAGAACTGCATTCCATCGCAAATTATTCTAAAACACGCTATTCTTTTAAAAAACGAGTGAAAGAAGCACTACTGCTAAAGGTTGCAGATTGTTATCAAATGTCGCGATAATATTTTCATTTTATCGTGACCTCAAAAGAAAAACCTGAAATAAAAAACAAAAAAGGCAACTA
This sequence comes from Amblyomma mixtum, assembly GCF_055824585.1. Lineage (NCBI taxonomy): Eukaryota > Metazoa > Arthropoda > Arachnida > Ixodida > Ixodidae > Amblyomma > Amblyomma mixtum. The sequence continues at coordinate 131,315,043 of NC_143012.1, forward strand.
ATATGAACTGGCGCATATCGAATATTAACTCAGAACCAGGACTGGCCTTCAATCGTTGTTGTTGGCGAGTTATACCCTGATAACGTTTTCAAACTGATATGTTACCCGAGACGTCACCAAAGAATGTGTGAAACTGTTTTGTGCTGTTAGCTTTTTCTTGTCGATACTCTGTTCTTGCTTTCATTACTTATGTATATTTCTTTCTTTTGTTTTGATTGTCTTGTTGGCTTTTTCTTGTCGATGCTCTGTTTTTGCTTTTATTACTTATGTTTATTTCTTTTTGTTTTGAATTGAAAAAGACTGCGCATGTGACTTCTCTAATGTATTACAAGTTCTCCTTCAGCAAATACTGGCACTGTTCGCCGCACAGCGTGCGTGAAGGTCACGAGGCCCCGTCAGGCGCCATATGGACGCCTTTTGCCTCGTGAACCTCAGCAGATATAAAAACAAAAATCCCCAAGTATATGTACCCCGATTCTGCTGAAATAAATTTCATTTCATTTCATTTCTTGGGACAACTGCAAAGAAAAGCTCAGACACTTATTTGGCAAACCAATTGGGCGCAAGCTGGGTGCTAAAAAAGACCTTGCTTCTCGAGCACAGTCATCTACGGAGTCATACCTCTCCTACATCCAGGACGTCCTCGCTCTGTGCCGAAAAGTAGACAGCGCCATGCCAGAGACCGACAAGGTGGGCCACATCCTGAAGGGGATTGCTGATGATGCATTCAACCTTCTTCTTTGTAAGGATTGTGCAACGGTTGACTCCGTCCTCCAGGTATGCCGGCAATTCGAGCAGGCAAAACATCGCCGTATTGCTTCTCGTTTTGATCGCCTTCCGAACACTGCGGCGACATCATCCTGCGAAGACCTGCCAACACTGCGACAACCGTCCCATCCTGCCAATTTAACTAGAATCGTCCGCAGAGAACTGGAAGCTATGACTCCCGTCACCTTCGCCCCTCAACCGGCCGACTCTACGATTGCGCTGATCCAGGCCGTCGTTCGCCAGGAGTTTGCGAACCTGGGCCTCAATTCTGGCCTGCCGTCTGCGTCGCCCTGTTTGCCAAACACCGCTCCACTGGTTGCTGCTGCTTCACCGACTCCGACCGTACTACCACGTTACCGCTACCGGAATCCTGCGGATTGGCGCACCCCGGACGACCGCCCAATCTGCTTCACCTGTTCGCGTGTCGGCCACATTTCCCGTCACTGCCGCAGCCGTTGGTTTTCGCCACCTCACCTCCGTTCCACTTACGATCGTCGTGCAGACTACGGACCTAGCTCCAATTATGGTCGCCGTGCCGGGTTCGAACCACGCCAGACATCTTCTCGTGCTGAGTCTCCGCACGCTTTCGACACTTCGGCCCCGCGAAGGTCCAGCCGCTCGCCTTCCCCTCAGATCCGCCGCTCTCGTTCGCCGCAATTTCGACGCCCGTCCACTCCACCCTTACCTGGCTCTCACTCGGAAAACTAACCAATGCAGCTCCCGGAGGTGATGCTGCATTGATGACCCGGCCCGAAAATCCTCTCCTGACCCTCGCTCCTCGCCGCAACCTTCTCGATATCTGCGTGGACGGTGCACCAGTTACCGCGCTTATTGACACTGGCGCCCAAATTTCTGTCCTGAGCTCCTCGTTTCGCCGTCGTCTGAAGAAGGTTGTGACACCTGCCGTTTCCTCAGCCGTTCGCGTCGCCGACGGAAGTGCTGCTGCCGTTGTTGGACTGTGCACTGCGCGTGTTTCCATTGCTGGTCGTACAACCCCTGTCGCATTCACTGTCCTCGACCATTGCCCCCACGATGTGATCCTCGGTATCGACTTTTTAACGACGCACGCGGCTCTAATTGATTGCGCCACTGGCCTTCTTCGTTTGGACTTGCCGCTCTGCTCCGAAAGCGCCGATACCAAGCCGCCTCGCTTACGTGCCGCTGAGTTTACTCGCTTGCCGCGTGACGCTGCAGTCTATGTCCCTATGTCCCCGTTTCCCGCCGTTCCTGATGGTGTCTACGTCACGTACCCAATCAAGGACGTTGTCCTCCAGCGTAACGTCATCCTTCCACACACAGTCCTGACCGTCACCGGCAACCGCACCTATCTTCCGATTCTGAACTTCAGTCTCTCTCCCCAAGTTTTACCCTGTGGCATCGCGCTCGCTGAACTGGTTCCATTGGCCGAATGTACAGTTTCTGCTCTAACAGCTGTGCCTAACGCTGATCTCCATGCCCTTCCCCGCTCGCCCGCTTCACGCCCGGACCCTACTTTTGCGATGATCGCGGCGGATTTGCCACCTGACCACGCCAACGCCCTCTGCGCCCTTTTAGCTTCCTACAGTGATGTCTTCGATTTCGGGAATCGTCCTCTTGGCCAAACTTCTGTCGTGACCCATCGCATCAATACGGGCGATGCCAACCCTATACACAGAAGGCCCTATCGTGTTTCTCTTCCTGAGCGCCATGTCATCCAAACCGAGGTGGACAAGATGCTGGCGAACAACATTATCGAGCCTTCTAGCAGCCCTTGGGCATCCCCTGTAGTGTTGGTCAAAAAGAAAGATGGCAGCTGGCGCTTCTGTGTCGACTATCGTCATCTTAATCAAGTAACGAAGAAAGACGTCTATCCTCTTCCGAGAATTGATGACGCCCTCGACTGTCTACAGGGTGCCAGCTACTTTTCTTCTATTGATCTCCGTTCAGGCTACTGGCAAATCGCTGTTGACGAACGGGATCGCGAGAAGACTGCCTTTATCACCCCCGATGGCCTGTACCAATTCAAAGTTATGCCTTTCGGCCTCTGCAACGCTCCTGCCACCTTCGAGCGCATGATGGACTCGCTTCTGCGTGGCTTCAAATGGACAACGTGCTTGTGCTACCTAGATGACGTTGTCGTTTTCTCCTCAACGTTCGAAAGCCACATACGCCGTCTTGCTACTATCCTTGCGGTCTTCCGTCGCGCTGGTCTCCAACTGAACTCCAAGAAGTGCACCTTTGGCCAGCGCCAAATTAAGGTCCTCGGCCACTTGGTTGATGCGTCTGGTGTAAAGCCCGACCCTGACAAAGTTCGTGCCGTTCGTGAGTTCCCCACTCCCCGTTCCTCGAGCGATGTGCGCAGTTTCCTCGGGCTCTGCTCGTATTTTCGCCGGTTTATCCCGAACTTCGCCGACACGGCCCGTCCCCTTACCACCCTCCTGAAGAAGGATGTCCCTTTCTCCTGGGGCCTTGACCAAGCTCGCTCCTTCACGGCACTTGTTGCGGCCCTCACGGCTCCACCTGTGTTGGCCCATTTCGACCCATCTGCGCCTACGGAACTTCGCACAGACGCCAGTGGCCATGGTATTGGCGCCATTCTTGCGCAGCGGCAACACGAGCACTTTCGTGTGATTGCTTACGCCAGCCGCCTGCTCTCTCCTTCCGAACGTAACTACTCTATTACGGAGCGGGAGTGCCTTGCTCTTGTTTGGGCGTTAACAAAATTCCGCCCTTATTTGTTTGGAAGGCCCTTCTGCGTAGTTACGGATCACCATGCTTTGTGTTGGCTGTCCTCTCTTAAAGACCCTACAGGACGTCTGGGTCGCTGGGCCTTGCGTTTGCAAGAATACACATTTAATGTTGTCTACAAGTCCGGCCAGCTGCACCAAGACGCTGACTGTCTGTCCCGCCATCCCGTCGATCCCCCTGACTCCCACACACGTGATACCGACGACTGTGTACTGTCCGTATCAGACTTTCTGAACATTGGTGACGAGCAGCGCCGTGATCCAACTCTGCGCCTCATAGTCGACCGCCTCCGCAGCGACCCTTCCGATCCTGCTCTACGAATGTTCGTGCTGCATCACGATATTTTGTACCGACGCAATATGCACCCAGATGGCGCCGACCTCCTGCTCGTCGTCCCGACCCATCTCCGCTCCACAGTACTTGCCCAACTTCATGACGCTCCTACTGCCGGGCACCTAGGCGTCTCACGCACGTACGACAGCGTGCGCAGGCGGTTCTTCTGGCCTGGCCTTTACCGCTCTGTCCGCGGTTATGTTGCTGCTTGTGATCAATGCCAGCGCCGGAAAACGCCCCCACTTCCACCCAGTGGCCAGCTTCAGCCCATCGACATCCCGACTGACCCATTTTTCCGTGTTGGTCTCGACCTGCTTGGTCCTTTCCCCCCATCAACATCCGGGAACAAGTGGATTGCCGTTGCGACCGATTACACTACCCGGTACGCTATCACGCGCGCTATCCCTACCAGCTGTGCCTCCGATGTCGCCGACTTTCTTCTCCATGACGTCGTCCTACTTCATGGCGCTCCTCGTCAACTGCTTACGGATCGCGGCCCCTGCTTTCTTTCTAAAGTGGTCCACGACCTTCTGCGCTCCTGCTCTACCCGCCACAAGTTCACGACGGCCTACCATCCTCAGACCAACGGCCTTACTGAGCGTCTTAATGGCACCCTGACGGACATGCTGTCTATGTATGTCTCAGACCACCATCGAGACTGGGACGTCAGCTTACCTTTCGTGACGTTCGCCTATATTCCACACGCCACGATACCACCGGCTACTCTCCCTTCTACCTGCGCTTTGGCCGCGACCCGTTGCTACCCTTCGACAGCCTCCTGCCTCACGACCCTTGTACCAGCAGTTACGCTGGTGACGCCATTGCCCGAGCTGACGCCGCCCGCCAAATCGCTCGAGATCGCCTCGACGCTTCACAAGTCGCTCAAAAACGACGGTACGACCTTCATCACCGTGACGCCCATTACCCTCCCGACTCCCTCGTACTCCTCTGGCTCCCTGCGCGTCGTGTGGGCCTGTGTGAGAAGTTGCTGCCTCGTTACGTGGGTCCTTACCGCGTCTTGCGGCGACTGAGCGATGTCACCTACGAGATCGCGCCCCTGCAACCCCACACTCCTCGTGCGGCCTCCTCCACACAGCTCGTACACGTCGCCCGTCTTAAGCCCTACCATCCAAACCCACCATCTTAGGACACCCAGGGACTGTGCTTCCTTCCGCCCGGCGGAGGAGGGGGGGGGGTAGTGTTACGGTGCATAGTTGCTAGGAGAAGACGACGTTGTTTTGGGACGTTCGGCAGTGAACGACGACGAGGACGTGGCAGTTTGTGCGGGAGTGATTTAGCTCGGTGTGCCTTCTGACTGTGACCTGTACCGTCTGCCGCTGGGCTAACCCCCCCGTAATAATATAAATAGAAAAAATGTGACTGCTACTTCACCTACACACGGAAAACAGCAAGCCGACTCATTTAACAGTTACTTCCAATCCACTTTCACTGCCGACAATAATGTCTTAGGAACATTCGCGTGTCATAGCAATGAGTCAACACAACTTTCAGGCGCTCCAGTCATAAGTGTACATGGGATTCTTTCTTTGTTATTGAACCTTAATGAAAAAAAGAGTTGCGGTCCTGATAAAATTCCGAACTGCTTTCTTAGGCGTTATGCTGAACCTATTAGCCAATACCTCTATCTAATATTTTCCAAGTCACTCGAGGACAGCTGTCTGCCAGCTGAATGGGAGATAGCAAAAGTAGTTCCCATTCACAAATCAGGAGACGTAACGTCCCTGTCTAATTATCGGCCTATATCTCTCACATGTACCTGTTGCAAAATACTTGAGCATATTTTATTAAAGTTTCTTGAAGAACACACCGAGACGAAGAACATCATTCATCATAACCAGCATGGCTTCAGAGCAGGCTTGTCCCCTGTTACCCAGCTCACAGAAATTTTTCATGACCTCGCGCAGGGAATCAACGACCAAAGCCAAACCGACATAATATTCCTTGATTACTCGAAAGCTTTTGATCGTGTAACGCATACCAAACTGAACTTCAAATTAAATAAGATACTTGGCGACGGTCCCGTTACGAGGTGGATAGCCAGCTACTTATCGGAACGCCGACAATACGTGCAATACAATGACCATGCCTCTGACATTGTTCCGGTTATTTCTGGTGTGCCCCAGGGCTCTGTGCTTGCACCATTTTTATTTATTCTATACATAAATGACATAACATATCACGTGGATGTAAAGGTGCGTCTCTTTGCTGATGATTGCGTGCTATATCAAAAAATAAACAGTCAAGCAGACCAAGAAAAGTTAAACACAGCTCTAAGCAACGTCGTACAGTGGTTAAGCAAAGAAGGGAAGGGAAATGAGGGGCTCGTTATAGATATGACAGAAGCCAACAGCCACAGAAACCAAGGGGCACAGGGGATTTTTCTTTATTAAATTATTAATATATTAATTATAAAAAAAATCCCCTGTGCCCCTTGGTTTCTGTGGCTGTTGGCTTCTGTCATATCTATAACGAGCCCCTCATTCCCCTTCCCTTCTTTGCTTAATTGCTTAAGCGAGGGCCTCGGTTCTGGCAGCCTTGACGCCATAGGAAGCATAAGAGGGTTCTCACGCAGCTTCCACCCTCTCAGTTCGATGACGTTCTACGTCACACCTGCGGTAACTCAGGACGTTCTACGTCCGCCGCTTATGAACGTGGGTGGCGCTGATGAACACTCACAAGGTTAGTTTACTTGTAAACATAAATACCCGCGAAAGCAGAAGGTTTGACAGCCGTCGCCGTAGCTCAGAGGTAGAGCACCGGACGCGTAATTCGGAGGTCGTGGGTTCGGATCCCACCGGCGGCATGTGGTTGTTTTTTCTTCTGCTTTTCTATCAATTAGCTTTAAGCGATAACATATTCAATAATATTCTAAATTGACCAACACCACAAAATAAATATATTAATTATGAAAAAAAAATCCCCTGTGCCCCTTGGTTGCTGTGGCTGTTGGCTTCTGTCATATCTTTAACGAGCCCCTCATTCCCTTCCCTTCTTTGCTTAATTGCTTAAGCGAGGGCCTCGGTTCTGGCAGCCTTGACGCCATAGGAAGCATAAGAGGGTTCTCACGCAGCTTCCACCCTCTCAGTTCGATGACGTTATACGTCACACCTGCGGTAACTCAGGACGTTCTACGTCCGCCGCTTATGAACGTGGGTGGCGCTGATGAACACTCACAAGGTTAGTTTACTTGTAAACATAAATACCCGCGAAAGCAGAAGGTTTGACAGCCGTCGCCGTAGCTCAGAGGTAGAGCACCGGACGCGTAATTCGGAGGTCGTGGGTTCGGATCCCACCGGCGGCATGTGGTCGTTTTTCTTCTGCTTTTCTGTCAATTAGCTTTAAGCGATAACATATTCAATAATATTCTAAATTGACCAACACCACTAAATAAATATATTAATTATTAAAAAAAATCCCCTGTGCCCCTTGGTTTCTGTGGCTGTTGGCTTCTGTCATATCTATAACGAGCCTCTCATTCCCCTTCCCTTCTTTGCTTAATTGCTTAAGCGAGGGCCTCGGTTCTGGCAGCCTTGACGCCATAGGAAGCATAAGAGGGTTCTCACGCAGCTTCCACCCTCTCAGTTCGATGACGTTCTACGTCACACCTGCGGTAACTCAGGACGTTCTACGTCCGCCGCTTATATAAGAACGTGGGTGGCGCTGATGAACACTCACAAGGTTAGTTTACTTGTAAACATAAATACCCGCGAAAGCAGAAGGTTTGACAGCCGTCGCCGTAGCGCAGAGGTAGAGCACCGGACGCGTAATTCGGAGGTCGTGGGTTCGGATCCCACCGGCGGCATGTGTTTGTTTTTCTTCTGCTTTTCTATCAATTAGCTTTAAGCGATAACATATTCAATAATATTCTAAATTGACCAACACCACAAAATAAATATATTAATTACAAAAAAAAATCCCCTGTGCCCCTTGGTTTCTGTGGCTGTTGGCTTCTGTCGTACAGTGGTGTAATACATGGCAAATGGTGATCAACATCGAAAAGACGGTAGTGATGTCAGTCACAAATAAGAAAACAAAACTTAGCTTCCCTTATGGCGCAGGCAACGAAGTTCTTAAAACAGTAACTGAAAAGAAATACCTTGGTGTGATTATTTCTGACGATCTCAGCTCCAAAACCCAAGTACAAAACATTACCAAAAAAGCCATGAGTAGTTTATACTTCCTTAAACGCGCCTTGCGCTTCGCAACATCAGATACGAAGTTACTCGCGTATAAGGTCCTTATCCGCCCAATCTTAGAATATGCAAACGTCGTCTGGTTTCCGTATATGCAAAAAGATGTACACATGCTCGAATCAGTTCAACGAAAGGCGGTTCGCTTTATCTACCACAGATACCGGCGCACTGACTCTCCCACGGAGCTGCTTTCCCGCGCAGGCCTCGACACATTATCAAGTCGCGTAACACTTCATAGACTCAAATTTTTATATCAATTAACTCATAATGCATTCAACATGGATCCTGCTACTTACATTAGTTTTAACCGTTCTAGAGGCACACGTCACAAGCATGATTTTACGATTAATGAATACTTTTGTGCTAACAACACATTATATTTTTCTTTCTTTCCCCGAGCAGCAAGGGAATGGAACGCCCTAGATAAATCTATAACTGCGCAGCATTCCTTAGAAAAATTCATGGAGCTTGCAGTCTCATCAGTTTTGTCATCAAGCCAGAATTGATGACCATCCATAGTCTGTATTGGTTTTATGTTGCTTTTTTTTTTGCTCACTCGATTATGTACCAAATGTATGATTGTATTAATGAATACTTTGATACGTGTTTGAACACATGTTTTGAAGGCCAGAGTTGGCTTTCTTCCGTTTTTTGTTTTTCATTTGATGTGATTCCGCATATGAATGCTGATTTCTTGTCTTTTAAACCTGATTGCTGGCTTTGTTTTATTGTGTCGTTAACTTGCATCTTGTTATTTATAAATCCACTCCTGTAACAGTCCCAAGAAGGGACTAACAGTATGTTCAAATAAATAAATAAATAAAATAAATATCCTTACTGCCACAAGCGCTGCAGAAAATACTGAAATGGATGTGTCAAGAGTGGAAGACAGTTTAGAGCAGCCTATTGCCGTGTGGCGTTCGGCGCAGTATAAGGCGCCTCGAGTGACGCGTTCGAGGTGAGAAACTTGGCGCCTTTTCGCGAATGATTCAATTTAGCCGCTAAAGTACAGCAGAATAACCCACCTACAACGTGTGGCGACTGACAGCTGTATTGATGTTTGGTTGGTTTGGTTTATGGGGTTTAACGTCCCAAAGCGACTAAGGCTATGAGAGACGCCGTAGTGGAGGGCTCCGGAAATTTCGACCACCTGGGGTTCTTTAACGTGCACTGACATCGCACAGTACACGGGCCTCTAGAATTTCTCCTCCAAAGAAATTCTAGCCGCCGCGGCCGGGATCGAACCCGCGTCTTTTGGGTCAGCAGCCGAGCACCATAACCGCTGAGCCACCGCGGCGGCTCCTGTATTGATGTGACCTTCGCAACAAGTGCAGCTGCTCAAAGCTTAGAAACACGTGGCAGTGAACATTACCGAGTTTTCATATGTGCTGGTAATGCGCAGACGTCACCAAGGAGGAAACTTATGAAGTCGACAAATTGGGATACCTACAAGAATGCAGTGAGCAGGGCAATTAGAGTTGCAACTCAGACGCGGACTTAGTCTCCACATTGGCTCACTGCCTCGAATCGAGCACAAAAATCACAGCCACAAGAGGATCTTCTGGCCTGTCGACGTGCACAAAGACACATTAGGCGCTAACCACGCAAACTTAGTAGACAAAGGTTGCGAGACTTCTGCTCAACATTGGATGTACAAAAACCGGCTGCCAGAATTTGGTACATTATACTTAAGAAAAACCAGCCAAAAAAAAAGACGGGGACAAAGGAGAGGGCACACACAACGACTGGACTATCAACTGTGCTTTATTGAAAAACAGCCAGTCTCCGAGAAAAAACAACAGAGCATGCGCAGCTCACCGGCACCGCAAAACCAGCAGAAAAAACAACAGCGAGCTCGTAAGATAGTCAAGCTGCAGTGTCAACGGGACAAGTAACCTCATTCTTTCTGCATCAACGTGATAGAAGCCGTGCTAACACAGTTATCTCCATGATTGCTAATGTGAAGTGCTTCGAGGATTTCCCGCCCAACCTTACCCTTGCCTCTACCGAGAAAAGTGACATTCGAAAACAACGGGTAGCACCCGCAATCGCGGCAATGGCGAGGCAAGTTTGCTCCGTCAGCCGGAGTCAGAGAGTTATGGTGCTCTCGTAGCCTTTCATTTATACACCGGCCAGTTTGGCCGATGTAAACTTTTTCGCATGTCAGCGGAATCTTATAAACCACCCGTGTCGCACAAGCTGCAGACAAGCTGCAGACAGAAGATGAAAAGTGGCGTTTTCACCTTTGTCCCCGTCTTTTTTGGCTGGTTTTTCTTAAGTATAATGTACCAACTAACCCAGATTTGAACTCTTCTGCAGAATTCGGTAGACTGTTCGAAGCATGCGCCCGCAACCTCACCAGATTCACCCCTCTACCGCACTGGCTTTGCATGAAAGCAAATCTATAAAAGAAACTTCGGAAGAATACTGCAGGCTTCTATCAGTGGGTTCACAGACTTCGACAACAAACACAAATTGTCAATCGTACCTCCCACAGGCGACCGTACTTGCGATGGACCAACCGCTAACAATAATACAAATAAACACGGCTGTCGTTGAGTCAAACAAGAGAAAGTCTCCGGGCCACGATGAGGTGAGCAATGAAGCTCTTGCAAAGCTCGTATAATTGAGCAGCAGAAAGTGAGCAAGGACGTTCAGGAACCATATAGACGAGGACGGTGCTCCACTGACAAACGAAGAATTTATTTGAAATTCCGCATATTTGCCCTGAAGAACACACAATACTTTGAAAGATAATCTATTTACCTTCTGTTTATATTGCCGCGCAGGTACTTCTTTTTTCAATAGGGAAACTGATGGCTTGCTGACGCATTGCTCTTCCGAATCACGGATAGCCCAGGCTTCCAGGATCTCTCGGGACAGCTGGTCTTTGTTCTTTTTCAGCACCTGCACGTAGTGAAGGTCGGCGGGGCTTGACTGCTTTTTGCAGGATCCGCAATCCCTGCAGTGGATTGCTAGGCTTGTGCCGGACTTCCCTGCTATCGCTGTGTGCGTGCTCTCTCGCTCTGTCTTTAACACACCTCCCGGTTTGTCCGATGTAATGCTTTCCGCAGAAAAAGGGGATGCGATACACGATGCCTTGAATGCACTCAGAAAACTTCGTTCTGCGCCCGATTTTACGTGCGGATCTGTTTTCTTCTCCATTCTCTCGTGCACACTTTGTTAGGTGCCGCGATAATGATCTTGAGGTTGTATTTCTTTCCAATCTTTTTCATATTGTGAGTCAGCCCATGGATATATAGAAGCGCAGAATAATTCGTTCTTTCCGTGGTTTCTTCGAGAGCGCTATTCTTTTTCTTGCCATACTTTCTCGGCAGTACGATGTTTTCTCCTATGTTGCGTAGGATTGTCTCCGGGTATCCCGCATCTAGCAGCCTAGTAATTTGCTCCTGGAGCGCTGGCTCATCTGGTGTGGATTGGACTTGTTTAGGGCAGACAGCAACGCCGCTCTCGCAATTCCTCTCTTGACCGTTTTGGAGGGGTTAGAATTGAAAGGGAGGAACTGTTTCTAGCTCGAGGCTGGTACGACCAACATAGGTGCCCTGGAGAGAATTCAGGGTGTAGATCTAGGAAGCGCAGGACGATATGCTCACGGAACTCCGATGTGAATCTAAGCACAGGACAGCACTTGTTAAAGGTGGTCAGTGCGTTGTCTGTAAGGATCTCCGTGTCACCTTCCTTCTGTTCGCATAGCACCACGTAATCGTCGACGTATCGGACGATCCTGACTATGCGTCTGTCCTAAGTAGCTTTGTGAATTTTTTGGTCGCAGGTTTCGAGGTATAGATCACTAAGTGCAGGAGCGACTCTGGAGCCGATGCAAACTCCAGTCCTCTGAGCATACAGCTTGTCTTCGTGGGTAGCGATGGGGGACGTAAGGTGGGCTTCCAAAAGCTCTAACAATGTGGCTACTGATACTCCGGTGGCGTTTTGAGACGGTACGGCTCCTTGCTTCTCGATGGTTTCCCGTGGTACATTCATCAGTTCGTCATGGGATGGAATAATACATTCAATGTCCAGTGAAAAGCCTGAAGTTATTTTCCAGTCTATATTCTTGATCTCGGAGATCAATTCTTCAGAGTTCTTGATCCTAAAGGGATATACGTTTACCTCGCTCTGTTGCTTGACCAGATATGTCGAAAGAAGCATCTTCGAAGCGTGCGCTTCCGACAAGATCGTCCGGAAAGGAATCCCAACATTGTGCGTTTTGGCACTCAAAAACACGGTTAGGGTGCATTGCCTTGTGGCTTTGACATTGAGGTGAAGCGGCATCGGGTTGGCGCATTCGAGCAGCGACAAAACAGCCTTACTGCTGCCGTTAGGTCCTTTTTGTGCACTTCACCAGCTCTATTTTCGTAACTCCCGGAATGCAATACCACAAAACCCCTACTTTATCCGCAAGGCACAGCTTGAGGTTTTTTTTTCTTTCAGTTGCTTTATGACTGGTTTAAAACTTTTGAAGCCATGAAAAAGAACTTTTGTGAAGTGCGCAAAAACAACGTAACGGCAGCAAAAAAGGCCGCTTTGTCGCTGTTCGAATGCGCCAACCTAATGATACTCTACATCAAAGTCAAAGCCACAGGGCAAAACACCCTATCCGTGCTTTTCGGTACCAAAGCGCACAATGTTGGGATCCCTTTCCGGGCAATCCAGTCGGAAGCCCACACTTGGCAAATGCTTCTTTCGGCATATCTGGTCAAGCAACTAAGCCAGGTAAACGTAGAAGATCGCTTTAGGATCAAGAACACTGAAGAATTCATCTCCAAGATCAAGAGTAAAGACGAACATATCTTCAGGCTTTTCACTGGTAATTGAAGATATCTATTATTACATCTCGAACGACGAATTGATGAATGGGCTACGGGAAACCATCGAGAAGTAGAGAGCCGTACCGTTTCAAAACGCCGCCGGAGTATCAGCAGCCACATTCCTGGAGCTGTTGGGATCCTACCTTAGGTCCACCATCGCTATCCACGAAGGCAAGCTGTATGTTCAGAGGAGTGGAGTTTGCATCGGCTCCAGAGTCGCTGTTGCACTTAATGATCTATTCCTCGTGATCTGCGGCCAAAGAATTCACGAAGCTACTTAGGACAGACGCGTTGTGACGATCGTCCTATACATCGACGATTACTTGGTGCTATGCGAACAGAAGGAAGGTGACACGGAGATCCTGAAAGATAACGCATTGACCACCTTTAACAAGTGTTGTCCTGGGCTTAGATTCACATCGGAGCTTCCTGAGCACGGCGTTCTACGCTTCCTACACCTACGCATTGAATTCTCTCCAGGGCACCTATGTTGGTCGTACCAGCCTCGAGCTAAGAAACAGTTCCTCCCTTTCAACTTTAACCATTCCAAGACGGTCAAAAGAGGAATAGCGAGAGAGGCGTTGCTGTCTGCCCTAAACAAGTCCGATCCACATCAGATGAACCAGAGCTTCCAGCAGGAAATTACTAGGTTGCAAGAAGCGTGGTCCCCGGAGACCCCGGAGACATTGCTATGCAACATAGGAGAAAACATCGTATTGCCGAGAAAGTATGGCAAGAAAAAGAATAGTGTTCTCGAAGAAACCACGGAAAGAACGAATTACTCTGCGGTTCTGTATATCCATGGGCTGACTCAAAATCTCAAAAAGATTGGAAAGAAATACAACATCAAGATCATTCCCGCGGCACCTAACAAAGCGGAAAGCAAGTGTGCACGAGTGAATGGAGAAGAAACCAGATCCGTATGTAAAATCGGGCACAGAAAGAAGTTTCCTGAGTGCATTCAAGGCATCGTGTATCGCATCCCCTTTTTCTTCGGAAAGCATTACATCGGTCAAACCGGGAGGTGTGTTAATGACAGAGTGAGAGAGCACGCCACAGCGATAGCAGGGAAGTACAGAACAAGCCTTGCAATCAACTCCAGGGATTATGAATCATGCAAAAAGCAGACAAGCCCCGCTGACCTTCCCCCCCCCCCCCCCCCCCCCCGTGCAGGTGCTGAAAAAGAACAAATACCAGCTGGCACGAGAGATCCTGGAAGCCTGGGCTATCCGTGATTCGGGAGAGCAATGCGTCAGCAAACTATCAGTTTGCCTATCGAAAAAAGAAGTCAAGTACCTGCGCGGCGATGTAAACAAAAAACGATAGATTAGCTTTCGAAGAAATGCCTGTTCTTCAGGATAAATATGCGGATTTTTAAATAAATTCTTCACATTTCAGCGCAGCATCGACCTCGTCTCTATGTTTCTTCAACGTCCTTGTTTCCTTGCTCAATGATACGATCATGAACCAACAAGCTCACCAGTACAACTTATTAATCTTGCAAAGCTACATTAAAACTACCGGCTTCGCATGTTCTCTTCCACATGTTCCACAAGCGCATAACCTTGGTTTCTCGAAAGCGACAAGAAGTGCCCTTAAGAAATGAATCGGTTTGGGCAGGAGAGATGTGCAAATGACAATATCATTGCCTTCGTCATATCACTTGAAAAACAGCTACATGCTGGGCGCCGGCGGCTTTTTTTTTACAGTAGAAGCAAATCGTCATGCTATCTTCACTAAAACTGCAACACCCGTTATTATGTACACAGAGACTTTGACAGATCTTTTTAATACCATCATTGCTGCAAAACTGTAATATCTGGAGTTCTATGAGAAGAAATAAGTGACAACTTTCCGATGTACCTTTTTGTTGATTATTTTTCGAAGAAAACATACACTCGCTAAAGCTCAAAGAAAAATAAAAAGAATTGACGTTTCGGCGCCCGTACGGGTGCCTTGATCAAAAAGAAGCAAAGAACGGGCAGGAGAGCTATATATGGGCGGGTTTTTAAAGGGTGCGCAGGTATATATCTGGGAGATTGCCACGGGTCCGGGTAATCGTGTTTAGCGTGTCTGGCCGGCGGTCTGACCGGTACGAGCGCCGAAACGTCAATTCTTTTTATTTTTCTTTGAACTTTTGCCAGTGTATGTTTTCTTCGACAAATAACTATGAATTTTCCTCGCAGGACGGGATTCCGTCGAACCCTAGACTTCACCGTTTTGTTGAATGTAAAGATAAAAGAACTCATGAGCAAACTTCGACGGCAGTAATTTTCCAGAATATTGCCCCTCAAACCTTGGAATTTTTCTACTCGAGTCTTGTCAATGAAAACTGCGATGATGTATTCCACTGTGACAGTGCACATGAGGCGTATCAAACATCCATATTAATTTTAAAGCGCATTTACTCTGAACAGTTTTGAGAAATAATTTTAAAGCTGCACCATAACAACCGAAATCCCTGGATCAGCCGCGAATGCTTAAGACGAATAAAAAAGAAGGCTAGTGTGTATAAAAAGTTTGTCAGATCGAGGTTACTTTTAGGTTTAAAAATATTTAAGCAATATAAGCTGAGTTCCTTCCGGACAAAAGAAAAGCGGTGTTTCCTGCAGCATCGATTCTCTCAGGAGTCCTGCAAATATAGTGCAGACGTATGTAGAAACTAAACAAGTTGCTAAATCGAAACCCGTCGTCGACAGTTATCAAAGATTTTGTTTTTCAGGACCGTCGCTTTCATGGCACAGAACTTGCCGAAGAATTTAACAAATTTTTTAAAGATGTTGTCAGCACTTCTCGAAACCCACGAGCTGCACAATACCTAAGAAGAACCATTATTTTGATTCGACAGATGAACGCGAAGTATAACAACAGCTAATCACGCGATATTTATTCATTTTTTATTTATTAATACTACCAATCTCTTTTTCCGGGAGTTTTACAAGAGTGGGTTTTGTCCGCAGACAAAGCAGTCCTCCAGGCATAAACACCATTTCAATTATGCAAAAAGGACAATGAAAATGATGGGGACAATGGGAAGAGGCATTGGAAAAAGGCAGTACAAAGATAACGCATGAACAATCATCACTTTTTCACTTCATAAATGTTCACCAGAAATACAAATGAATGCACGGAAATACAAATAGATGGAAAACCCCCATAAATGTTAGAAAAAGTAAAAAAAAATTAAAAAACGACAGTTTGTTCCCTAACAATACACTTTTGCCAGCTAGCGCCAAAACATTTTCAGTAGTTAGCTGTAAAATCAGACACATCAAGGTAGTTCCACTCCCGCACAGCTCGCAGAAAAAAAGAGACCATAAAGGTATTAGCCCAGAAGTATTCTTGTGTGTCGAGGTCATTTTTGTGACGCGTTTCTCTGGAAGTGTTTAAGGTAATGTATGTAGCAGAATCAACTGTAAATTTGTTATGCAAAATCGTGTACAGAAGCTTCAGAAACTATTGATGGCATCCAAATTCTTCCAGGTAAATATGCGCTCAATGTTACTGCCCCTTATTGGTTTATATATATAATCTGGCGTTATCAACAGCTTGCTTTCCCAAATTAATGTGAATCTCTAAAGTATTTGTGCTTTTTAAGAGTGGTAATAAAAACGATGCGTCCAACTAAAGACCCATTTCTATTCTGGCGATTTCTTCTAAAGGCCTAGAAAGAATAATTCATAAAAGACTCATGAACTTTTGCAATAAGCTTAACCTGATTAGTTCTTCACAACATAGTTTCCGCCCAAACGGGTCCACTGAAACAGCCTTACTAATCCAAAAAGAGATAGTCCTCGAAGCACTCGACAACAGCGAGATGTGTATTTATTTATTGAACCTCACAGGCCCGAACGGGCATTGTGTGAGGGGGGTTACAGTATCAAAAAGGATTTCAGCAACAAGAGGCAAACACTGGGTATATAAGTATAAGTATGGGAGTTTTTATGGATTTCTCGAAGGCTCGCCTCAACAATCAAATACTGCTCAACAAATTAGAAAGATACGCAATCCGTGGCACCGCAGCTTGTCTACTAAAGTCATACCTAAAGCATTGATATCAATGTGCAACAGTACAGCACCACGTTTCAACCCTTCATCCTATAACCGCTGGATTCCGGAGGGAAGTATTTTATTATTTTATGACCGCTATTGTGTATTGTATATATAAATCACATAAGAGACATCAGCAACCTTCTAGAATATCTTCTCTATGCAGACAATACCAGTTTCTTGCTTAGGGGCAATAACGCTCCATTCAGAAGAGCGTGCACTCGGGCAAGTTGGCTTTGCATAATATAAATGAAGTGTGCCCAAAACTTAGACAAGGACCGAGAAGAAACACATACGACGACTGACAAGCGCTAGTTCCAGTTCAAAAACTTTAAAAGCGTATTTTTTGTAAGCCGCTGTATTGCCGTTGTGTTAAAATGTCGCACGCATGACATTAGCATTTTGTTAACACCTTTGCTTTGCGTATTAAAGAGCATGTGCTAAAGGTTCGTCGCTTCTCAGTCGTCGTATGGGTTTCTTCTCGGTCCTTGCCTAAGTTAGGGGCCACAGCATTTATAACGTTCCATTGCTCACTTCAAACAAACAGTGCACTAGATAAGTTGAAAACATGGAGCGCAGTCAGTGATTTGATAATAAATAGTAAGAAAACAAAAGCGGTACTTTTTCATTACCGGCAGAGCGTTGTTACATCAGACCCTAGAATAAAAAAAAGATCAGGGGGCACTTGGGCTCTCTAAAGTGCTGCAAGGAGAAAGGTTTTTCTGGCGCACTGTTTGTTTTATTTATTTTTTAATTTTTATATGTTATTTGTCTTTTCTTTGTTATTTTTGTTCCTTTTCTTATTTCTGTACGTTTATATTTTTATTTTTCATATTTTATTTTTATTATATTTTATTTTCTCTTATTGTTATTGTTTTTTCCTTTTCATATTTTATTTTTTCTTATTTCATTTTTTTGCTTCTTTTCTTATTCATATTTTTTATTGCTTTAATTTCATTTATGAGAACCATGCATTCACAAGATGCGCCTTTATCCATGCTCAAACCTTGAGCCTTTGTGGCGGAGTGGCAGCGTCGCCGCTTCAAATGCCAAAGGCCCTGGCTCGCTTCTAAGCCTCGACGCAGTTTCTTCTTAAGTAGCGACGCCGAAACGCGGATACGGCTGCCGACAAAGCTACCAACACGGCTGCTAACGACAGTATGAGGCATTCAAGGGTTTCGCCTTAAAATAGACAACTCTATTATAGAGTTGGTAGAAAGAGTAAAAACACTAGGAGTTTCCTTTAAGAAGAACATGAGCGGGGACCCACACATTAGCTCCATTTTGACCAATTTAAAGAATGCGAGGAATGCTCGCGAAATTTCGCTCCTATCTACCCGTATCGAATAAATTAATAATATAAAACACATTTCTCATGCCGTATATAAACTACTGTTTCCCTGGCGCGGGCACTACTATTCAAACTAACCTGCACAAGATATACATGCTGCAAAACGAAGCAGTACGTTACGTGGGAAAATGTTGAGTACCTCGCAATACGGACGAGCTGTTCAAGCGATTCAAAATTATACCGGTTCATAACCTATACGAATTTTTCCTACACATAAAATATAAAAATCCATTTCTCACTGTGACCACTTCTTGGTAGCATTTTCATACCTCAAACCAAACTCAACGCCATACTCATTTCGAAAACACGAACCATGGAACACTCCCTTTTGCCGTACAGAACACGGACGACAGATGATGCGTCATACAGTTCCTATTTTATTAAATAAATTCATCTTTCAGCGTTTTTCTCTTGAAACATCCAGGTCGCAAACTCTAATGTTGTATTTTTTGTAAGCCACTCTATTCACTTGGTGTCAAAATGTGACACATATGACATTTTCATCTTTGTTGACACCTTTGATTTGCGAATTAATGTGCATATACCAAGATCTCACATCGGCGGTTCTATGTTTCTTGTATTATATTCTCTTATGTAGTGCGCATGGGGTTTTATTTTTTTTTTAACTTTTGACCTTCCTGTACGCACTGTAGGGGGCTCAGGCAACCTCAAGCAAAAATCGTTCGCTTTTTGCCTCAGCCTGCCCCCATCATAACGATGTAGATAAATCTTACTTGACTTGACTACTCATGTGATTACAGCTGGTCATGCATATAGGAACTGCTTTCTATAGCGATTAAGGTTTGTTCAGGGTCAGCGCTCGTCGTCTGTCCTTTCTTTTCGTCACTGTGTTTTTTTTTGCGCTGCCTGCGGTAATGAATTGAAGTATAGAGCGGTCTCGGTAGCTCGCGATTAACAGAGTTAAAACAAAAACAGAGCACCACTAGCAATAGGCCGTAGTCTTTTCAGCTTTCATGCGGTGCCCTCGACGCGCAAGTGCCCGTCACGAATTGTGACGCGCAGTTCCGGCAGGACTGAAAGCTCGCGCCGCTGCGCGCTCATTATTGAAGCGCAGCGGAAGGAAGTGAATGCGTCGATCAGGAGCGCAGGAGGGCGTGAGGAGCATGAGTTGTGAAATTCAAGAAAAGGACGATAATGAATTTTGTCACATGGGTGTCCGACAGCCCAGGCTAGACGGCAGAGCAGAAACAG
Source organism: Amblyomma mixtum (assembly GCF_055824585.1). Classification (NCBI taxonomy): domain Eukaryota; kingdom Metazoa; phylum Arthropoda; class Arachnida; order Ixodida; family Ixodidae; genus Amblyomma; species Amblyomma mixtum. The sequence goes on from NC_143012.1 coordinate 131,334,527, forward strand.
GCTTGCAGTTCATACGGGCGAACTCGTGATCACAAAAGAAACAACTCAGAGGCGGACTTAGCTGAGGCCTTTCGCTATTGTTGCGAGAGCAGCACTACGCTAATCGCTCAGCCATTTCGCGGAGCTCTGGAAAGGCCAAGCTGCGCATGCGTCAGGAGCGGGTAAAGTCACATGGCGCACATCTGGCGCCCATCCTCTTCCTTTCCTCGAATACAATTGTCATTTTCTTCATTACAGCCCCTCTTTCTCTTACTTCTTTCAGTCCCACTTCCTCCCTTCCTGTACGGCGGGGTTCGGGTGCCCGCCGAGATGACAGAGAATTACTGCGCCATTTCCTTTCCTCAAAAAGCGTTGCGTTGAAAGGGCAAGACATCGCGCCGAACGGGTGGTGGCATTCCGTTGACTCCCTGGCAGCGCTACAACACGCTGTCGTGTTCCACTCCTAAAGGCAAAGCGTAAACGTCATTAATGAGCAATTAATTAGGATTTACTTATTCATGAGTGATTAAGCATTGATTAGTAATGTTTCATTACCTAGTAATTAGTCGTTTACACCGCCGGGTTGGCTGAGTGGTTACGGAGCTCGGCTGCTGGCCCGAAAGACGCGGGTTCGATCTCGGCCGCGGCGGCTCAATTTTGATGGAGGCGAAATTCTAGAGGCCCGTGTACTGTGCGATGTCAGTGCACATTAAAGAACTCCAGGTGGTCGAATATTCCGTAGCCCTTCACTATGGCATCCCTTATAGGCAGAGTTGATTTGGGACGTTAAATCCCGTAAACAAAACCAAGTTATTTGTCATTAATTATGTGTGAGGTTATCCAGTGGTGGCGTCACCAGTGCCACAGAGGCAAAGTGGTGCGGAAAACGCTTTTGCCTCTACGCACTTTCTACACAGAAAGTGCCCCCTGAATTTTATGCTGTGGTCCTTTTGTTGCTTATGACAAAGATTCGAGAACAGCCGTAGAAACGGTTCCAAACGTTAAAAAGGTTCCGAAGAGATCTGGTCGTGGGGCAAAAAAACTAAATCGGCCGCGTAGCAGAGGCTACAAATGAATAAAATTACGAGGGAACAAAGAAGACAAACACGGTTTCGCGGCAGTACTTGATATTCAATGTTTTCGAGAATCGAAACAAAGGCAAGGTTCCCAAAGTGAGTAGGGCATGCTTACTGCAAGTGGTCGCCATTTTACCCGGGCAATGACGACGGTATGTTTCTAACGTAATGCTAGAGGTTGACCAAAACTATTCCCGCCCAAGGTCTCAGATTAGCGCATCTCAGAATATCCAACCTTAGCTGTAATTTTACGTATAGACTTCATGAGATAAGTTCACTTTATTCGGGAATTATCTAAAGTAAAAAGGCCACCATCGATATGACAAACACTTTTCCTCAGGGCGCCAAAGTAACGACGGTTGCGTGTTGTCCGCGAAGGTGGCAATTCTCCAAGGTATTTTTAATTTCTCGAATTTCAAGTCTGCCTACCTTATCCTCTCCCTATTGCTATAGCAGCCATGCTTTCGTTTGATTTCACTAAAGACTTTACTCTTATTGTTCCATTTGAACCCGACTACGAAACAGGAGCCGAAATGTATATCATCACTCCACACACAAGGATTCCTTCTCGGTACCGCTAGACCGGCGCGCCAGGGGCAGGCTGAAGTCAGAATTTTTTCTTTCTTCTAGCTTCAACAACGAAGCTCACTGAATCGTCGGCAGGGCTGATGGATGAGGATTTGTGCCGGAAGGTCGTTTTCCGCTCTTGCCCACCCACTGGGCCATTCATCATTTGAAGCCTCAATGCGAGGGCCGCTGAAAGCCATTTCCTTGAGGCCCAGTCAGGGCCGAATATTATGAAAGAAAAAAAAAACTTGTCTACCTCGTCAGAATCAGCTTAGGGGAGTAAGGGTGCCTATTGTGTACGTAACGGCTGCTTGTGTTGTAAAAAATAAACTCGTAAAAATTTTCGGTGCCTTTCTTTGAAAGCGAGCATCGTTGGCCACACTAAGTGGCTTACAAATGTAGAGAAGCTATCTGCGATCTGCAATCCGATGACGACTCAGCTACAGTGATTGAGAGAGAGAAGAAGACAGAAACATAAGAGAACAAAAAGTGGTTAGTAAAGCATGGGTCGTGTTTATAATCAGTGAAAATTAGAAAGGTGGCAGTGGAGCTGAAAAATGGGAGTGAAAGTCAGGAGCGCAGATCATGGGCAACCGGCACAGCGTTCATGCAAGTTGGTCCCTGAGGAGCACGCAGGAATTTCAGCGGCTTAACTGAGAACGCAGCTCTGAAATGATTTAAGCACGTTCTCGGGCTAGTAGGGGACTAAATGTGATAAAGAAACACAAACGATAGACAACGGGACAGAAGAGAATAGACATGCCGGAGTACTGACGACCGACTGCATGCATTTATTGCGCTAAAGTATGACTGCATGTGAAGGCTTTCGCAGGAGAAGCAAAAGAGGGAAACATGACCAAATGCAAAAGGCACCAGGCTTGTCGTCAGGGTGGCTGAAGTTTGCTGACACACGATGCCCCCTTGCGCGAATGCACAGGCTTCAATATTTTCTCTTGTCCGCGCACCAGAGTGATGCCAGGGAATGACGCAACAACCAGAAAGTGGCAAACACCCTTTGCAGGTTTTGCGGTGGATCCAGGCTGCTGTTGGGAGCCGCAGCTTCTAAGGACGAAGCATGCCCCTCTGAAGCGGCCCGTTTGCCCAGCATTTCAGGCGACCCACGAAAACGGCACTTGAAAAATAGCATGCGTGCGACAGGTAACAAAACGCGTTTCATGCCGCTTGCGGTACACATTAACCTGAGGCCCTGTGAAGTTCCGTTTCTAACAACCGCTTTAGACTGTATGGCGCTCAAAGATTAACACAAACCCCAACCCTGCCCGCAACGCTCTTCAGCTTGTAAAATACCTGTTCAACATATAGAAAAACAGCGATGTTTCGCTTGTGCCTGGATCATACTTTACTGTGGCCAACTGGGTTTCGGCACCACCCTAGCAAACCTACCACAGCAGTCAGAAGAAGTAACTTTTTTCTCCATCCGTGCCTGGGAACTTATCTGCGCCTGCACAACCTGGCAATGGCTTTCTTGAGGGCTCATTGTATGGCATTAGACGAACTCGGAGTGTGCAGAGGTGAAGGGGAGAAAGCTTGTCCTTGCTTGGCGCTCATAGCGCCAGCGATCACTCTGAATGAGGACAATCGTATCCGGCAAAACGTATCCGCCTTCATTTCGCAATTCCGTCTTTAGCCGAAACGGAAAAAGATTGGCTTCAAAGATAGCGAATCAGGGGTTCCATAAGGATCAGTGCTTGGACAGTTTCTGATTAATACAATTTTTTACAATATTGCCCATCATCTCTCTGTCCATGAACGAATCAGTTCAACTGAAGATCAAACCAGGCTAAATAATCACTTTGAGAAGGTGATGCGCTGGGGTAATACGTGGCAAATGGTGACAAATTTTGATAAAACAGCATATATGAGAATAACGATTAAAAGAATCCTCTTCTCTACCAGTACGACACTTCCGATAGTGGGCTGATTGAGGTAATATGCTGCAAATATCTAGGCACATGGATTTCCAATACTCTTTCCTGGAACAAACATATCGCCACGTATCACTGTAGCACTGTAGTGGCCGTTCGATCGCGCTCAAAGCCGCAGGAAAGGAGTGTTATCATATTTTTTCGTGACACGAGAAGGAACCTGACTAATCTCGATTGATCACAGCCATGTATAGCTGCATCTACGTGTTTCCAAATTACTGTAGATGATCTTGACTTGTAATCTCGAAGTTTCCTTGCCGGCTTTAAACTGAGCGATGCCGCGAGCGGCTGGCATTCGTAGTTCGACGACTGACGAGCAGGTTTGTTGCTTACGCCGCCGCCGAGTGATTTAGTTCTTTTGCGGGCGCAAGTCACCCGAAATAAAGAGCTTCGTTTCGAAGTCTTGTTGGTGTCTTCCTGACCGCTGTACTGCCGTCACTACAACATGACATCTGGTGGAGGTGCGGGGTACCCTTCCATGTTCCGGACACCCTCTACAAGTCGTGACGCCAGCACTCTGAGTCATTCACTGCAGGACCTGATTCCAGTCCACCGCGCAAGCCAACGTCTGCTAGGGGACGCACCTGAGTTCGGGACTCTGCCTGAGCCTATTCGGAAGCGAAAGCACACAGCAACGCCCACCATGAGCTTGCCCCAGATGTCGACTCCGATCATTTTGCAGCAGGCTCGGCTACCAACAACCTTCGACGGTTCGCCTGGCACCGACCCCGAAGAATGGCTGGAACAGTTCGACCGTGTGGCTGTCTTCAACAACTGGGACGATGCCATGAAATTTAGGTACATCTTCTTCGGCTTCGAGGGCCCAGCAAGAATCTGGTTTAAGAATAAGGAAGCTAGCCTTACGAACTGAAAAACCTTCAAGCAGCAGCTTCAGAAGACTTTCACAAATGTCGTGAGAAAGGAGAGAGACCAGCAGCTGCTACAGTCTCGCATAAACACCCAAGCGAGACTGTTGCAGTGTACACTGAGGATGTGAAGCGTCTCTTTCGGCGTGCCGACGCAAGCATCGAGGAAGAAGAAAAGGTAAAGCTGCTTATGCGGGCGGTTAAAGGGTAACTCTTAGCCGGCCTCCAACGGAACCGAGCGGAAACTGCCGCGGAATTCATGGAAGAGGCATCCACCATGGAAAAAAGTCTTGATGACCGAGCCCGCCAGCAGTACCACGAGCAGCGCGTTTTCACAGCAAGCTGCCTGGACGCCACAAACAACGATAACCTGCGAAAGCTTATACGTCAGGTTGTGCGAGAAGAGCTTCGACGATTGCTGCCAACGGGAACGCAGCCGCAGCTTACATCACTCACTGACGTCATCCGGGGCGAAGTTCAACAGGCCTTGGGTGTGACGCCGACAACCACGCTACATATGTAGCACCCAGCCACGACTTACGCCGCAGCTGTGCGCCGTTCTGCACCTCGACGACGGGACCCAAGCCCCTATCGCCCTCAGCCAGTGCGCTGGACCGCCGCCCTCTCGCCCAAACCCACCCGTCCTACGAGCATCGCACGCAGCCGAGGAAATGCGACGAGTGAAGAACTCCCGACCAGCGCCGCCTACTACGCTTTCACTGTGGCGAAGCCGGTCACATCCTCCAGCACTGCCCATACAGAAGAATGGGCAGCCCAGGGTTCTCCTACGACGCCAAACGACCCCTACCCGGCCAGCGATCAGGCGAAGTCGAGGAGTTTTTGCGTCGGGAAGAATGCTCATCGTCGAGCCGCTTATCATGTTCCCCGTCGCCATCGTCACCGCGCTTTGTATCTCATAGCCGAGATTACGAACTGCGTGGACGCTCCCCCAGCCACCGACAGTTAAAGTGAATAAAGCAGCCTCTAGAGGAGAGGTTGCTTCTGAGCGCAAGAACAAAGATTATCCATAGGTGAAAACGCAACACGATACCTCGACTACGACGACAACACCGACGACGACGGCGCGGGCAGACTTGAAGCTTTTACCGCCGGCCAGAGAAGTAACCTCGGAGTACGCCCATCGCAGCTTCACTACTCGACGAAGCCGAGATCAGACAGCGAAGACAACGTGCAATACGAAAACGCGAACAAGTGACCTTGAAATTACTGTCGACGGTAACGCGGTTTCTGCCTTCGTCGACACGGGAGCTGACTACTCCGTCATGAGCGTGCCACTCGGTGGCCGACTCAGGACAGTAACAACTTGGGATGCCTCGCTGATCCGCAACGCAGGTGGTAGCCTTATTGCGCCGTCAGGACGCTGCACCGCGAGAGTTACTGTAAATGGGCTAACCTATGCTACAACCTTCCTGGTCCTAGTCGTGATTTTGGAAATGGACTTCCTGAATGAACATCGGGCGATCATCGACCTGTGATCTAAGTCGATCAAGTTTTCCCCGGACAAAGCCATACCTGCTGCGACGAGAGCGACTCATCACATTGCCTTAAACGTCCTCGACGAAGCATTGAGCGTGCCCCCCCCCCCCCCCCCCCGATCAAATGTCCTCACCTGCATAGGTACTGGAGATATCGAAACTGTCGAAGGCGTCGTCGAGGAGAACGCCCAGTTGTTCCTGGATCGAGGAGTGGGCGTCGCAAGGGGAGTCGCCCAAATCCGAAATGGCCAAGCCCAGGTGCTGCTAACTAACTTTACAGAAGAATACCGGCATCTAAACAAAGGAAGGTGCGACGATTGCTTTTCGCGACGAGCTGGCAGACATCGGAGACATATTTTCCTTACCCGACCAACCCGTAGAACCATCTGACCAAGGCCATAAACCCATGTTTGTTAACAACCCATCATTAACCCGGAGCAGTCAAGACCAAATACGCAGTCGTCTTCAACGGTACAGCGACTGCTTCTCATCAGCATCGAATGTGCGACGAACCGGGCTTGCCAAGCACCGCATTGGTACTGACGAACACGTCCGACCACTGCGGCAGAGCCCCTACCGCGTATCACCGCTAGAATGCCAAGCTATCCGGAAGCAAGTTGAGGAAATGCTTCATGACGACGTCATCCAGCCACCGAGGAGCCCCTGGGCGACACCAGTCGTCCTAGTGAGAAAGAAAGATGGCATCTTTCGCTTTTGCGTCGATTACCGCCGCCTGAACAGCATTACGAAGAAGGTTGTCTACCTCCTCCCCGCATCGACGACACATTGGATCGGCTGTGTAACGCTAAGTACTTCTCATCGATGGACCTAAGAGCGGCTACTGGCAAGTCGACGAAAGAGATCGCGAGAAGGCTGCGTTGATCACACGAGACGGACTCTTCGAGTTGAAGGTAATGCCATTCGGCCTCTGCTCTGCCCCAGCGACGTTCCGGCGAGTAACGGGCACGGTGCTCGCAGGCTTGAAGTGGCAAATTTGTCTAGTCTACTTAGATGACGTTATTTTCTTCTCCTCAAGCTTTGAAGACCATCTCAGAAGGCTTCGGACAGTGCTGGAAACAATCAAGTCTTCAGGACTAACAATAAAACCAGAGAAGTGCCACTTCGCCTACGAGGAGCTGCTGCTCCTTGGTCACGTCGTAAGCAAGGATGGAGTTCGCCCAGACACCCTGAAGACGGCCGCGATCACAGAGTTTCAATAGCCTAATGACAAGAAAGCTATACGCAGATTCCTTGAATTGTGCGCTTATTACCGGCGGTTCGTCAGGTACTTTTCGCTCATCGCTGAACCTTTGACCCAACTTACCAAGGCTGACGTGCCTTTTAAATGGGAAACGCCGCAAGTGGAAGGTTTAAAAGAGCTGAAGCGCCGCTTTCAGTCCCCTCCTGTGCTCGGGTACTTTGATGAAAACGCCGAAACCGAAATTCATACCGATGGAAGCAGTGTGGGCTTAGGAGCGGACCTCTTTCAGAAAAATGCTAGACAGGAGAATATTACATGTATCTAGCCGTTCATGGTCAAACACCGAAGCCAACTATTCGACGACCGAGAAAGAATCTCTCGCCATTATTTGGGCCAAGTCGAAATTTCGCCCCTGTTGAGAGCGGTTGTGAGCGATCACTATGGTCTGTGCTGGCTAGCCAATTTGAAAGATCCATCCGGCCGCCTTGCTCGTTGGAGCCTGCGTCTTTAAGAATTCGACGTAACTGTAGTTTACAAATCTGGCCGCAAGCATTCCGACTCAAACTGCTTGTCGCGAGCCCCCGTCAAGGCAGCAGCCGAAGAGGAAGACGGCGACGCTTTCTTAGGACCGATAAGCGCCAACTGCTTTGCGCAGCAGCAGCGCTCGGATCCTGAGTTGCAAAGCCTAGTTGATTATCTGAAAGGAAAGACCGCGTCACTTCCCCGAGGGTTAAAGCGCCAACTGTCGTCCTTCGTATTTCACAATAATGTCCTCCTGAAGAAGAACTTCATGCCCAATACGAGTGTGCATCTTCTTGTCGTGCCCAAAAATCTCAGGCAAGAAATTATGCAGGCATGTCATGATGAGCCGACTGCAGGACATCTCGGGATTGCTCGCACGTTGCACCGCATCCAGGAGAAGTACTATTGGCCACGGCTAGCTGCCGACGTTTCCCATTACGTGAAAAAATGCCGTGAGTGTCAGCGACGCAAAACGCCTCCGACTAGACTAGCCAGACTTCTGAACGAAATACCACCTCCAACTAAGCCCTTTCAGCAAATAGGGATGGACCTCCTCGGCCCCTTTTCGACTTCATCATCAGGTGGATCATCGTGGCCGCCGAGTACATAACCCGCTACGCCGAAGCAAAAGTGTTGCCTAGTGGTACAGCAACAGAAGGTGGTACCGCAACAGCTTTTTGACTTTGTATCTTTAAACAAGTATTCTTTATTTCTTAGTGAGAACGTTAACATTGAGCTCTCTCTTCAAGCTATCGAAACGGTCTCCTATCAGTTTTCAATGCATATGGCTTCATCAACCTTACCAATGAGCCTACACGTATAACATCACATTTGCAAACTCTAAGTGATATCATTGATTCCAATGTCGACAAACTTGCAACTTCTGGCACCCTTGTGTGAGACATTAGTGATCACTTGCCTATTTTTGCATTTATTCAAGATAAAACAACAGCACAGATAGAAAACTCACCTACATGTTTTTCCAAAAGATCACTAATCCTTCTTTGAACAGTTTTCGTGCTGATATTCCAGCCCACAACTGGGCTCATGTTCTTGAAAACACTGATTTTGATTCCATGTTTGACGCTTTCTGTTTCAGATATTACAGACATATACAAAAAACATTTTCTTTGCATGACACGCTCGAGTACCAAAATCTCGTCAAACAATGTATTACAAGCTACCTTCTAGCTCGAAATTACATTTAAAAATGCACTTTACAGGAAATTCATAAAATCAAAAGATGTGTCAGATTTTAAAGCATTTAAGTCGTTCAGGAATCGTCTAAATGCTGAGGTTAAGAAGGCTAAAGATCAGTACTTAATGGCACAGTTCATTGATGCATTTAAAAGCACTTATTTGTTATGGAAGCGTTAAACAGTCTTCTTCGAAGTAAAAGCCCAGCTGTACTCACTAGCTTGAGTGTGGGTAATACCGTTGTGGCTGACAAAGAGCTATCTGATAAGCTTAATGACCATTTTATTAGTGTTGGCATCTCACGCACTAAACCAGCAATAAGCTCTGTCCCACTTCCTGGACCAGGTGCCGTCAGTAACAGTATGGTATATTTCCCCACAACTGAGATTGAAATCATTGCTGCTTTCCAGACAATGAAAAATGACAATGAATGATGTGAACAGCATGCAGATTGCACCAGTGAAATATATCCTAGACCTGATTGTACCTGTCCTGAATAAAATGTACAACTCAGCTCTGGAGTGCAGCAGTTTTCCCAAGAACATGCAGATTGGAAAAGAGAGAGAGAGAGAAAGGAATTTTAATGAGGGAAAGGTGGAGAGGTCGGCCGGTGGTAACATGGCCCTGGCCTGCTATTCCACATGGAGATTGGAAAAGTAGCTCTACATAAAGGAGGTGAGAAAAATGCCAATAATAACTATCATCTCATCTCCGTACTACCCATATTTTCAAAAGGCTTGGAAAAATAATGCGCACGCACCTTTAAAATTTCTTAAACAAATTCTCACTTATCTCGCTGCACCAATATGGCTTCCTGAATGAATGAATGAATGAATGAATGAATGAATGAATGAATGAATGAATGAATGAATGAATGAATGAATGAATGAAAAACTTTATTGTTACAGCGTAGGTGGAGCCCTCAGTCCAGGGCCCCAGTGGCATTTGCAGTCTTGCGAGCCTTGTCGATCAGCTTGAGCTGCTCCTTAGGCTTCGAGCTGAACAGCGCAGCCTCCCACTGCTCCGGTGTTGGTGTGTTGGTCAACGGCGCTGCCTGCATTTTCTGGCAGGCCCATGTAGCGGGGTAAAGCGTTGTTTGTTCACCCCAAAGCGGGCATTTGTGGTCATATGTGGAAGGATAGTTTTTGCTGAGTAAACTCAGATTGGGGTACGTATTAGTCTGCAGTTGTCTCCAGGCAACCGACTGCTCTCTACTAAGGTGTTTGTGCGGAGGGGGGTAGATTCTCCTGAGGGCTCGTTTGTGTTCTAAGATGGCTCCATACCGTCTAGTGACTGCGTCCAGTTCCCCTTCTGTGCCCGCCTCCCGGCTGGCGTAAGCTCGGGCGTCGGTGTCCGCACGTTGGTTCCCTTTGACAGCCTCATGGCCTGGCGTCCACGTGATGAAGCATCTCGTAAAGGTGATTGTCCTCGCCTTTAGTATGTGAATGGCTGCAGTGGATATGCGTCCACTGCTGTACCTTCTGCACGCCTCTTGCGAGTCTGTAATGATGTGTGCATGGGGCTCGTCATCCTCTGCTTCCTCAGCCTCGAGGATGTTGTTGGTTTTTATCGAAGCGCAGTTGATTTCCCTGAGCGGGTGATCCACCACGCTGGCTACCGAGCCGTATCGGTGTCTGTATGTGGTTGCGTCAACATATAATACGTATTTTGCCCCGGCGAAGCTTCTTTCGTGGAATTCAGATCTTGCCTTTCTTCTCGCCTTATGTATATCTGGATGCATGTTTTTTGGAATCGGACTGATCTCAATGATCCTCATGATTTCATTTGGAACGTTCGCTGTGCTATTGACTTCTTTCAAAGCGTCCCTCATGCCGAGCAACCGCAGCGTGTTTCTGCCCGTTTCGGACAGCAGCAGTCTTCTTTTCTGCGAAAGAAGGTGGGCCTCGATATTTTCTTGTACTCTGTTGTTTATGCCCAGTTTAAGGAATGTCTCCGTCGAAGTGTTGACCGGCTGTGCGAGAGTGCATTGGATGCTTTTCTAAGAATTGCCTCTAACTGCTCCTTTTCTTGCTCGAGCGGTGTTTGGTTGGGGACGCCGTATAAGATCCTACTGACCACGAGGGCCTGCAATCATCCTGGTGATCTGTCATTATTTTTAATCATTTTTGTTTTATTGTAAATTTTATTTTTTTATCGGTGCTTTCTTTTGCTATAAAATGCCTTCTAATTCTAATACCGTTAAAAGTTACGTTTTCCAGAATCTTTAAAACTGAAATTTATTAAACTGAATGTGTTTCAATCTGATTTTGTTTGAAATTTTTATGCTTAAATCCTGATGTGTTTCAGATTGTGTGCTTCTAATGTACTTCAAACTGGATGTACTTTCATCTGGAGGTATTGTTCTGTAAGGTTCAATTTTGGGGTGTGAATTTGAATCCGGTATAATATCTACCACAACTACTGCCGAACTGTACACAGGCGGGGGGGGGGGCTTTGTCAAGCCGCAGTTGTGCGGCTTTTACCCGTCGCCCCCTTTTCTCCTTGAGAGAGAAAAATAAAGTTGGTTTGATTTGATTTCATTTATTCAACAGAGCTACTAAAAATGCGCAATTTGTTGTTAACAGGATATTAAATACCTGCGACTGAATGCCATCAGGAGCGCCGGCCGATTTGTTGTATAGATTGAAAACAAGGTTGAGAGCACCGTTATATGCGGCACTAACCTAAGGCCTATTCTCGTAGACTATTCCCTGTATTTCAGCCAGTTCACCAGTGTAATTCTCAGAAAAAAACACGTTTAAAATAGGAATTCAGACAACAAGCCCTCCCATAATCATCAAGCACTGTTTTGTCGCCAACTGATAAACTAGGAACATTGGCGGCCTCTTTACTACTTACTTTAACAAATTTCCAAAATTCTTTGGGATTAGCCGTTAACTTTGCTTCAACCGATGAAATATAAGTTTGTCGATTTACTTTTATTTCTTGCTTAATTTTGAAGTGCGGGTGACGCATTTCCTGGAAAACAGACTGTGAGTCTTCAAATACGAAACATATAGGTGGCGTTTCTTGTTAATTAGCGAGCAAATTTTCTTATCCACCCAAGATTTATCGTTCCGGCGCCTAGTGGTCAAAACTTTCAAAGGTATGTATCGTTGTATCCCTTACTTAATCTCTAACAAGAATTTAAGTTTCATCTGTCTACTTACTTTCTTACCTCATAAACAATAGGGAAGCAATTAGAAAGTTCTTGTGATAAAGACGTATAATCCCCTTGGTCATAGAAAAAACTTTTCTAGGATATTTACGGGCTGATCTCACTGAAGCGGCACTGCGCATGGCAAAAACGCAATCGTGATCACTGATACCAGGAATGACAGCTACATTTTGGATCAACGACTGAGAGCTAGCGAAAAACAGATCCAAAGTGCTGGCAGAAGAATGATCTCGTCGCGTGTATTAAGACACGAATTGGGTTAGCTCATTAGTTGTAATAAACTCTGAAAACGCTAGAGATAGGGCAGTCGAATCTGTGAACACAGGTTCTCCGTTTTCCCAATCAACAGCAGGCATGTTAAAGTCATCCCCAAGTATATACTCAGTATTTACGGTAGTTAAAAGTTTGATAGCTTGGTAAATGATTACGGATTACAAGAACTAGGAGGCCGGTAAAAAGACACAACAGCGAGGTAATGCCACTGCTCATTCTAACCCTGCACCACATGGATTCAGAATATTTTATAGAAGTAGGTATTTCGCTACTCTGAAGGCATTCATTAATGAAGCAAAGCAGCAGACTCGTTGAGCTTATTTTTAAGCTTCGGCAGTTAACTAACGAAACATTAAGTGGGAGGGAGCAAGAAATGTTATATTTTGCGCCAGTACTCAAGGTTTTAGGTACTGCGCAATGCTTGACCCTTAGCTTTCTTTTTAATTCGGTTACCGCGTTTTTTCCGCTATCACAGCAAAAGATTTTGTTCGTCATGTGCAGTTCATCGAAACGGAGCTTATATGAGAGGTTTGTGACTAGAGCATATTCAACCAGTTTTGATAGTGCATACCTAATAGCCGGACTGAAATCCTCTCGAATTGCGTTTTCCTCATCTCTCGGCTTGGATACGCACGACAGAACTAACTCAAATTTGCCTGCTGTGCATTTTTTATCATCTCTTATCGGTTGCTGCTTTCATTCAATTCAATTCAATTTCAGTTCATTTTTCCAGAAATATTCTGGCGCGTTTATAGGCAACAAGCTGTTCCTGACAACTGACAAAGGCCTACAGAACCACCAACGAGGCAGTAGGCATTGACTTGATTAAGCATAGTATAAAATAGGTTTTACACACAATATATGACTAAAAACAAGACAATATTTCGTTGGAAATAAAAGTTGGAAGTTCAGCGCCGTCCTTTTTGTCTCGTCTAGTCCTCGTCTCGTTGCGCTGCCATTTATTTGTTCAAGACATGTACCAACACGCCCAATTTTCCACGTTAGTCAAGTTCATTTCTAGTACAAAGGGCTCTTTTTCTGTGTGCGCTGCGTCTGATCCGTGTGCAATCGTTTCGTGCATCGCTGTGTCAGTGTGCCGTGCTCGGGAATTTTCCTTCTGCCTGCGAACCAAGCGCCTACCCGACGAAGTTACTGCTCTCTTCGGGTGGATTTCGCCTTCCTCTGGCCATGGAATACGGGTTGTCAAGGTCTTGAGATCAGAATGGCGTCGGCAAGCTCGCCTGTACCGTGACCTACTGAGCGCCCAGGTCTGTAGCAGGACACAGGACTCCTCGCACCAATGTGAGCTGCGGAACTTCCACATCCTGGCTGACCAATCAATGGAGTTCCTCTGGCAACAAGCGCTGAGACGACTTAGAGCAAAGCCTGCCGAGAGCTCGGCCGCCCCACTCTGCAACGTGCGCATCGTAGGTGACGTTACCTTGCCAGCGTATGTGGAACGTTTTCTTTCTCTCGGACCGCCTAGGGAATCTCGGTTAGGGCAACTATCTTTGGTTCGTCAGGTGTCTCGGTATGCCCAGGCTGGGGCAGGCGCTCGGTTTGTCTCGGAAGGGGCTGATGTCCTACACCGGTGCAAGAACCCGGTTCCCTCTCCGCCTGTCAGAAGAGTCGCCGCCTTTTTACGTGATCACTCGCTTCGTCTCCATCTGGCCGATAAGGAGGGTGGATTCACTGTTATGCCTAGCACCGTTTTTAAAACAAAATCCAGGGATGCTATTTCGTCAGTCTTCAACAACCATCCTAAGGTGTCCTTGACTAAAGTCAAGACCCGCACAAAGAAACTTCGCGAATGGTTAAACCTTTCACAGCTTGTAAAGGCGATCGATAACAGAAAGAAAAACTTCTTAAATGTATTCTTTAGCGCGAAAACCCATAAGTTAGATATGCCACTAAGGACGCTGTGTGGTGTCCCTTCTTCATCTATGTCCTGTCGTTTGCGCTGTAGTTATGGATCGCTAAGGACCATTGCCTCTGAAGCTGGAACATGGCAGCATTCTGTCGCAGGTTTTTTGCAACGAAAACTTAAGATTTTACCCGTGGACGCTCCGTTTCCGGTCAAGAACTCTAGCCAGGTTTTAGAATTCTTCTCCCATAATCATGACAAGGGCTGCCAAGCCCTTGTCATGTTGACATTAAAGTTGACATTAAAGACTTTTTTATTCTTTACCTCACAAGCTAATCCTTGAATGCGTTGAGCACTCTATTGACAGATTTGGCTGAATTGCCTTCCACAACGCAGCTGGAGTTCCAGTCCGAGGTTTTTTAGAGCTTTTAACCTTTTTATTTAGAGACAACCTACATCCACTTTGAAGGGACACCGCACCTGCAAAAGCAGGGCGTATGCGTCGGGTCTTGCATTGCCCCAGCCTTTAGACCTTCTTTTATGCGAAGCATATTAACGTAGGTTTCGGGCCTTCGCGCGACGCCCGGCGGTGGCCACCATTGACCTTCAAGTGGCCTTCAAGTAGGTCACGTGACATGACGTCACGTGATGACGTCACACCGGCTGCAGATGGGGCCTCATATCGCGCCGTCGGTCGCCTCCAGGCGGTGGCCACCATTGACGTTGAAGTGAAATCACATATGTGACGTCACGTGATGACGTCACACCGGCTGCAGATGGGGCCTCATATCACGCAGTCGGACGTCGCCCGGCGGAGGCCTCCACGCTTCGGTTCGCGCCGTCGCGCGCGCCGCGGCGGCGGCGCCACCATCGCTGCATCACGTGATATGTGACGTCACGCCAGGGATGAGGCGGCGCGCGCTCGCCGTCGCGTCAGTCTCTGTGCCCGCAACCGCGCAAGCGTCTTTGCGCCGGGCGTGTATGCGGTCAAGATGCCTCCAAACTCTAAGGACATGCTTCGCATCCACTGGGCTTAACCTTGATAAGCCTCCAATTTTAATCTCATTCTTCAAAGACCACAACGTTCGCAGGGTCTTGAGGTTTATTGATGATTTTTTAGTTGTTGTTGATTGTGACGCGCAGGCAATTGAACGTGCTGCTAGAAAGATATTGGGCACCTTTGGAACGGTGATGAGGCCTCTTGACCTAACCCACGAACTCCCAGTGAACGGCCAAATTAGATTTTTAGATATGAGGCTTCGCTTGAAAGATGATGGTGTCTGCTGGGGCTATGATCCGAGCGCCAAAAAACCACTTCTGCCATTCAACTCTGCACACTCAAAGCTCGTTAAGCGAGCCATCGCCACCTCCTGCTTTAACAACGCCCTTAGCAAAAGTTGCCCGCATCTCGCCGCAGAAGCGTTCAACCATCATGCCGATAGGCTGAGCAGTGACGGTTATCCGGAGCAACTTCTCATTTCGGTTGCTGAAGGCCTACTCAAAAAGTTGCGCACTGACGTGAGTAAGTGTGACACCACACGCGCAGCGTTGGCAAAAGGTAGCTGTGATACCTTACATTCACAAGCTGTCACACAACCTGAAAAAGGTAGCGCAGCGATACGACGTGCAAGTCGTCTTCTCTGCTCCTCACAAGCTGTCAAAGCTGTGCAAGATGACTGATCCAGAGACAGCGAAGCAAAAGAAGTGTGGAAAGAAGCATCGGCGGCCCTTTGTTGAATGCGCAGAAGGCGTAGTATATTCGTTAAAACAGATGCTTGGGCAAGTTGGTAACTCATTTTCACCGGAACAGCGCGCACTAAGACACGGACACGAAGGGAGACACGACACACACGAGCGCTGACTTTCAACAGGTGTTTATTGTTTGGAACGAAGCATATATACACAGTTCCAACAACACAGGGAAAACAACCATCCATTCATAGATTCATAGTCAATTAATGCATGTCACACTGAACAAGGACGATAACAACATCATTTTCCCTTCACTAAAAATGCCAATTCTTTTGAACTGATCGATAAAGAGGGGCTACTGACGCATGCGTCTTTAGGCCAGGCGATGTGCGCTGCTTCGCCAGTTTTTAGAAACTAACAAGAACAAGGGACTGATGGCCTGCTCTTTTGACGTCAAGGACCTATATTATTCACTACCACGTGACGAGCTCTTCGCGTGCTTAGAAGAATGTATAGACCAGCAAGGAGTAATTGAATTCCAAAACAAGAACGGCATATCCGCCGAAGGCTTTTTAGAACTACTTCAAGTGTATTTAACTTCTACCTTCATTTCCTGGGATGGTGAGTTTTACCTGCAAAAACGAGGAGTTTGCATCGGGTCATGCATAGCTCCCGTGCTTAGTGACTTGTTGTTAGCACAAAAGGGTAGAATGCTTCAAGAAAAATTGAAAGGGTCAAAGGTTGTACAATGTTTTCGATATGTTGATGACTTTCTTCTTCTTATAGACTCTAATGTGGAAGAATTTGACGCAGTCTTTACGCAGATCAAAGCTAACTTTGTTGAGTGCCTTCATCTCCTCATACTAACTACTGAAGTGCCAGAAAACAATGCCATCCAATTTTTAGACCTCAAACTCAGATTAATGCACCATCACATGTGTTGGTCTTACCAGCCACGAAGCAGAAAGCCATTGCTCTCTTTGACGTCATCTCATTCTAAGCTGGTGAAACGCGCCGTGGTGAAGTCATGCTATCACAACGCGCTTAACAAATCCTGCATGCACTCCATGCAAGATAGTTTCCTTCTCCAAATCGATCGGCTCGTTGAGGCTGGTTATCCCAAGCAGCTACTAGTATCAGTGTCCGAATCTATTCTCAGTAGCTTGAGCAAAAATGGAAAAGGGGAGCAGGCAGATTCAGAGACGCGGAACGAAAAAGAAAAAATTACTGTTGTGCCTTACATTCATCATTTCTCCCACATACTAAAAAAGATAGCGAATAGAGCGCGAGTTAAGGTTATATTTTCGGCTCCAGATAAGCTTGGGAAGATGTGAAAAATGATTAACACTGATTTCGTTCCCAGAGATTGCGACATCAAGCATGAAAATCGATTCGTGTCATGTGACGAAGGTGTAGTGATGCCATTCCCTTGTCATGCGGCAAGCTGTATGTGGGTCAGACGGGGAGATGCCTCAATGAACGCCTGAAGGAGCACAATAATAACGTGCATAACACAGTAAAAGGGCATCTCGGGATCCATTGTAGAGACTGTGAAAACAAAACTTGCCACCCTGACTTCACTAGCACACGAATTTTAAGTAAACACAGTGACCAATTAACACGCGAAATAATCGAAGCAGCGAACATCGCCTGGTCTAAAGACGCATGCTTCAGTAGCCCCTCTTTATCGATCAGTTCAAAAGAATTGGCACTTTTAGTGAAGGAAAAATGATAATGTTGTTATCGTCCTTGTTCAGTGTGACATGCATGAATTGACTATGAATCTATGAATGGATGGTTGTTTTCCTTCTGTTGTTGTAACTGTGTATATATGCTTCGTTCCAAACAATAAACACCAGTTGAAAGTCAGCGCTCGTGTGTGTCGTGTCTCCCTTCGTGTCCGTGTCTTAGTGCGCGCTGTTCCGGTGAAAAAGAAAAGCGTAGTATATGAAATTCCGCTAATCTGTGGCAAAACGTATGTCGGCCAAACTGGGAGATGCGTGAATGACAGTTTGAGGGAACATGCCAAAAACGTAGATAATGCCCTTAAAGGAAAAGATTTTGAAGGACTTCTGGCCGCCCACTGCTTTACGCGTGAAGAATGTTCCCCAGATTTTACTAGCACCATCATTAGAAAAAAAAAATAATCAACGTGTAACGCACGAAATCATTGAATCGGAGTTTATTTATAATCGGTGAGAATCATGTGTTAGCTCCGCTTCTATCTCTCTTTTTGATAAAGAGCTGGCATATTTGCGCATGCACTGACGATGACGTTGGATTGTTCACAGTGCATATATGTTCGCCCGATTCGTTGGAAATAAAAGTCGGAAGTTCAGCGCCGTCCTTGTTGTCTCGTCTTATCCTCGTCTCCTTGCGCTGCCATTTATTTGTCCAATTCATGGTTCAAATAGTGATTGAGGGGCAAGAAGTTCCGACGGAGGTTGATTCTGGAGCGTCGTTCTCAATTGTAGGTGAAGATACGTTCCGCGTTATTGAGGGGAATCACGGCAAAATACAATTGCAAGGTTCAGGAACAACTATCGTAACCTGGTCAAAATAGGCGTTACCCGTGCTGGGTCGAGCAACTGTCTTGGAGGAATTCAAAGGCAGGAAGGCAAAGCGGCCTTTGCCCCTAGTACAGAAGCAAGACAACAGCCTGACTGGGGGAAACTGGTTTAACCCGTTAGGCATTGGCTTGCGGGGAATACAGCAAGTAAACGTGGAAGACGTGCCTTCACGATCTCCCGAGGTGTTTCGCAGGGACCTTCCAGGCTTCACGGGACGGCCAGTTCACATCGAACTGAAAGATGACGCCCAACCGGTGTTCCTCAAGAGTCGACCAGTTCCACTGGCCCTCAAGGACGACGTGGCCAACGAAGTGGACCGCTTGGTGCAACAAGGGGTATGGCAGCCCGTCAGGTACTTCAACTGGCAACGCCACTGGTAGCGATAAGAGAAAAAGACGGAAGTTTACGTCCTTGTGGTGACTATCGCAGCAACGTAAACAAAGGTATTAAAAGCAGCGGACACCCTTTGACCACTACAGATGAAATGCTCACAGCTCTAGGTTCAAGCGAGTTTTTTACCAAGTTGGATCTAGCCCAAGCTTATCAGCAGCTTACGCTAGACGACGAGTCGGCTGAGGTGCTCACAGTTAACACGATAAACGGACTGTACAAGGTTGAACGGTTGCCGTTTGGCATTTCGGTCGCAAATTGAGCGTTTCAACGAGTCTTGGACACGATGTTAGCAGGGATTCCCGGAGTGAAAGCTTATCTGGATGACATATTAATCTGTGGATGTAACGCCGAAGAGCACGCCGAGAGATTAGAGAGCGTGCTATCGCATCTGCAGAAGGCACAGTTACGAGTAATCAGACAATTGCGAATTTAATCAGACGAGCATCGAATTCTTGGGTCACAGGATTGATGATGCCGAAGCCGAACCGAAGTCGAACCGAAGCAAGACGGACGCCATCCACCAAGCGCCTGCGCCTGCAAGCAAGGAGCTGCAATTCTTTTTTGGGGGTTGCTGAATTTTTACAGCAGTTTCCTCAAGGGCAAGACTGAAGCGGCAGAACCGCTTTATCGACTGCTCGACCATCATCACGAATGTAAGTGGACAGGTGAGCATCAGCGGGCTCATGAGAGACTGAAAAATTTACTCAGCTCAGACTCCGTACTTGCTCCCTACGATAGCAAGCGTCCTTTAATTTTGTGCTGCAACGCATCTCCTGTGGGGGTGGGGGCAGTGCTAGCCCATCGTGCGGATGACGGGAAGGAGCAGCCCATAGCTTATGCTTCTCGCTCTCTTGGCGTCAGTGAACGTAACTATGGTAAGATGAATAAAGACGGTTTGGCTGTGGTCTTGGGCGTAAAAAGGTTCCACCAGTACCTAGCTGGGCGAGAATTTACAGTGATAACAGACCACAAGCCGTTACTTGGCCTGTTTAACACGGTCAAGCGAGTGCCCGAAGTTGTGTCGCCCAGAATTCTTCGTTGAATTTTACAGTTGTCTGCGTATAAATACCACCTTGAGTACAGACGAGGCCAAGACAACTTCAACGTCGATGCACTCAGTCGTCTGCCAGCTCCGGGAGACGAGGACGAACCAAGACCGCCTGGGGACGTGCTCTTGTTGGAAGCGGTGGACTGCGCACCGCTGCAAGCGCCGGACATTGCTGCGCCGATCAAAAAGGGCTCAGTTCTATCCTGGATAAAGGAATGGCTACTCAGTGGCTGGCCGTCAGCACAAATGGACATAAAGTTTGCGCCTGATGAGGTGAGACGGTCGGAGTTGTCACTGCATCGTGATTGCATAGGTGAGGGAATCGCGTCATAATTCCAAACGCAGCAAGAGAGAATGTGCTTCAACTCCTGCATGCAAATCATCCAGGGATGAGTGCCATGAAAGCATCAACTAGAGGGCTCATGTGGTGGCCGAAGATGGACCACGAAATTGAGGAGTTTGTTCGGTACTGTCATCTATGCCAGAGTAACCGGCAAAGCAATCCCAAGGCTCCAGTGCATTTTCGGATCAAGCCAGATCAGCCTTGGAATCGACTGCACATTGATTTCGCTGGCCCAGTTAAAGGAGAAGTTTTCTTAGTCGTGGTAGGCGCGTATAGCAACCGGGCTGCAGTCGAAATCATGCCATCCAGGATGTCGTCAACAGCTTAAGGAAGATCAGAAGTTGCTGGGCTAGTTGGTACTGTTGCATCGTGGTGGAGCAGCGCAAAGGACGGGACACAAGAAACAAGGAAGCACGTACAGGCGCCCAAATCTTTAACTGGCGTTCTCGAGCGGCGACTTTTCTGTGCGTCAGCGCCATATGACGGAGCGGAGTTGGAAACAGTATGAGGCTAAGCGCATGCTCACAAAGCACGCTTAGCTGGGCCCTTCTTCTGCCAGGCTGTTCCTTCTTAAGGACGTCACCCCTTATTGTCGCGTTTCGACCAGCAGGCAACGTGAGTAGGCGAATGGTTTTGCTCGCATTTTACGTTCCGAAGAACAGCGTTGGAGCGACCAAGTGAGGAAATAAAATTTAAAGATAGGCCGAACACGCCCAATCATGCGTTAACCCGGAGAACATGGATCATTCATTTGTTATTTGCTGACGCGAACGCTTTTTTTCATCTGTAAGAAAGGCGCTTATCTACACTCTGCATGCTTCAGCGTGGCGACGATACTAAAAGGCCGCTGTGAAACTGAAGTGAAACTGCTCTAAAGCCGTGCTCCAAGCAGTTCGCAATAGTTATCAAAATGCCACCACGTATAACTGAATCGACAAGACTTCGAATTATAGGAATGTCATTGGGGGGCTCATCGCAGGAGATTGCTAAAGCAACTGGAGTGGCTGGGGCTTCAGTGGGCAGAATCAGAAGTGCCTACCGGGACGAAAAAAGGAGCGGAGATGCTCGTCGCTACCTCATCAGGAAAACAACAGAAGAAGAACACTTGCAGATTGTTGCCTGCGCTAGTGATAATCCTTCCATAACAGCGGGTGAAATAAGGGCTACCCTCGGTCTAAATGTGTCAGACGAATTAATTACGCAACGACTAAAGGAAGCAGGGATTAGAAACAGGAGGGCTGCACAGAAGCCTCTACTTTCCGACAGTGCCAGAGCAAAAAGGCTCGCCTTAGCTCAAGAGCTTCTGCAATGGACCGCCGACGATTGTCGAAACGTCGCGTCTACAAACTAAAGCTCTATCTGCACTAAGTTGGAGCAGAAACAAAAGGTCCAGTCGCTAAAAGGTAAATAATTAGACTTTTGTCTTTTGTCACGTGGCTTGCTTTATTATATAAAATATTATTATTTTGCTACCGACTGTTATTAATTGGGATTAAATGCTCTTTTTTAAGGTATGATCCCCGTTACGTCTAGACCGTCAAGGCAAGTGGCCGAACATCTGTGAATGTGTGAAGGGTGATTACGAAAAATGGGCCTCTTCACCGCACTGATGGTCGGCCGTGCTCCGAAGTGTATATTACAATCATTGACCACCAGCTCCTCCCTCATGTGCTTGATGGACCATACAGAGATGGATATTTCCTGCCGCATGATCTTTCTCCGATCCACACGGCTCACCCAGTGAACGCGCACCTTGAAAACCTTGGAGGGATGACGCTAGATTGGCCGCCCAAGGGCGGGGATATGAATGTCATAGAAAACCTTTGGGGCATTTTAAAAGCCAATATGTCAGAAATGGGCCTCCATACCGCATTTTCTGATGAATTGTGAGAAGCCATCAAAAGTCAGTTTTAATAACTGAAGGCCGACGCAGTGACCTTGTACCGGTGCTCTACGACTCCCTTCCATGTCGCATGCCTGCCGTCGGGCCTGTGAGCGCGCATTATTGTGCACACCATTTTTCTTTATTTTATACCGTTTCAGCAAGCATGCAGCGCATAATAAAATGGTTTACGACCTCATTTTTTGTTGTTTCGCTGAGATGCTGGCAAAGTGCTTTAATACGTTTGACAGTAACAAGCCCAGTTTTTATTAGCTTCTCTGTGCGGTGACATCCCATTATGTTTGTCATGTCGCTTAAGGTATGCGTGGTGGCATTTTCATAACTGTTGCGAACTGCCTCGAGCAGGGTTTTAGAGCAGTTTCACTTCAGTTTCACAGCGGCCTTTTAGTATCGTCGCCACGCTGAAGCATGCAGAGTGTTGATAAGCGCTCTTCTTACAGACGAAAAAAAAGTGTTCGTGTCAGCAAGTAACAAATGAATGATCCATGTTCTCCGGGTTATCGCGTGATTGGGCGTGTTCGGTCTATCTTTAAATTTTATTTCGTCGTTTGGTTGCTGCAACGCTGCTCTTCGGAACGTAAAATGCGAGCAAAACCATTCGCCTGCTCACGCTGCCTGCTCGTCGAAACGCGATAAAAAGGGGTGACGTCCTTAAGAAGGAACAGCCTGGCAGAAGACGGGCCCAGCTAAGCGTGCTTTGTGAGCATGCGCTTAGCCTCATACTGTTTCCAACTCCGCTCCGTCATATGGCGCTGACGCACAGAAAAGTCGCCGCTCGCGCAAACCAGTTAAAGAATTGGGCGCCTGTACACAGGCGTGTCCGGTCCTTTGCGCTGCTCCACCACGATTAAGGAAGATGTTTGCAACATATGGTGTACCAGACGTTATCATTTCAGATAACGGCATAGCCTTCACTGGCACGCAGCTGCAATTGTTTTTGAAGTCTAATGGCGTGTGTGCTATTTTCACTGCACCTTATCATTCAACCAGCAATGGTAGGGCGGAGAGGATGGTAAGAGCAGTTAAAGAAGCATTGAAGAAGCAGCAGGAAGGTTCGACATAGCGCAAGATTTCCCAGTTTCTGTTTAAGCAGCACACGACGCCACATTCGGTCACGGGAAAATTGCCAGTAGAGTTCATGTTCGGACGAAGACTGAGGTCAGCGTTAGACAGACTGCATCCGGACCGGCAACAAGCGCCTGAGCTACAACGACAGGAGACTAAGAGGTTTCGTGTCGGTGACGCGGTCTACGCTAAAAGCTTTTGTCGAGGTCCAAGGTGGAAGGCTGCCAGGGTTGTGGCAGTCAGAGGTCAGGCTTCCTCCTACAGCTAGGCAACCACAGACGCTGTCTGCTAGCCCAGAAGCAAACCCTGGGGCGAGTCCAGGACAAGCCACCCAAGTAGCGGTCGAGCCACGAAGATCAACGCGTGTTCGACGACCTGTCGTGCGTTATGGCATTTATGTCTAGCAGTCAGTTTTCGGATTGTGCAAATAATCTTAGGAGAAAGGAGTGTGGTGTACTGATAGCGCGCACGCATGTTTTAAACACTGCATTTTTCATGTATCGCTTATCAGCCACGCAAGCAGCCGTCGGCAGATCACATGTCCATGGGCCTATATAAAGGCACTGTATTAATAAAGTTTGTTCTGTTCCAGCCTGGCGTTAGACTGATACAGAACAGTGAACGAGCTGCTTTTCAACGTCAGCATTTTTCTTTTCAAGAGCCAGACATCTCTCAAGAGTTACCTGGTTTTCAGTGGCAAGTTTAGCATTTTGTACTAGTTCCACATCGGGATTTTTCTTCACTGAACCAGTTTCTTCGCACGCCAACTTAAGACACGCTGTCAAGCTTTTTTGCTCAGACTTTAGATCACGAATTTCATTAAGCAAGTCCCTTTCATAAGCCTCTCGGGCCGTTTTAAATTCCTGCCTGAGATCATCTTTCAGCTTCGCGTAGACTTCATCTTTGATTTCGGTAATTTCTTTTCACATCTTTACACTGGAAAAACAGTCCTAGTCACTTGGCAGCAGCAAATGTAGAGTCTGAAAAAAGAATACACCTTACAACATACACTGCACTAACCTGCGTAAAAAACGGCAGAACAGCATCAGGCGATGCACCCAAGTCGTCGCCGCTGCTGCCAAGTGAAGGCCGGTAGCATCGAAGGCGTCTTTTTAAAGCATGAGACGGTGACGTCACGGCCCCTGTTGTCGATAGGAAGCGCTGCTGGTCACAACGCTATCATTCGTTTGAGCGTCGTTCCGATGGGCGCAGGCGCACGTGTAGTCGGCCAATCCTTCCGTAGCGACTCGTTGCAGTTTCGTAGAGTCAATCTGCGTAAAAACGGCAGAGCAGCGTCAGGTGATGGAACCAAGTCTTCGCCGCTACTGCCAAGTAGCGTGCCCCCCACCGTGTTAAACGTGCCCCCCCCCCTCTCTCCCCCAAAGTGATGCCCAGTTCTGGGTCTTTAGGTTAAAAAAATAAAACAATAACTGCTGCATTAATGCGACACGCTTTAATGGGACATGCTTTCAGGCGTGTCCCATTGGCACGGATGCGGTGAACTGTAAAATACACGTGATACGATGGTGGAGGTTTGTAGCATTATCAGATTAGTTTCTAGGGGAAAAAGAAGAAACGCGGACAGAGTGAGAGAGCGGACACGTCGGTGTCTGTGTGCCCATTGTCTCCTGTATTTTTGTTTTTTCTGTGCGTTGAAAATATCTCATACTGTGAGATCAGTTTCGCCGGTCAGTGCTTTAGACCCTCGTGCCATCGCCGCCCCCTACATCCCGTATATTAAGCAGCCTGCCTCCTCTCGCACTGCCTCCCGGCGCCAAATCCATGTTCTCTAACTTGCGTTTTTAGCAAACGCGCCACACGTAAATTGCCCTTTTTGTAGAGCACATGCAACTCTACCATTCCACATGGGAACGCCCCGATCCTTTCTCAGTAACCCTATACATCACACCTCCTCATCGCAATGAGAAGCCGTCCTGTCCAGCGTTCCCGGGCCCATGCACTAAAGGCTGCACTCTCTGGTGGCCTCCCTCCACCCTTTCCTTTTTGCTCCCTCTCTCCCGCTGTACTTTGGGATTGTGCAACGAAGCTTTGTTGCGTTTAAAGTTGGCAGCGTTAAGGAGCGCATATCGTTGAAAATCCTGTGCCGCCGCCATTGACCGTGAGTGAGAAATCCACGAAAAATCCCTAGAGAAGCAGCCTAGGAAGCAGGTGGGCCGCCTAGGTTGCATTACCTTGTGGCGTCCTCACAACCTGCCCAGAGGATTGTGAGCAAACTGCGCGCCGTGGCTGGTGACAGTTGAATTAATGATTTGTCGCCAAAGGTTGCTCGCCCGCCAAGGGTAACCTGGGTCGCATAAGTCTCGTCAGTGGCACCGCCTGCCATAGCAGAGTATTATCGCTTTGCTTAGCCGCTGCACCACTGTTCCAGGAGAATGTGTATGAGGACTTCCACGGATCTATGGATGTGAAGCAGAAAGTCACAAATTCTGCCTTCAAGAAGATGGCGATCAGCCTAGCCACAATGCTGTCGCTCAGCGCGAGAGCCTGCGGACCCTGGCTGACCACGGACTGTGTTTCACCGCCGTGGTTACGGCCCTCGACCTAGGCGCTGACCTAAGCCCCCGTTGCACTTTGCGGAAATCCGGTTTTCCATCCACGTACCGCACTGGAACTCCGCAGCTGTATGGTACCGAGCACTGGTATGCTTGAAGGCGTCGAGCACTAAGTCTTGCGAGTGGAAAAGAAGAGACATCTCGGCTAGTTGGTACGGTAACATAATGAATAAAGAGCGCTAAAGACGAGGACGAAGTGTGAACAGGACGAGCGCAGCGCTCGTCCTGTTCGCGTATTCGCCAACTGCAGCCTGTACAGCCACAAGGCTTGAAACCACGGTGAATTGATCACGGTGACTGAAGATTGTCACAACGCCTTACCTAAAAGGGATAATAAATCCTCTTAAACGGCGTTATATGCCACTAAGCATCACGATTTGCGACCTAAAAGAGAAAAACTGAAAAAAAAAAATGAAATTAAAAAAACAATAAAACTACAGTACAGAGAGCGGGGTCGAACGGCCGACCTTCCATACGCAACACGAGCCTTTAATCCACTGCGCCATAGCAGCGATGTCAAGTCGTCGTTCTGAATGAATATTTATAACCAGCCTTAATGTGGCTGCTACCTGCCGGTGGGCGGCGCTGTCATCGCTGGCTGTACCGGCTGCATTTGGCGAACACGCGTCCTGTTCACTCTTCGTCCTTGTCTTTAGCGCTCTTTATTCATTATGTTCTGCGAGTGGGCTGAGCACTCTTCTGTTCCGGCTCTGTTCGCCAGCGGGACTAACGCCCATGATGCTGAAGGTTGGCTCACACCATACGACCAAGCTACGCCCAAAGTGATCACCTCTAACAACTGGATGATGCTATGAAGTTGACGAACGCCATCTTTTGTTTGACCAGCGCTGCTAACTTCTAATTTCAAAACCATCAAGCAGACTTCTCCACGTGGACAACTTTCAAGGCGAAATTCACCGCAGTGTTCGGACGTCCTGCTGTTCGAAAGCTACGCGCCGAACACCACTTGCGTGAGAGTTCGCAGCAGTCGGGCGAGATCTTCACAAGCTACATTCAAGATTTGCTCAAACTGTGCTCGAGCGTCAACGCCCAGATGTCCGAGGCTGACAAGACCTAGCTTATTTTCAAAGGCATCGAGGATGATGCATTTCAGATGCTACTGTCGTAAGATCTGCGCACCGTTGCCGAAGTTGTCAGTCTGTTCCACACCCACTACGAGCTGCGCAGGCAGAGGCTTACTCATTCGCCAGCACGCCGCGCTTGTCGAGTCGCTTGCAAGCCTATCGGCTGCACCCAACCACACAGAGCTATTGGCACACATTAGAGATTTCGTGCGTTAGGAAGTTCCACGTCAGCTATAGTTTGTGTCACCCCTCTCCAGGCCATTTTCATACCTGGCGCCCGACCTTGGCCACGAGTAATGTGTGCTGGTGGTGTTGGTCCGGTGGTTTCCAGAAATTGGATGCACCGCTTGAAGGGCTTTTCGATGAAGTTACTTCCAGGCGAAGCGATTTAGGGAGAGACGAAGAACTTTTACAAAGGCTATTTACAGATGGGCAAAACAGTTAGTACGGCCACACTATCCGCGGCGGGCCTAGCCGGTCGCCTGCAGAGAAGCCAGGGACACAACGTCCCAACAGTCAAACTGGTGCGCCTTGCAGCGGCTCTCAACGGCCGCTGCCTCCTCGCTAGGCCAGGCCGACCGCCTGCCAGCTAAGAGTGGCTAGCGACAAAAGCCCTCGAGCGCGGGCCTCTTCACGAGTCGACAGCGATCTCTCCGGGCCGCTTTCCACACGCAGAAATAAGCCGTGCTTGCAGCAGCTTCCCGCCTGACGTAAGTTTTAACGAATAGAAAATCTCAGAACTGATGTCAGCGTTTATCCCTCTCCCTGAAATTCCTTCCTATGCGGTTGCGCAATCCTCCGCCATGTGGAACGGATGCACGCTAGACGTCTGAGGATATCGGACACTTTCGGTTCCTTGCCGTGCTGGCCTAGTACACAGCACGTCGGGTAACTCGACGAAACCCAGACCTCTCTCGCTTGTTTATGGCAGGCGGCTTCTCCCCGGCTTCCCGGAAACGGGATTCCGGGAAGCCGGGGCACGGGGGCGAAGGTCGTTGCCGGCAGAGAGCCCCGCCGTCTGGAGTGGCAAGGGAAAACGCAAGAACGAACGGGGAGACCAACCAAAGAGCATGGGTGTTCGAAACAAAACAAAACAGAACGGGACGCGTAGCCTAGGCCACTGCACTCTCGCGGAATGTTCGCAACACATGTACAAAATGGGGCGGCAGAGTGCCGAACCCCACACCTTCCCCTCAAGACTCGGCTAGTCTATTGAGAGATAAGCCGAGGCAACAAACAACAAAAAGGGTTCGGCAAGTGGCAGTTGAGTAGATCGGCATGAGCAAGCTATAAGATCCTGTGAGCCAGCATGCCGCGACCTTTCGTCACACACTTCACAGATACATGCTGCAGGGTCCACTAAACATACACGCACAGAAAACTTCCGCTTTCGCTGGTTTGGATCAGGGTGTGTCTTTCTTAAGTCCAACGAGTCAGTGTTGATCAAATGTTTAGGGGAATCCCCCAAGGTGGAGTAGATTTGTAACAAGGGAGTAATTACTCATTGACATATTGCGCTCGGGTGGATGTCAATGAGTAATCGTGAAAAACAAGAGAGCGCAAAACGGGGACACGGACGAGTAAGGGAACAGGACGAGCGCTGCACTTTCAACAGGATTTATTCAAGGAATAACGTTTATATAGACTTTGCCTTTATCCATGCTCTTAATCGCAGACATTCACCTCTCACAGATATGCATCAAGAAACAGCATTTAACTGTGGCGAAGAACAACTGACGTGTCACTAATGCAACTATCACCTCGCTTCTTGATATGGAAGGCTTCTTGATATAGAAGGCTTCTTGATATAGAAGGCTTTGCTTTCACAAGCTCACGTTCTGTCCTATCTCGGCTTTTCTATAGCACTTTGCAATCAGATAGTCGAGGCTTGCAGGCTATACGCTTCTCTTTCGAGCAGTGCTATTGCAGAGCGCTATTGAAAAGCCGAGATTGGACAGAACGTGAGCTTGTGGAAGCCTTCTATATCAAGAAGCGAGGTGATAGTTGCATTAGTGACACGTCAGTTGTTCTTCGCCACAGCGAAATGCTGTTTCTTGATGCATATCTGTGAGAGGTGAATGTCTGCGATTAAGAGCATGGATAAGGGCAAAGGATTATAAACGTTCTTCCTTGAAGAAATCCTGTTGAAAGTGCAGCGCTCGTCCTGTTCCCGTTTTGCGCTCTCATGTCTTTCACAAATACGCACCAACAAGCCCAGCTTCAAGTACTTCTTACTCAATGAGAAATTTCTCCCTTATTACAACGAGGCAGTGTGCACCGTTGCCTGGTCCAGTTTCCCAGCGGCCACTGCGGGACGTCACCCAGTGTACTATTCCAACAAGCGTTGGGGATCCTATACAAGGCATCAGCGTTTCCGTGGTCGACTCCTCTGCGATGCTCAATGGTAACATACAGTGGTAACATACAGTAGCGTTGTAGCGCTGGAGCCCAGCGCGTAAGCTTTGCACTTTGCGGCACGTTGCTTGTAAGGAATGAGAGCGCATTGTGGTCAGTGATGACAGTCACGGTGGCGGCAA
Organism: Amblyomma mixtum; assembly: GCF_055824585.1. Lineage (NCBI taxonomy): Eukaryota > Metazoa > Arthropoda > Arachnida > Ixodida > Ixodidae > Amblyomma > Amblyomma mixtum. The sequence continues at coordinate 131,363,901 of NC_143012.1, forward strand.
ACGCCCACGTCTCAAACTTTTTTAATGCGCAGATTACCCTGAATGCCTTCCTTTATTGCAGCCCACCGCATTTGCGAGGGTGTAAACTTGTGACTGGCGAAGGCTATCGGCGCCTCAGTGCCATTGTCAGAAAGCGGCGATAAACAGGCACCAGCTGCTACTCTGATGCGTCTGTAAAAAGCAGATACGTCTTTCGCGGGTCCGAAGAGGCCAGTGCAACCGCCTCGCATAGAGCTTTCTACAGGGCTTTGAAGGCTCTGTCCGCTTCATCTGACCACGGTATTTTATTCGGCATGCCCTTTCCCGTAATGCATGTTAGTGGCAGAGCGATTTCTGCAAAATTTGGAACATAGCTACGGCAGTAGCCACATTGAAAAAGGGAGCTCCTCAATTCTTTCTTTGCCTTAGAGACTTGAATGCCTTCAGTATCGTCATTTTCTGTTTGGTTGGTCCATGCCGGCCTGAATCAACAACGTGCCCCAGGTTTGCGGATTGAGGCCAACGCTATTTCGCACTTTTCCCAGCTAGCGTGCAGGCCCACCTCATCCGATGTGGAGAACACCCGGTGTAGATGACGGATGTGCGATTCGGAAGATGGGCTGGACACGGCGATATCGTCTAGATAAGCGCAAGCGTATTCTTCCTGCCCGGCTAGTAGCTGGTTCATTTTCCTTTGGAAGGTTGCCGCCGTGCCCTTGAGACCGAAATTCATCACCCGCCCGGCGAATTGACCTGAACTTCGCGCCTCCGACTGGCATGATAAGCTCGTGGGGCAACCCATAGGAAATGCGTCCGTCTCGGTCACCGCATTCAGCGCTCGATAGTCTATGCAAAGACGTACCGACCTGCCATTTATCGGAACGCACACTATGGGCTGTCCAAAAGGGCTTTTGCATGGATAGATCAGGTCTTGTTCGAGGAGTTCGTCAATCTGCCTCGTTACTTCGTCTTTTAAAGCCTCTGGGATCCTATAAGGGTGCCCTCGCTTTGGATTTGTCCCCTCCGCGAGTTTTATACTGTGCTCGCCCACGCGTGCGATCAATGGTTCATTCCAAAACAATGTGTGGTGCTGCTCGAACGTGGCGTGCACCAGCGGCGAGGCATCGCGTCTAAGTGGCTTGTTCTATGAGGCGTTAGCATTACGCACTCCTCGAGGAGTTTTCGTTAGTGCGGGGTATATTCAACTTCTCCAAAGTTGCAGTTGTCATGAAATATGACGCTTACCGAACCGGCCTTATTTGCATTTACTAGCATGCGGCGACCGTCACTCATCGGTACATAGTACGAGTGCTCCCGGTACCTCTTTGTCACCACCGCCTGCCCTAGCTACTTCGGGTACATTTTCCCTGGCCTCTTTTCGTCGAAGACGAGGACCGCCTCGCCTTCGCGAAAAATTTTCACCATTGCGAGCTTGTTGTAGTGTGACGAGAACGCCCCCTGCTGTTTTCTAGTCGTTAGGTTCCGCGGTGTCGGCCGCGATCTCGAGCTGTGCTTTCAGCTTCTTCAGATACTCGGCCGGGGCGCTGGCTAGTTCCCCGGGTGTTTCAGTATCTCCCGCCAAGCTTTGCATTAGGATACCGAGTGGTCCTACTGGGTCTCGGCCGTAAAGCATTCGGTAGGGCGACACGCCAGTGGTGTCGTGTGGCACCTCCCGATAGGCGAAGAAAACGAATGAACTTGTCCCAGTTTTTCGGTTCCTTTTCAATTACGTGTGAGCGCACGGTTTTAAAGACTCTCTTTCACCTCTCCCCCGACCCATTGCTCTCCGGATGATTTAGAGCGGAATAGTGTGGGGGTTTAAGGCCGAGGCTTTCAAGGAACTCCGTTGTAAGCGCGGCTGTAAAATTGGTGCCGCAGTCTGAGTACACTACCTCGGGAACACCCGTCCGGCTAAACCCCGAAATAGCAGAACGTTAAGTTGAGCGATTTGGTATGGGTTCATGGTTGAAAAACAGCGCACAAAAGACTAGAGACAAGAGTAAAGGCAACGACAGCGCTTGTCCTGTCGTTGCCTTTACTCTTGTCTCTAGTCTTTTGTGCGCTGTTTTTCAACCATAAACACCGAAAACAGTGCATCGCAGCTTGCCCTGGCGGGCAAAGACCAAGGGCAGACTACTTCTGACCAACGCGTTCACTGATCTATTATGCAAAGCGCGTACCGATGTCCTCAGCCAGAGGATGGCTCGATCGGACCTATGATATCTATGTTCACTTTCAGGAAGAGAAACTTCGGGCGAGTAAGAGGCGTTATCGGTACTCTATCGGTTCGCCGGTGGTCGGAACGCACTTGACACCTATGGCAGCTGTCACAGTGTTTGCAAATATCCGACTCCATGCCCAGCCAGTAGAAACTGTACTTTAGGGGATCTTTAGCCTTGCGAAAGCCCAGGTGTCCCCCCCCCCCCCCCCCCAATAGGACTCATGTGCTAGGCTGAGTGCGGCCTCACACCGTAATCTTGGCAGTACTAGCTGCTGTAGCCCCTGGCCTAGCACCTGGCCTACGACTGACATGCCCATCTTTCCCTGCTTAGCGTTCTGCCAGGCCTGACGCAGAGTCCCATCTTCACGTTGCTCCACCCGAAACTTCTGTGCTCCGCTAAGTTCAGCCGTGCTATCCGGCTGTGATTGTTCTTCATTTCTGTCAACCGTCTGCTGGGCCAGGGTTTCGTCTTCAAACGCCAAGATTTACTCAGCACCCGCGTCTGGCCGTGATTCATGCGGTGTGACTTCAGCCGGCGGCGACCGAGTTCTAGCCGCCTGCACAAGACCCTCGCTGCTCGTTTTGCGGGAGTCGTGCAGCTTTTCCCATGTGTCTGCCGAGATAAGACAATCGGCGTGCGTGAGCTTGTCGGTGAGCGCACACGTCACCGGTGCCGCATCGTCCACATTTTCAATTAAGGAAGCACCACGCTACAGCTTCAATGGAACAACTACTAGTTTCTCCTCTACTTTTTCTCCGAAGTCAGAGATGAGATCGATTGTGCCATGTAGGGATACAATCTATTCAGGTACAGGGCTTTCGCGCACTACGATGACATATACGCCGGTGTCCACAATGGCTCTGAAAACTTTGTTGTACTGGATCCACAGTATCTGAACTACAAAAAAGGGCTAACAGGATGCTTGATCAACTCTTCATCTTCACACATCTTCATCTTTGAAAATTAATGCGACAAAAACGAAGGCTATTTTATTCCGCTCAAAAAACAAACCTCTAGATTTTAGTCCTGTTCTAACACTCGGTTCCAACACATTAGAAATTGTCTCTTCCATAAAAAATCTCGGTGTTATATTTCATGAGAACATGCTATGGAATAATCATATCAATCATCTCATTGGTAAACTTCTCTAGAGTAGTAGGGATCATCTTCAGGGTGCGGTTCTTGTTGCCTCAGAAGCTTAAGGTGTTATTATATAATTCATTGTTTTATTCCAATCTAATATACTGTCATTTGGTATGGGGCACGACAACGTTCTCAAACATAATAAAATTGAAAAATCTGCAATAAAAAGTTCTTCGCATTACTGCCAACGCTGATTACGATGCCCACACGTTTCCGCTTTTTTCCTCATTGAGAATAACACCTGTCAATGAACTTTACAACACGTTATTAATTCGTCGTTATAAAACCCACCGAAAAAACAAGAACCCATTTTTCGACATTCTAACTCGCTTAACCCCCAAAGACAAACCGTACACTACGCGAGCTAATGATGATTGGTACATACCTCGCTCCCGCAATAATTATGGTCGCCAAATGCTTCGAGTTACCCCAAATGCTTAATAGTGTATATAACTCCTGTGGTGCTTAAATGACCGTCTTAACGAATTTGAATGGATGCATTTGCTGTTTTTTTTGTTGTTGTTCTGTCCATTAATAAGCCTGTATAGTGGTCCAATGCAATTATTTAGCCTTTGCTGCACGGAGATAACACATGATGTTTTTCACTGTTTATTTGTAACTCACCCCACTCATGTAACCACCTCTGCCCTGTACAGGGGGGCACATTCCCCGTCAAGCCTCTTTTTGGCTTTTTGTATGTGCCCACCCAACATCACGATGTTAAAATAAAGCTTGATTTGATTTGATTTGATTTTAACGTCCCTGAGCGTGGGACGCGTGGTTTCCGAGGCATGGGTGGACACGCGTAACGTCAGCCCATCCGCGCGCGGCGGACGCTCTCGTTTGTCAGCTGGGTTCTCACGATCTAATGGGCAGTTCGCAACAGCGCGCCTCACTGCGGCTGTTCCGTCTCCTCGTTCTGCCCCATGCTTCTGCGCAAGTGGGGATTCAATCCTCGGTTTTGGGCGGTTGTCAAAACCCTTAAAGCTGTCGGCTTTCGTCTGTGCGCTTCCCGTCCCGGCGGCTTCCTCGTACGTCTGTAGCAATGCGGATATCTCAGCCGCGTTCAGCCATTTCTCACCCTCGCGCACCCTGACATATTTGTGTGCTTCTTCTGATAGCCCCTCCTTGAGCTGGTCGGCAATCGGTAGCTTCAGTAATCCGCCAAAAGACGACACGCCTCGAGACTTCCGTTAGCGAAAACTATTATATTTGGTAAATACGGTGGGCTATAACTATATATATATATATATATATATATATATATATATATATATATATATATATATATGAGAGAAGCCAACAGCCACAGAAACCACGGGGCACAGGGGATTTTTTAAATTATTTATTTATTTTGCGCGGTTGTTCGGTTTAGAATATTACTGAATATGTTATCGCTTAAAGCTAATTGATTAGAAAAGCAGAAGAACTAACAACCACATGCCGCCGGTGGGATCCGAACCCACGACCTCCGAATTACGCGTCCGGTGCTCTGCCGCTGAGCTACGGCAACGGCTGTCAAATCTGCTTTTGGGGGTATTTATGTTTACAAGTAACCTAACCTTGAGAGTGTACATCAGCGCTACCCACGTTCTTAAGCGGCGGACGTAGCACGTCCTGAGTTACCGCTGATGTGACGTAGAACGTCATCGAACGGCGAGGGTGGAAGCTGTGTGAGAACCCTCTTATGCTTCCTATGGCGTCAAGGCTGCCAGAACCAAGGCCCTCGCTAAGCAGTTAAGCGAATAAGGGAAGGAAAATGAGGGGCTCGTTATAAATATGAGAGAAGCCAACAGCCACAGAAACCAAGGGGCACAGGGGATTTTTTTAATTATTTGTTTATTTTGCGCTGTTGTTCGGTTTAGAATGTTACTGAATATGTTATCGCTTAAAGCGAATTGAGTAGAAATGCAGAAGAAAAAACAACCACATGCCGCCGGTGGGATCCCTACCCACGACCTCCGAATTACGCGTCCGGTGCTGAGCTACGGCGACGGCTGTCAAATCTTCTGCTTTCGGGGCTATTTATGTTTACAAATAACCTAACCGTGAGAGTGTACATCAGCGCCACCCACGTTCTTAAGCGGCGGACGTAGCACGTCCTGAGTTACCGCTGATGTGACGTAGAACGTCATCGAACGGCGAGGGTGGAAGCTGTGTGAGAACCCTCTTATGCTTCCTATGGCGTCAAAGCTGCCAGAACCGAGGCCCTCGCTAAGCAATTAAGCGAATAAGGGAAGGGGATTGAGGGGCTCGTTATAAATATGAGAGAAACCAACAGCCACAGAAACCAAGGGGCACAGGGGATTTTTTAAATTATTTATTTATTTTGCGCTGTTGTTCGGTTGAGAATATTACTGAATATGTTATCGCTTAAAGCTAATTGATTAGAAAAGCAGAAGAAAAAACAACCTTGTATATATATATATATAGTTTTAGCATCTTGTCAATGTATTAAGAGTGTACTTTCCTAAATATGAAATTAATTCATCCAAAGTATACTTCAATTCTAAGAAATGGGCAGTCTTAAACGTTTTTCCAGCACACTTCAAGCTGCCGTTGAACACTCTAATTCTCGAAATCGAGTTTCGGAGAATCGAATTTTGGTGTTGGCAATGTATGTAAAGCGTACTTTCATAAATACGGAATTAATCCGCAATTAATACGCAATTAATCTGTATTTGCAGCCGTGTTTTCCACGCTAACGGGTCCTGATCACATTTATAGGTGATCTACACACTATTCCGGCTTTGTTCGAGCATCGCCACCATTCAAGAGCGGGTGCGTTGCGCCGGCTTGTGGCACGCTCCTGCTGATTCCGAGTCATCGGCAATACTCGGCGGCCTCGTGCTGCTGTAGCTATCGCCTACGCCTGCCTGCGCAAGAAATCGTAATCATCCACGGCGCAGAAGACGCCATCAGCAACGACTACAGTGCTCCTGGACTACATACAAGTACCCACGAAGACATGCGCTCACCGGGATTTGCAGCCGTGTTTTCGATGCTAGCTGGTCCTGCTCACATTTGTAGGTGATTGTTCGCGCCTTTTTGGAGGGCATTACTGTTTCTATTTCTGGCTGCAAACCCCACCTGTGCATTGTTGACTGGGCATCGGTATCGATCTGAGCACGTATCATGGCAGCATAGGCTCTTTTATTGCACGCGATAGAGGGACGAGCTCACAGCCTGCGGTATGGTTGAGGTCATCTGGTCTGCGTCATTGGTGGAAACTAGGTGGGCGCTTGCTTACTCTCTTGTTCTGTGTCACACACCTACTGTTTTGAGCTGGCGACGCGGAAACAAATCCAGACCCGGACAAATCAGAGCGTATTCTATCCCTCGTGAAAGAACTAGTCTCGTCATGTGAAAAGTTCCAAAAGGAAACATCTAGCAAACTGGAAGAAATTCATACGAGCGTCACAGAAATAAAACGACGGCTCTCAACCCTTGAGGATCGCCTTTCTGTCGTCGATGACCTGCGCGTAGACGTCAGCAACGTGAACTCAGCGATCAATGAGTCTCAGGCTCAGTTAAAATCTATGGAGTCAAGGCAAACAGATCAGGCAAATGTGGTCCTTGACGACCTCAATAACCGGATGCGCAGGAATAACCTCGTTTTTAAGGGAATTGCTGGAATCTCGCCAGAGAATTGGAAAGACACAGAAAAGGTAATAACTGAATTTATATCGGCAAACCTTGACATTCAGGCAGGAGAAATTGAACGAGCCCACAGAGTAGGGCAGTATAAACAAGATCACGTCCGCCCAATAGTTGTAAAGTTCTTGAACTTCAAAGGCAAGTGTGACATCCTAAGGAACGCTCACAAATTCAAAGACATAGAGACGCCCCGCGTCTGGATTGAAGATTTTTCACCAAGAATTCAATTCATACGAAAAAAGCTCCGAGATTTTGTGCGCGCGCAACGGGAATCTGATACTGAAAATTATAAGCTTCTTTTTGACAAGGTTCTTTTTAGAAAGAACCTGTATGCATATTGTCACGTTTTAGTGACGGAAGTCCAGTGATCAGGAAGACACCAGCCAGTCTTGGAAACGAAGCTCTTTATTTGGGCTGACTTGCGCCCGCAAAATAACTGAATCACTCGGCGGCGTAAGCAACAAACGTGCTCGTCGGTCGTCGAACTACGAATGTCCGCCGCTCGCGGCATCGCTCAATTTAAAGGCGGCAAGGAAACTTCCAGATAACAGGACAAGATCATCTACAGTAATCTAGAAAAACCTAGATGCAGCCCTTCATGGCTGCGATCAATCGAGATTAGTCTGGTCGCTTCTCGCGCCACGAACAAAAGTGATAACAACCCTTTCCTGCAGCCTTGAGCGTGAACGAACCAACACTACAATGATACGTGGCATTATGATAGCTCGCAGGATCGGGCAGTTTTACTTGAGAAGCGTGAAACGGCTACCACCGAATGACGCAGAAACGATAAAGTTGAAAGGGCATTGTCCATCATCTTGTTCAACTTCCGAAGCCTGTTAAACAAACAAGACAAGCTGTACGCTCTCACTGAATGTTGTGCTGCCGATGTTATTCTTGGCACTGAAACTTGGTTATCGTCTGATGTTACGAACAACGAACTTTCACTATCAAGCTGTTTTACGCTGTTTAGAAAAGACAGGCCGACTTCTCGCGGTGGCCGTGTTTTAATTGCAATCACAAACCATTTTCAAGCTCGCATTGTAGACACCGGCTCTGACTTAGAAATTCTGTGGGTTGTGGTGCACTTATCAACTGCTGCTACTTGTGCCATCGGTGTATATTACCATCCTCCAGATGCACGGAATCAGTTTGTTGAAGACCTCGGCGAATCACTTAGTTCTCTTGCAGACAAGTACCCGAACGCAGAAATAATCCTGGCTGGTGATTTCAACTATCCCGAATAGACTGGCGGACGCGCACACCCACTGGTATGGGATGTATGTGATTTCTTGATTTACTTTCCTTGTTTAATCTGACCAGAAGCGTATCGTGTCCAACGCGTGGAGCTGCTTTCTTAGATCTGGTGCTGACAACTGAGCCAGAAAACATGCATGTCAACGTATTAGAGCGCATTAGCGACCATTGCAACTCGCCACACTTTTCTATGAGGTGTTTTTCCCGCTAAGGAACGAACGATCTACCGAAGAAAACTGGTTGCTCTTCAAACACAAACTATCTGCGCTGATAGACAAACATGTTCCTCTCATTACAATAGCTAATGACATAAAAAAATCCATGGTTCAACAAGACCCTCCATCGATTACGAAATAAAAAGAAGCGCCTATACAGAAAAGCTAGATCTGCTCCTTCTTCGACCTCGTTGGAAAGATATAAACTGTGTTTGAAAGCGTACTGTTCTGCTGTCACCGCTGCCAAAAACAAATACTTCACTCATGATCTGCCGTCACTTTTGCCGACTAATCCTCAGAAGTTTTGGCTGTCTATATCTCCCGAAAGTAAACATGACCTCATACAACTGCACAATACTGATGGCTTGCCGCTAGCTGACACTGAATGTCCAACCGCGTTCAACAGATTTTTTGCATCAGTGTTTACTGAGGAAGATCATTCCAGTATGACAATTGTTCCAGAGTCTGACTACCCATTCATGGAGCCCATCACCATTAGTGCTCAGGGTATTGCATCACTAATTAAAAACCTGAAGTTATCGTCATCTGCCGGAGTGGACAACATTAACTCGAAAATACTAAAAACACAACTTCAATTTCCAGCCAGATTTTGTGTCATATATTTCAGCAAGCACTATCCTCCGGAGAAGTGCCCTCTGACTAGAAAATAGCCAAGGTCATCCCTGTCTTCACAATGGGTAACAAAACCCTCCTGATAACTATCGGCCTATTTCGTTAACATGCATATGCTGTAAATTGCTTGAGCATATTATCGCCTCTCACATTTACAACCATCTGGAACGAAATGACTTCTTTACAAATCAGCATGGTTTTAGGAAAGGCTACTCATGTGATACCCAGATATTTGAATTTACTACTGACCTGCATTTCAACATGGATGATAACCAGCAAACAGATTGAATTTTTTTAGATTTCTCAAAAGCATTTGACAGAGATGCACCTGGCCGGCTGTTTACAAAATTATCTACCCTTTCCCTTGATTCCCTCACATAATCTTGGCTTCGAAACTTTCTCTCATTACGTCAGCTATTCACAGTTGTCAATGGCTCTTCCTCATCCCTATGTGACGTAACCTCAGGCGTACCACAGGGAAGCGTACTTCTACATTAACGACCTTCCTACTAACATTCCATCCCCCTTACGCCTTTTTGCAGATGACTGTGTTGTTTACCGTAAGATCGCTTCTGAGACTGACCACCTGACCCTTCAAAATGATTTTGACACTATTGTTGATTGGTGTAAAAACTGTCACATGATTTTTAACCCTAATAAATGTAAAGCAATGACTTCTAGCCGCAAGCATGTTATTTCTAACTCCATACACTCTATAAATAATACCTTCCTATCAAGGGTTACGTCGTACAAATACCTCAGAATTCAGATCACACCAAATAGTTCATGGTCTCATATTTCTGCAGTCTGCAACAAGGCATCGAGGACATTAAGTTTCATACGCCGGAACCTTCGGAACTCACCTAGCTCCATTCGAAAACTTGCATATTTTACATTTGTTCGCCCACAGCTGGAATTCATCTCCCCTATATGGTCTCCCTATCAAATATATGTCATAAATATGCTCGAGTCCATTCAAAGCACAGCTGCCCGGTACAGTTTTAGCAATTATAGTCCCCTCGCAAGTGTATCCCAGCTTAAAAACCTTAATGACATACCGATGCTTGAAATTCGTCGCTCCATTTCACTTCTGTGTTTGTTCCATAGATATGATCACACCGTCCTTCGTTATTACCTCTGGAATCACCTTTCCGCTCTTCACAACGCTTACACAATCAACTCAGCTTCAAACGGGTATATGGGAAGACCCTGTCATTTAATTACTCTACATTACCTAGAGCAATAAAACTCTGGAATGATCTTCCTGACAACATAATCTCTTTCATTGATCCTGGTGAGTTTAAAAAACATCTATGTATGCATTTATTGCCCCAGTGATGTTCAAAATGTACGACAGTTTCATTTGTTCTTAACGTTGTTTTCCCATTTACCACTTCTTCTGTTGGCCCTGGTTGCCTTTTTTTTTCACATGTTCGTGTTTCGCTTTTTTTTTTCTTTCTATTTTCGTGTTTGATGTTATTATAACTCTGTTTTGTATAAATTTCTTGTTCCTTTCATATATTTGACTTGTACCGCGTTCTTGTACCGATATTATGGTTTTTTTTCCTTTTGTATATTCCTTTTTTCGATTTTCCCCCCTCACCCAATGCTCTTGGGGGCTGTGAGGCACTAAAAAATAAATAAATAAAACTAAATAATGTTTTACCCTGCGAGTACGCCCTGCCAATTAAAAAGCATGAAATGCAAAAGAAGGCCATATACGATTATACGCGAGCAAATGTAGACCTAATCTTGAGCGAACTATCGTCATTTTGCGAAGAAATTTTAAACAGATTCCTTTGTCGTAGAAGCGCGGAAAATCGGAGAACAGTCCATGGCAAGCTCATTGAACTGAAAGATAAATATATTAAAAAATCACCATCACCCCATCAACGTGCAATACATGGTACACTTCACAAGTAAAGCGATGCATCAATAAAAAGAAGCGTTTATACTCTAGAGCAAAACAGACTGCCTCGAATGGTGATTGGGAGCGTTACAGGAATCATGCAGCAGCATGCGAGAAAGAAATTGAAGCAGCTAAAAACAAAGTTTTTAATCAAGATATATCGGCTTTGTTAAAAAATAATACCAAGAAATTTTGGAAAGTAATAAATCCCAAGTCTTCAGCTACAAATTCATCAGTTATTAAGGATGACGAACACCTTTCACCATCAAAGGCAGCAACAGAATTTAATGCATTTTTTTAGTTCCGTATCTACCGAAGAGATGCCAATCCCCCCTGATCTTAATTCACTTCTATTAGAGCTTCCATGAAAAATCTTATCATCACTTCTGAAAGGATAGAAAAAGCTATTGACAGACTTCAAACTAACTCGTCGCCTGGTCCAGACGGTATATGCCCGAAACTGCTAAAATTAACAAAACCGATTGTATCTCACATTTTACAGTCTTGTTCCAGCAATCTCTTGACACCGGATGCGTACCTGACTCAAGGAAACTTGCTCGTGTTACTCATATATTTAAATCAGGTGACCAATCCATGCTAACAAATTACATACCTATCTCGTTAACCAGTATTCCTTGCAAACTGTTGGAGCATATCATATCATCTGCCATAATGAAATACGTAACCGAGCACTTCTTTTCCCCAAATCAGCATGGTTTCCTACATGGTCGTTCGTGTGAGACGCAGTTGTTTGAATTAATAACCGCCCTTCATCATGCCGTGCACGCTAAATTAAGGATTGACGCTATATTTATTGATTTCGCGAAAGCGTTTGATAAACGTACCTCATTATCGTTTATTATTGAAGGTAAATTCTCTCAACACTAACAAGCATATTATTACCTGGATTGCTAACTTTCTTATTAATCGTTATCAATATGTTTGTGTAAATGGGTGTTGTTCTTCCCCAACCGTGGTAAAAGCTGGCGTGCCGCAAGGCTCGGTGCTTGGACCAATTTTGTTCTTGATCTACATTAATGATAAGTGAATTTATTACCTCTACTACTAGATTATTTGCTGATGACTGCGTTATATACAGAGAGATTATCAACCCTGACGACACCAACCCTTTGCAGAAAGACCTCGACAGAATCACCACCTGGTGTGAACAGTGGCAAATGCAAATTAACGTCTCTAAAACAAAAACTATAACATTCACCAGCAATAATAAGCTTCAAAATCACTGTTATTCCATCAATAGTATTTCCTTTGAGAATGTCTCCACAGTCAAATACCTTGGTGTTCATCTTTCGTCTGATCTAACATGGAATAACCATATCGATGCAATTGTCAGTAAATCATCTAAAGCACTTGGTTTCATCAGACGTCACTTGCACCAAGCTGATCCTGCCACCAAACGTTTAGCTCACACTACACTCGTCCGCTCAAAAATAGAACCCACATCCACTGTACTTAATTCACAAACTGGAGTCGACACAAAATAAAACAGCGAGATTTATAACTAAGGACTATTCACGTCATTCCAGAATAACGGCAATCAAAGCGCCGCTAAAGCTATCATCCCTTGAAAAGGGAAGAATACTGGCACTACTATCGCTCTTTCACAGATTGTATCACAGTCCATCTTCTTTCGCTTCATACTATACTAGGCCCGCCCGTCGTATATTTCCGCGCTTAGATCATGCTCTCAAAGTCGAACCCGTGTTTGCACGCACCCACCTCTTTAGTCATTCACCATTGCTTCTTGCCGTCCATCATTGGAACAAGTTACAAGAAGACTGTGTCTTCACCTTAAATCATGACGCCTTTGTGCAAAAACTAAAGTGTTTCTTACAAATAAATTCGGATTACGAAGCATCTATTCCTGCGTCCTATCAACTTTGAATTTTCTGTACTTTTTTTTTTCCCCCGATTTCGCCTGTGGTTTTGGATTTGCGTTGCCTGTACATTTGTGTGGAATGTTGTTTATTTCTAACTGTACACCCTCCCTGTGTAATGCCCGTTAAGGGCCTTTAGGGTATGGGAATAAAAAAAAAGTATACTTAAATTCTAAGAAATGGGCAGCCCACGTAAACATATTTGCATTACACTTCAAGCTGCCGTGGAGCAATCTAGGGCTCGAAATGACGTTTCAGGAAACAGTGAAAGCTCTCCCTTTCCTGTCGTCTATTCGTTTATGGTAACTTCTAGCTGGAAGGTAATCACTACTCATTTACACTACGTGCGGAGAGCGTGATAGCATTATACCGGCAAAGGCGCCTTGGGTACTTCTGGGCCCGGATATGCCAGCGAAAAGGACACTGACTGGCAAGGCCAACCGGCTCCCTCACCTATGCCTCATGCAAGCTTCAACTAGCAATTCGGTTCTAGATCGCCCCCAGATTTGAACAACACCAGTAGGGCACTTCTTCAATAATTTGGGGGCTCACAGTCTTTGAGCAAAAAAACGCCTCACCGGACAAGATTGTGCGTCGCTCTCGGTGCGTATTTTTATTTCTTTATTTATTTCAAGATACCTTAGGAGGGTAGCTGTGTAGGCCAGTTGGTGAGACATGAAGGCGCTAGACACCGCGCCTTCATGTCTCACAGGGGTAATCTACAAGATCCCCCTCAGTTGTGGGCGTGTTTATTTTGGACAAACCGGTAGATGCTTAAATGATCGCTTGAGAGAACATGCGCGTTCCTTGGGGGAGGCGGGGGGTTCGAATCTGCCTGTTCATTGCCGCAAGTGTCGGGGTTGTTGCCCTCAGTTCAGCCAGACCCAGATTGTTGAAAGACGGAAGGGGCAGCTCGAGAGAGAGATTGTGGAGGCCATTGCCATCTTGCGCTCGCAACCGGATGAATGCGTTAGTTCGCCTTCGGTTTCCATCCTCCAAAAAGAACTGGGTTTCCTTGACAGGTAACAGGTTGGGTGGCTTCCTTTTAACGTTCTTTTTCTTCCTTTGTCTTGTGGTTTTCTGCTTCCACATGCGGTCGACGGTTTTTAACACTTCTGATTTATGTAGATTGTGACTCGCATGATGAGCTTTGCATAACGTTTTAAAGTCTGATTTCTGTACATTGTGACGCGCATATCTTTCCTGTGCATTGTTGTCAGTTAGGTTTTGCTATCTGTTGCTTTTCATTCATCTTTTTTACCTGATTGTAAGATCACACGTGCCTCTGTCTTTATAAAGCCATGAAGTTTCAAATAAAATTTTAGTTGCAAGTACCGCCCTGTGTCGTCTTCTTTCTATGTCCCGTGTCCGCTGCGGTGTCTAGCGCCTTCATTTCAAGATACCCCTAAAGGCCCTCTTCACGAAGGCATTACGTGGGGGGTGGTAAAAATTCGTACAAGAATATACAAGGAACATCTAACATGAGTAACAGAGCAAAAAAAAGACAGAAGAATAACTGTTATTTGAAGTCAAGAGTTTGACGGAAGCCCGTCTGGTCGGGATGGGACATGACGGTCGGAACATGGGACATGACTGGTAGTAAGCAAGTATCAAAATGTGGCGGAACAACAAAACGAAAATGAACAGCATGAAAAAAATAACAAAAAAGAAAGATAAAACAACGTAATAAACAGAACGAAAAGTGAAACTCATACACATTGCGGTGAGCAGAACAGAACTAGAAGAAAACTACACATCCCTATGATTTCTTAAAAGTTCATGAAATGATGTCGCATTTGTTTCAGTTGCGATTGTGGAAGGCAGCCGGTTCCAATCAAAAATGCTTTTGGTATGAATGATTTGGAAAAACATGAAGTGTGACGTGTGATGCGTTCGATCTTGAAAGGATAATCACGGCGTGGAAACACTGCTGAGGATAAGTGAAAGAAATCATCGTGAAGCAACGCATGATGGTAAATTTTGCGGAAAGGAGTTAAGCGAGCCAGTTTACGACGATGGGAAAGGCTGCCAGGTCCAGCACGAGCCTTTAACCCCGTGACGCCAGTAAAACGTGAGTAGTCAGAATAAGTGAAACGAGCAGCACGGCTTTGCAGGGATTCTAAGTTATATTTAATGTAGGCTTGATCTGGGTCCCATATGGCTGAAGCGTACTCAATTTTCGGTCGAATTAGTGTAATATAAGCAAGTTTACGCACGTGCGCCGGAGCTTGTCGAAGGTTACGTTTTAAAAGGCCAAGAGCGCGGTTAGCAGCTGCTAGAATCAAGTTAATATGATAGCTCCAGGTTAAGTCCGATTGAATGTAAAGTCCTTGATACTGGTAAGATTACTGGGGTTTAACATCCCGAAGCAACTGAGGCTATGAGGGACATCGTAGTGAAGGGCTCCGGAAATTTCGACCACCTGGAGATCTTTAACGTGCACTGACATCGCACAGCACACGGGCCTCTAGAATTTCGCCTTTATCGAAATTCGGCCACCGCGGCCGGGATCGAACCCGCGTCTTTCGGGTCAGCAGCCGAGCGCCGTAACCACTGAGCCACCGCGGCGGGGCAGATACTGGTAAGTGGAAGTTGTCTCAACTGTGATGTCATTAAGAGAGTCTGTGGTTGGGACGCGATAAGAATTTCTAGCAAACAAGACGAGCTTTGTCTTAGAGGGATATAGGGTCATAAGCCACAACTGGCTCCAAGTGTCAATAGAATCGAGGTCCGTTTGTAAGTACTGTCGGTCAGAGTCATTTGGAATGGTTCGGTACACAACACTGTCATCAGCAAACAATCCAATTTGTGAAGAAATTCAACTTGGTAAATCATTATTAATAAATACTGGAAAGAGCAGGGGACCAAGCACACTACGCTGGGGTACACCAGATGTGACATGGGCCATTGTAGAGCTAGAACCATGAACAGAAGTGAACTGAACGCGAGATGAAAGGAAGACTTTAATCCATGCCAGTACCTGAGGGTGAATGTTAAGATGCGATAGCTTGAGAAGTAGTCTGTGGTGAGGAACGCGATAAAATGGCTTCGAAAAATCCAAAAATAAAGCATCGGCTTGAATTCCGGCATCCAAAGAAGTAAATAAGTCGTTAGTAAATCCGGCGAGCTTAGTGTCGCTAGAAATTCCCTGCAAAATTCCCGGCAAAATTGGCAGTGCACGATCGGAAGCACCATGATGATTTGAATATTACCACCCAGCAGAAGGCTCAGTCAGACACTCAGCCCGGTTGCCAGTATAGTGTTCCACAGATAAACGTCGTCGTTTACATGAAGTTTATTAAAACAGAGACTAATCCGGCCCCCCTCCTTCCTTATAGTGTTAGAAAACTTGCCACAGTTTACGGCGCTTATCACGAACAGCCTCAGAGGAGTCGCGTGATATGCTCAAATTGGTGTTCTTTAGTTTGTAGCCAAAAATAATGACGGGTTCCACTTCTTCCTCCTTATAAAATTTTTAAATAATGGGACGTTTCCTGTCAGTCGAAAGACGCCCTATGCGGTGAGCTCTGGCAACGGAAGTGACAGTAATTCGAAGTTTATCTGTGCAAAATTCTCTTATATACCTTTCCGAGTCTTCCCAAGGATCAGATTGATCAGAATCACCGATGCCAAAAAACACCAGGTTCGGCAGCCTTGAGCGATTTTCCAGATCAACAACTTTTTCCTGAATTTTTTTAGAAATATTCGCATTTGAAACCGGTTGACTGGAGGGTAGGGATTCAATTTTGCATTCCAGGTCATTAACTGTTTTACTTAACAGTTCCAGGTCGTTCCCAAGGGTGACGTGGAGGTTCAAGACTTGAGTTGTCTATTCAAGAAGATGGTTTGGTTTGGTTTATGGGGTTTAACGTCCCAAAGCGACTAAGACTTGAGTTGCTCACCTCAAGACGCTGAACGGCTAAAGGTAGAGCGTCAAGCTTCCCTTCTTTCGCTTTAGTCATAGGGCCTGGGTTTACCTCCATGTCACCGCCAAGAACCAAAAGGCGCCATATTTACGAAGCAGCAGTACGATTCGCTATATACTTATTTATTTATTTATTACCTCAAAGGCCCCGGTTGTGGGGCATTACATGAGGGATGGGCGGATTACATGCAGATTATATAAAGATTACAGAGTACATAAAGATCAGGATACATAAAGATTACAGGATACATAAAGATTACTGATTACATAAGGATGCCCTCAATCTTTTTCTTGAAGTCGATGCAGTTGACGATGAGAACGGCTTCCGGCGGCAGATCGTTCCAGTCCCGAGATGATATGACAAAAAATGAACTGAAATGAGATGTTGTTCTTGCAGCGGGTGGGTATACGGTCTTGATGTGGTTGTTGCGGCTAGAAGGACGATGAGCTGTTGATATGATAGATGATCCTAAAGGTGAATGATAGAACTTGTGGAATAGGCATAGTCGAGATATTTTTCTTCTAGTTTCAAGGTTAGGCAAGGATGCTCTGGATTTTAAAGAGGACACGCTAGTATAGTAAGAGTAGTCCCAATAAATAAAACGGATAGCGCGGTTTTGAACTTTTTCAAGGATTATAGAAAGGTTAGATTGATGAGGATCCCATACTGCTGACGCGAATTCTAGTTTAGGTCGGACGAATGTTTTATAAGCTAATAACTTGATAGAAGGGGTAGTAAAACGAAGATTTCGACGTAGGAAGCCAAGGGTGCGGTTAGCGTCATTAGCGATGTTCGTGATATGCGAAGACCATGTTAGGGTATGAGTTAAGGTGATGCCAAGATACTTACAGGAAAGAACAGATGATACTTCAGAACGGAAAATAACATATTTTGAGGGAATATGGGATTGCCTGCGATGAAAAGAAAGCATGCATGTTTTAGTAATATTAAGGGACATTAGCCAATGCTTGCACCAAGTTTCGATTTGGGTTAGATCAGTTTGGAGGGTGTCAGAGTATGTTCTGCTGGTAATAGGGCGGTAGATTACACAGTCGTCGGCAAATAATCGGATGTTCGAGTTGACGTTAGAGGGAAGATTGTTAATGTAGATTAGAAAAAGCAAGGGTCCAAGCACTGTGCCTTGTGGTACACCTAAGTAACGGGGGAAAGAGGTGGCGATGATTTGTTGGCGTAGACAAATTGGTCTCTGTTGGTCAAAAAAGTTTGTAGCCATTTTAACACCAAGGGGGTAAGGTTAAGACGTGAAAGTTTTAGTAGTAATCTTTTGTGTGGTACCTTATCAAAAGCTTTTTCAAAGTCAAGGAAGAGCGTGTCAACGGGAATGTTTAGGTCAAGATGAGAGCTAAGATCATTAACAAAAAGGGCTAGTTGGGTGTCACAGGAAAGTCCTTTTAGAAAGCCGTGTTGGTTAGGATGAAAAAACTTGAGCGAAACTAAAATTTAACGATGTGAGAATAAATAATATGTTCCATTAGTTTTGAACAGATGCTCGTAAGAGAAATAGGGCGGTAGTTTTTACATCAAAACGATGAACCTTTCTTGGGGACTGGAACGATCTTACCGATTTTCCAGTCTTGCGGAAGCACGCCTGATGATAATGACTGTTGAAAAAGATGGCACAAAATGACACTAACCACGTTTTTAGTATTTTTTAGCACTTTAGAGTTCAAGCCATCAATGCCAGATGACGATGACACTTTCAATGATTCAATTAGTTTCCTAATACCATTGCTATCGAACAAAATGTCTGGCATAGCTGGATGATCGAAGACAGGGAAGTGCGGTAATTCCCCATCCGGTTCGTTAGTAAAAACTGAACAGAAAAAAGAATTTAGAAAGCGACAGACATCATGTCCCGGAATGAGATTATGGTCCTCATCATGTAAAGTAATAGGTGTGTTGCGTGAAGGATTAATGGATTTCCAAAACTTGTTAGGATATACTATATATAAGCCAAGCCAAGTATGGCATTTGTCGGAGAAGTTCTTTTTGGCTGCGGCACTTTGGTCATGATTTGCTCTATGTTGGTATCTTTACCGTTCCCATTCCCTCACGTGACGTTATAATCTCATACACTTCTTAATTTATGATAACTACCTGCAGTTGAACGCAGGAACGGGTGCCTAAAAGTTGCGCTCTAAAAGTACGACACCACTTTCCGGATTCTCGCTGCGCAGCACAAGCGCGCACGCTATTGCACCGTTAGCGACGGCGCAGCTCACGTCGTAATGCAGGACATTCTGTACGTAATTGAGATCACCATTTTGCCAACCTGCTCTCATGACATTATCCTGTTGCGCCAGAACGCAGTCATCGATATGGCTCGTGCTGAAGTGCAGTTCTTTGCGCTCAGCGGTTCCTCGTCGACCGACGCCCCTTCTTACACTTCTGCCAAAGCCGTAGTTGCCGGAGACACTGACCTGCCCGTTCTGTTGTTGTGCCCATCGCTTCTGACCTTGTTCGTGACGGCAGCGTACTTTTTACACCATCGCCCCTCCTTATGCGCCGGAAGGTTCTGTTTCGACCTTGCTTCGCCCTCACCCTGCCAGCTGGCCTTACCGCGTTGTTGGTGACTGGCCCGTTCGCATCTGCTTCCGCTGTGCGTCGCAGTGAGTGCCTCCATACCGTCCTGCAGATTGATTTCATTCTGTATTGCGATGTAAATGATGATTCGCCATCCATCGGCGCAGATGGCCTGAGCCCACCGATTGCTGCAGCGGTCGACTCTTCGTCTAAAGATGTTTTCTCTCCTTCTATCGACGCCTGCCTTCCTGCTTCTCAACGCAATCAACTTCTCGCGCTGCTTCATCAGTTTCATTGCTCCTTCCATTCACACAAACCCGTTTTAACCTGCACGTCGTCTGTCACCGACCACATCGACACCGGTCGCCATGCTTGTCCGCGTCAGCGCCCGTTAGGTGTCTCTGCCACTGAGCGCCAAGTGCAGGTTGATATCATGCTTCAGAGCAGCATGATGCAGGCCTCTCACAGGCCGTGGCCCTCACCCGTGCTACTCCAGAAGGAGCAAGATGGCCCTATTCTTATCTGCGCCGAGTACCGCTGCCTGAATAAGATTACGCGAAAGGATGTTTACCCTCAGCTAATCTTTTCATTACTTGTGCGGCGTCACCATTCAGGACAGCATTTAGCCCCGCCGCTACCACTACCAAGTTACGCCTTGCAACATTCTCGGAAAGTTCGCTTTTTGTCTCTCTCAGTACCTCGTCTATTGTCCTATCACCCTTTACAGGCTCCAGTATAGCTCTTTTTCAGCGCCTCATGTTTGAGTCCCCAGCGATAAGCACTATCGTACTCTGCCCCTCCCTCCTAACTTCCGGATCTTGCTGCCTCTTATCAGTGATTGTGACCTCATTCCTTGGGTTTAACTTGTTCTTCTTTCTATCGCCTCCAGACTTCCTGGCTGCCACCTGTGCGTAGCTGTTCCTGTCTGAACATGTCTGACTTGCTTGCTTATCGCTGTCCATGCCAGTGCAAGCCCCATCCGCGTGGCTGGCGCTGGAATTTCCGCCAATGTGGCTTCCAGAGGCGGTGTCAGCCATTTTAGACTCCAACTGACAAAGCTGTTCTTGAAGTTTGCGCTTCTCTGCCCTCTCTACCTGTAACTCTCTTTCTAGAGCATTCATCCTTAACACTAGTTTGCTGATCGCCTGTTCAGCCCTGTCCAGGCGCGCACCTAATACGCAGCATTTGCACATAAAATCTGAGCCTTCGGGCCCCTCCACCGATTCGAACCGCGTTTCTTTTAAATTAACCGGCGCCTCACACTCCTTACATTTAACCTTCAGTAGCTCAACCACTAGCGCCTCTAGCGGGCGCGGCGCGCCGTGCCAAGCGGCCGCCATTACCCGACGGGCCGCGTTGGTAGCCCGTCTCTCCCTCATGGTATGACGTCATGCTTTGACGTCATTCGGCGTGGTATCACGTCAGGGGTCATTCTAAAGGTGAAACTTGCCAAGTGGCCGCCGCTACGCGAAAGGCCGTTCTTGGAAGTATTGCTTTCGAAATAATAACATGCACAAAAATAACAATCTTTAACATTAGATTTGAAGAAAAGGAAGGAAGTAGCAAATCAGAAAACACGGCAAAGGCGTGATCACAGGGCACGACTTACGCAAGCGTAGGAATCTCTTAGCGCGTGTCCGCGTGTGTTTATGAAGCACCGGCCTAATATTCATCGTGCGCAACATATAATTCTAACTTCCGAGGCGCAGCTTCGTTTATGGACCGCTCTAAAACTGCGCACAAAGTCGGTTTAGCGAATACACTTGCATTAGACTACTACGTTTGTATCGCGATCTCCGTGAAGCACACGCCCGCTGCGCTCTGAGGCAGTGAATTCCTAGAGCGAATAAAGAAAACTGAGTTATTAATCCAAAAACTGAATGCAGTAAAACTTATTTGTTTTTTCCAGAAGGCGCCTTTGGGCTCGTTTTTAGACGCTCGCTCGAGCAGAGTGCGAAAAAACGCATCCAAAAGCATAATGTTCCATGACAAATAGGTGGGTCATTATGCGCAGAAATCCGACAAAGGCCACAGCGTGAGCTCAGTCTGTGCATTTCTCAAACAAGGAATATATTTTGTTGATTAGCAGCTCGTCTAGGCCATGTGTATATTTACACGAATCATTACCACTGGGTCACGCCAGCACGCTTTCTTTAATAACTAAATTTACGGGACCTTTTAAAAGAAAATTTAGTGAGTAACTGCAGCCGCTCCTACTTACCTAGTATTAACTATAGAATGCTTTAGATCTGTGGTCCTTGGTCTGGATGGTGTTGTCGGCTTTATGCGAGAGACTGATTCCTCTATGGCGGAATAAGCACAGTCCGCTCACTACCACCGAAGCCGTCGTCACGCCTTTGTTCCAGTAAAAACAGCGTAGGAACATAAACAAAACTCAACCGCAGCAGCTATACAGCAAGAGTATGCGTTTGTAAATTGTTGTGAAACTTCGCACAACTCCGTTCGGTCCGAATGCCATTACAAGTGTCGAATACCATTCGACTCAAATGCCACTCAAAAGTCCGCGCAGCCCGGGTGCTATAACAGAATTCACAGTCGAGCAATAGCACTGCATTACAAATCTAAAGCTGCTCGTATGCTATAATGTGCTCCAGGAACATATGTTTGATAGCGAGGATCAACGTAAAAGAGACAGTTTCAGTTTCATGTACGTAGAAGCTTCACGTACGTAGAGCGCTTATGGGTCACCAGTGCGAATTGCGCAGAACGTGAAGTGTGCGTGGGTCTCACGGACGTACACGTGAGATTCGGATGTTTGCGTTGCTGTCTTCACTTTTGCTTGCGCACGTGGCGTTGACAAGATGGCGGCGGCCTTCCCGCCCGCTTCAGAGTGAATATATCTTCGTCGCTAATCCCTCGACGTGGTATCGTGCTGTAAACTGTTGTATTTTCCTTCAGTTGGCACATTCATGCTCTCGCATGAAGTTTTAGGTGAGAACTAGTTTTTGTTTTCCATATAGACATCCGTTTCAGCAGCTCCTAAGCCTGAAGGAGAAGCGTTTGTGGTCGTCATAGCAACGGTGCAGAGTGTGCCGAGGCTCTCGCAAGACCACGCGAGCCTCGAAACCTCGCGGGATATCGCGACACCCTCGGCAGAGTCAGCGGAAAAGCAAAACGGTGCACGTTTTGGCTCCATATACATGTGTTGTGAACATGAGTGGGACACCAGCGCGCCTTCCCTTCTACAGCCGCACTACGGCTTGGCCTGACCGCCTGACTCGGTTCTAAGCAGCTCGACTAAACAAACTTACTTTTGTCTATCTGTACAAAATGGAGCTGCATAACATGCTAGCGCATTTTTTAGGTTCTATGGCAGATCTACACAGTTCGCGTCCCGTACTTGTAGATCAAACTGTACGAAGCGACACGAGCGTACGCTACGTAGACTGCTCACGTTTACGTACGTGAAGGTTCACGTACTTAAAACTAAAACTGTCTAATACCTACTTTGGCAATGTATACATGCAAATTGTAGTTAAATTGTGAGAAGAAAGAATTATTCAGGTCTCACACCTCTCATAGAGAGGCCAAGTGACTTTTTACTGTTCGAAAATGTATAGACACTGTCTTTCTTTCTGTTGTAGCAATATTGAACGCTGCCATGTCGTTTTATCAGACGGCACAAGGTTGACCGCCGTTTACCAGTGTACCTTTAACATTCGATGAGTGATGGCAACGCTAGGTGAATATGGACAGCTTTCTTAAATTGCATAGCCAAGTATGGCAAACAGCGGGAGAACACTGGCTAACATGCCCGTGATAGCCATTATTTTAAGACGGCGCTACCTACAATGGCAAACAGCGGGAAAATTCTAGCTACCCTGGCCCATGATAGCCAGGATTCAGAGATGGCACAGCCAGTAATGGGAAAGCGATGGACAACCATGGCCATCATTGGATGCGGCAATGAGTGGTTCAGCCAATATCAGATGCTCATTGGCAACTGTGGGCCTACTTAGGGCCATACTTTGCCAGCGGTATTCTAATATTGGCCCGCTGTGATGTGCTACCTGGGGTACCATGTGTGCCTGCTCCCACAGCAACGTGAGAGCGCCGGGGATTGTATTGACTCGGAAAATTTTTCTTTGTTTTTCTCTCTTATCTTGCTTCTTCAAGTCGCTACTTTAGCGTGAATGGCAGAAAGGGCAACTCGCTTTAAAAGTACGGCGCGAATGAATTCAAACCACGCCGTGCATGATGGCACAGTTCATTCAGGGTAGCAGTCACAAACGAAATAAAAACCGTGCGACGGCGACCGAGTCAACAACCAAGCGCGTCAATCCCTCGATGCCTGTGTGCAGCGGGGGAAAAATTTGTGCGGCGGCCGGCCTATCTCTCGCCACGAAGCCGCGGGGCCATTCGTCTTCCGCACCGCCGCGCTTCTATATTCTACCCCTTTTTCTTTTCCTGCCCGCCATAACTTCCGGTTTTCTTCGCCCCTCTTTGAAAAACGTTTCTTGCTTTCGCCCTTTTAAGCTTGGAACGAGTGCGTACTTGCACGGAGAAGACGGGACACAACTCAGGAACACACATGGCATGCACGGAGCGCAACTTCCAACTAGTTTATTTCCCAAGAAGGCGGATACATTTACACCCGCGCTGCGCAAGGCAATCACAAACATAACAGACGACTAACTACAACCCCTGCACAAAAAGGAGTCTCCTTCCGTATGAGAGTGCCCACTCTAAATTGGAAATATCTAGCAGACTAACGGCTCTTCTTCGAGCAGCTCTCTTCAAAGTTGTCCACACCTCTTGAAAAACAGCTTCGGAAATCAGGTCGCCCGTATCGAGAAAGCAGGTTGCCCCTACGACGTCACCAGTAGGGTTAGAGTGAGTCTTAGACAAAAGACAAAAGAAGAAAACAAGAAGCCTTCGAGCTCCACAGTGACCAGGCAACGCATGAAGGTTACTCCGCATATCCATAAAATTACCCAGAACTTAAAGAAGATTGGCCGGAGACATGACGTGAAAATTCTTTCCTCCGCTCTCAATCGGCTCTCTACCCGCCGCGGTGGCCCGGCGATTGCGGCGCTCGGCTGCTGACCCGAAAGACACGGGTTCGATCCCGGCCACGGCGGCCGAATTTCGATGGAGGCAGAACTCTAGGGGCCTGTGTGCTGTGCGATGTCAGTGCACGATAAAGAACCCCAGATGGTGGTCGAAATTTTCGCAGCCCTTCACTACGGCGTCCCTAACAACCTGAGTCGGTTTGGGACGTTGAACCCCAAAAAACGAAACCAAACCAATAGACTGTCTAGTATTTCCACTGACCTGTATTTGCACTCACAGGAAGCGGGAGTCATGTGAAAAAGCATGAAAAAAAGGCATGTTGGTTGCGCCACGAACGTTCTTTACAGCATTCGTTTAACTTGTGTTCGTGTATATATTGGTCAAGCGGGAAAGGGCGTCAATGAGAGCCATGGGGAACATGAGAGGAAAGTACAAAACAATGAAATAGACCACCTGCCAGAGCATGTTGCGACTCATAAATAGAAGCAGTACATCGATCCTGGCTCAACCAAAAACTAAACTTAGGTGGGAAATAATAGATGCCTTTCAAATTACTAACACTGGCGACTAATCCATTAGCACTGCTTCTGTGTATTGCTGGACAAAGAGATAACATTCTTAGATGTACACGTGTGATTTCGTTGCCGGCCAAAATAACTGACAGTGTTCTCACCACTCCTATCAGCTGACTGATCCATATCACCTGGGAAGACACGTGATCATGAGCGCCGCCAACAGGGGTCAAGCACTATAAGGGAGCAGCACTGCGGAAAAGCGATCACTTGGCAGCAGCGGGGGCAGCGGAAGCATTTTGTCCTGACACGTGCGCTTGCTATCGCTACAGGCTGCACACTTTTGCATTCTGTTCAAGCCACGTTCATTGCGCTGCCCTAGTTTCTGCCCTTTAGTTTTCTGTTTAGCTTGTTTCTATTTCCCAACATGTCGGAATTTGCTCGGTTCCGTGAAGAGCTGCGAAAAGAAATGAATGAATTCAAAGGAAAACTTGAGCGTAAGGTGAGAAAGAAAATAGGAGAATCTAAAGCTAGTTTGGAATTTTTCAGTAATGATCTTGAAGAACTAAACAAAAAAAAGCCAACACCTAAATGACATCAAAGCTCTCAAGGAGGCTAATGAGGCACTGCTCAAAGAATTTGAAATGCTAAAAAAAGAAAACCTCGGAACATGAACAACGCATGACTGCTTCAGAGTATCACTCTAGGAAATGGAATCTAGAGGTAAAAGGCATAACAAAGGATACAAATGAAGAATTTTCCAAGGCCTTGAATCAAATCAGAGTGCTGATAAACGAACCCATACTCGAATCAGATTGAAGCGTGCAGTCGCCTCCCGGGAAAATATTCAAATACAACTGCTAACATCATTGTGCAGTTTAATAATCGTTCCAAGAGTGACACAGTGCTACAACAAGCGAATAAAATGACAAATACAATGAAGGATTTCGGATACTTAACCAAAACACCAATATACATAAATGAGCACCTCTGCCCTGCTCTCAAAGCCCTGTCGAGTAAGGCTTAGCACAGAAGAAGGCCTTAGGCTGGAGCTTTGTTTGTACAGTGAGCGGAAAAATCCTGGCAAAGAACGAGGAATCATAACTACAGTGCGCATTCGAGATGAACAGGATCTGGCAATAATTGCACAATTAAGGACGTCAGGTGCTTCTTCTCTTTTTTAGCATGGCAGTTTTACCCCGTGACGTAAACGCTGTAAAACGCTCTTGCACCGACGTATATCTAATCTTCTTTTTTCTGAACATTCGGACTGCAAGACAACGAAGGCAAACTACCCTCTTTGTCGATGAATTCAGTTTTGAGTTCGATGCCATATTTCTGACGGAAAGTTGGTACACACGCACCTCTGAAGTTCACAAACGAGACTGCTATCAAGCCTTCTTCCTAAATCAGACATATAAACATGGGAGTGGCGTGGCAATGCTCATGAAACATGCTTTTAACTTTGATATTACACCTGAATTTTCTTTCATAAGTGATGATTTAGAATGTTTAACAGCTGTGTCGCAAAGAAATGTGTTTTAAGTCATGTTTAGACCACCGGATTCTTCTGTTGATGTTTTTATCGGTCATTTAGATCACTTGCTGAATTATGTCGATAAAGAAAACAACCTAATTCTCAGTGGAGATCTAACTGTCGACTTGCTGAAGCCATCTCCCGCTCAAATGACGTTTGTATCAGTGTTAGAGTCCAGTGGCCATCTTATTTTAACCCTAACTGCAACCCGCGTCACAATGCAAACTGCGGCACTTCTTTATATTTTTGTAACCAGCGTAAATAGTAATTATGTTTCCTCCCAAGATCTATGCTGTAATATTAGTGATCACTACCCGATTTATGTACTTGTACGAGGCACCAAAACGCAAGCAGCTGACTTAGCCGCCGTGAAAACAACACACTGCATCACAGCCGTGACTCTTGAAGCGTTTCGTTCAAGTATTCAAACGAAAGTTCGAATGGTGTATTTTCTTCCGATGCAGCCGATGATGCATATGAACTATTCATTTCTCGTTTTATGTCATTATAACATGAACATTTTGAAGAAAGGGTGATTAAGAAATCAAGCAGAAATTGTAAACTTTGGATCATCCACGAATCTCTAAGATGATTGAAAAGAGATCCAAGTTGTTCAAGAAATTTCTGAAAACAAAGTCGCTGGCTGATCTACAAGGATGTAAAGAGTATATTAATAAATTAACTACTCGCTTAAGAAATGAAAAAAGGAAATATTTGCACAACGAGTTTATCAGCGAAAAATGCGATGGAAGCGCTGAAATCTGGACTAAAATCAACAAACTATTTGCTCTCAGATCAAGTTCTGCAGGTGTTACTAGTCTTACTCTTGTAGTTCACAATGTATACGGAATCGAGCTTGCACAAAAGTTCAACAATTTTTTTAAGGATGCTGTTTCTCAAAACACCCCCCCGAGAACTATAAATCCGCATATAAAAGCCAATGTTAATACCAAAAGCTCCCACCAATGAAAATGAAGTTTGCAGTAAGTTTGCCTCCTTAAAGAATAGCAGAGCTTGTGATATAGATAAACTTAAAATTTTGCTGATAAAATACGTAATTGACTTCATTAGCTTCTATTCTGACCAAAATTTACAACCTCACCCGATCTACTGGTCTATTCCTAAAGTTAACGCAAGTATCAAAAATTACCGTTGTCTATAGAAAGGGGGATAAAAGTGATATGCCTAATTATCGACCAATCTGAATATTACCGGCCTTTTCAAAAGGATTAGGGAGAATCTACAAACAAATAAGTAATTTTTTCTTAAAGATCAATCTTTTTACCCCTTCTCAGCATGGCTTTATCCATGAAAAATCAACCGAAACGGCTTTATTAACGCAAAAAGAAATTATACTGGATGCAATTGGAAACAGTTAAACGGTGTTTTACTGCAGAAACTGGAATTATACGGCATACGCGGAATGCCCCTAAACCTTATAGTCTTACCTTCAACATCGTTGTCAGAAAATTCAAATAGGGTCCCATCTGTCATCATCTCAAGCAGTACGTACTGCTGTGCCACAAACCAGCATTTTAGGGCCTCTCATGTTCATATTATATACAAATGATATAGATACAATACATGACAAGCCAAAATTTGTCATTTACAGAGATGACACAAGTTTATTTTTTCAAGGCACCTCATTTCAGTTTCTCCTTCCAATTACAAATGACGCAATGAATAGATAAAAAACCTGGAGTGCAAAGACACTACTTTTAAATTCTGAAAAAACTAAAGCCGTACTTCTTCACACAAGGCGATCAGCAATTATTCAGAACTTCGACATAAAACTTGGGAGCACCAACATAGAATTCAGACATGTTTAAAACACTAGGAATGCTTTTCCACAATAACATGAGCTGGAACGCCCAAGTCGATTTTGTTGTCGCTCATCTGTCACGGTGTGTTGTAATTCTCGCTAAATTCTGACACTTCCGTCCTGTCTATTTCAAGTTAAAAATATATAACGCCATTTTTTTGTCTGATTTCAACTACTGTTTTTTGGTGTGGGGCACTACAGCGGAAACAAATATACACAAATATACATGCTCCAAAAGAAAGCTGTCCATTACATTGCCAATGTTGACTACCATGCCCCTACCGATCACTTATTTTCTCACTACCAGATTAGTAAGTCCATAGTTCGTACCAATATTACTTAGCAACCAGATACAAACAATCTCTACAATATAACTATTGACGGTTTCTAGACTTGACTTGCCTCACTCAAACTGTACCAGCTTATACCTTGCAGAATACAGAAAAATGGTTGACTCCTTTTTGCCGCAACAACTATGGGAATCAGATGTTACGTTACAATATGCCACTCTTATTAAACCGAACACTCTATGAATGTCGATATTTCAAAAAGCAGCTTGCGTGAAATTAAAGCCGCATTTACGTAGCAGTTGCTAAGTATGTTTTTTAGTTCATGCATAAAATATTTTGTATGTATATCTGTGTGTGTGTAAAAAGTTTTGCCTATAGTGTTCGCCGTTATTCCGATGTTTGCAATCCTGTACAAAATACTCATATTTCCTGCTGTATGCCATATAGAGGGGGTCCGAGGGTCCTTGAAATGATCTGCGATCACTTTTCACCCCGACCTACCCACATCTATGAAGTAAATAAAATGAAATTGAAATTGTAGATGGGTCAAAAAAGTGTTCAGTCACGGGTTACAATTTATTTATTTTTCGTTTTTTCGCGCTGTTAAAAATGGATAACCACCAACTCGACCAGCTTTCTGTTCTTCTTAACGGATTACAAAAAGAGTCACAAAAATTGCTGTCATGGGTCTCAAAATGGATCACAAAAAGTGCTGAGTCATGGGTCAAGAGAAGTGCTGACTCATGAGTCACAAATGATCACGAAAAGTTTTGAGTCATAAGTCATAAAACGGTTCACAAAAACTGATTAAACATGGGTACAAAAAGTGCTCAGTCATGGGTGACAAAAGCTTAAGGCGAGTTTGAGGCGCTCCCAGATGTCCAGATCTGAGAGCCCTTTCCTTTCCTCAGAATGCATGCTTTCGCATTCCTCCACGTAAGCAGACGTAAGGGCCCTCAGAATTTTCATGATGTGGCCCTCGACAAGCAATTGATAATGGATTGCTTCCGCAAGGCATTTGATACTAGTCCCACACGGTCATGTATTCAAACTGCAGAGTTATGACTTTGACAATGCTGTCATTACTTACATTCCCGGTTACTTGTTACTAAGAACTCATTGTCTTGTGTTGAACGGTGCTTCATTGAGATATTGCCGCGAATTTGTAGTGTTGACTTGTTCATTTTTGAGAACTGCGCCGACACGCCACTTAATCGCTTTATATGTGATGCAAGACGTGACCACATGTGTCTCGATTGGTCGCATGTTGCTGCAGCCCAGTATACCTTCTTCCAGAAAGTTCTAGTAACTTTGCACGCATTAACTGGCAAGTTCGCTATCCGCACAAATTTGAACACCACCGAGAGCGGCGGGCATTCTTTTCAACGACCGCCGAGCACACTTGCTACGCCGGCGCCGAGTGATCTAGCCAATTGTGGGCGCAAGTCAGCCCAAATAAAGGGTTTTGTGTAGAAGCCATTTTAACGCGACCGGATTATGAGCCCCGTGTTGCAGAAAAGCCGGTGTCGTCCGCGGCGTCGGTGGCTTTGTTGACCGTGCGAGAAAAATCCGAGAAGCATTAATAAATGAAACCGAGCAGGAAATTTGTCGAGTTGGGGAATCGAACCAAGGCCTCCGCAGTGCGAGACGACCACGTTATCTACTTCGCTACGCCCGCTCGATGGTTTGGAATGAAAGAAGGCGCGTCAAGAGAATACGGTGTTGTCTTAGAAGAGTGCTTTAGAGACATGTACTGTGGTGTATATTAGTAATTGCGAGCATGGAAATTACAGAATTTGCAGTTAAGCGAGTAGCAAAGTACGTTTCCGCTATTTCTCCTCTTCGCTTGGCACGCACCTAGCGTCATCAGGCGGCGCCCACTACAACCACTCTCTCCTTCTCGCAATGTACGCCACTGTACACACAGATGGCGCGCTACGGCCGCGCCTCCTAAAGCCCCTCGATAATTTGAAAGTAGCGACACTCTCCTCCACTCCGGCGTTTTCCTCCTCGAATATCCTCGCCCGCCGGATGCGCGCGCTGCACACGGCACGCTTTTTTAGGCGTCGCTCGCTCGCCGTCCGGGCAGTTGGCTGACACATGCGCGCGCTCTGAAGTTCGCGCTTTTTCCACGCTCTGTTATTGAATAAAAACACGAGAAAGACATGCGAACGCGTGACTACCACGAGCCACATAAATTAGCGTCTCGTAAGCGCAATGAAAGTGCCAATTACGAGCGCTTGCGGCACGAACAAAACCACTTGCTGCATACATCTCACATTCTTTTTGACTTTTCAATACCGTCATTCTCAACACGGCATAGTATATGAAGCGTAATATTTACAATATATTTGAACATTCCTGAATATTTTCAGCCTACCAATGTTTAGTTAAATGTAGATTCACTTAGAACTAATTATCGCGGAAGCACAGTTTATGAAGTTGTTCACGAGTGGAGTTTCAGAAGTGGGATGGTTGCTGGGAACAAGCTGGGGCATTTACTTCGATGGCCGTCCTAAAATTTTTTATTAAGGTTCAGTCTGAGTTTGGCACCACGCAGTGCACATGCAACGGCTTAATCGTTTTGAAAACGAATACGAACTTTTTCTATTAAGCATGAAACGACTTCAGCTCCCGCTGTCGGCGACCTTGAGGTGATGTCGAGCCGAAGCCGAGAGCCAAAGATCCGCGTACCGATTTTCCGTCATCCAAGGAAAGTGTCCGCACCCCAAAATTTGGCCCTCTCAACCACCGAAATTTGACCTTGTCCGAATTTCATCGAAATTGGTGTCAAGCGTAATTTTAATATGACCACTTCAATGGTGAGATCCAAAATTAGGTGGGCTATCCCCAAAATTTGTCTCTCTGGAACCCATAAATTTGACGTCGTCCATATATGACCAACATTGGGGTCCAACCTAATTTGACTATGGGAAACTCAGTGTTGGCTTCCAAATTTAGGTAGACCACCCCCAAAGTTTGGCACACTGGGGCATTTTCCGCCCACATTCTATTCCTTTTTAAATCCGCTTAAAGAGATGTTACGTTAGGAAAGAAAAAAACTGATAGCAACGACCGTGACAAAACCCAAGAGAGAGTTATAGGGTATAAGCAATTTGGTAAGCCACAGTCAAGGCTATCCTGAAGCAAGTGCCAGACTAATATAAGTCTTCAATATAAATACAGTCACAATATGACACACAGTTTTTCAGATGCAATGTTTATTTCCGAGGAGTCGTGTAGTTTTACGCCGAAAATGCACATAAAAAACACGAATAATTCCAGCTGTGGACATCTGTCACCCGTTGGGTGCAGTCCTCAAAACAAAACACAGAAAACAAAAACATACTTAGGGAAATGAAACAGCTCAGATGTAGGCCTATAGTTTTTGAGCGGGTGATGTATTCAACTAAAGGCTATGCGACCATGCTCAACTAAAGCAAATGATCACAAACTGTAGCAATGAATATACAAAAATGGTGTGCATTGGATATTTACAATACTTGAGTACATTCAGGCAAGAATGAAAAGCACTGAAGTGATTAAAAATGAATTATTTATGTGAATGCAATATGAGGTCTTTTCCGAGAATGTGGCATTGATAATCTCACCTGGTAGAAGCGTAACGGTTCAGCAAAACGACAAATAAGCGTAGATCGTTAGACAAGTTTCATTCATAAAAAAAAATCTAGGTTAAATCTCGCTTGGGACATGCGCCGCATTACTGCGATGTGCACCATTACCACAGGTTCGAAAAATTTACCGCACCGCGGATGCCGCCGCACGCATAGCAACACTTTTGCTTCCACACTTGCTAACAATTGCACACACAGTGTATGCATCAGCCGCCGCTATTATAGCACGTTGAGTGGAACCATGAAGTGACAACTATAACACGCATAACGACGCAAAATGATCAGTGAATTAAGTGAGGTTTTTGGCTTTGTGATGCGCATGCATGCAGTTTCAGTATACACAGTCGCTTGGAAGAAATGCACAGTTGCTCGCAGAGGTGGGCAGTCTTCGTCGGGGTCAAGTTCTTGCGGCCGATGTTGCGCAGCCGCTTTTTTCTTCTAATGCTGTCTTTCTTGCCGCTCGGAATCGCGAAAAGAACAAAGGCTTTTCAGTCCGGCTTGTGCACTGAAATGCGCAGCAACTCGGCATAGTGCTGCACTAAAAGAGCGCGAATAACGCGAAGTGCAAGCGCGCAATGCCAGGGAACTCGGCCGCAGCAGCGGCGGCTGGCCAAAAAATGGCGCCGACGAAAAATGAAAACACAAAAAGAGCGAACTTTCCGCGCGCTTTTCCCGGAGACCGCCCGCGGAGCCAATCACCGTTGAGAAAAGCGCCGATGGGAGAGGTGAGAGAGGAGGATCGGCGAGGGTGCGCGGCGCGTCGGCATAGTTCACAGAAAGACGCTACTTTCAAATTATCGAGGGGCTTTAGCGCCTCCTAGTGTTCCTGTATATGCTCCCACAGGGAGCAGAGTTGCGCGTCTGTTTTCCCTCGCCGCCCGACACATCATTCGCCGAGAGGCGATCACATGATTTTCGTGACGTCCAGTGTTCAACACTCCGCGGAGAAGCTGACTTCACACGCACAGTGCTGTGCGAATTCTTCTCAGCTCGACGCGAGCCCGCGCTGTCGGCCTATGCAGCCACCGCGGTGGCTCATTAGTTGTGGTGCTCGGCTGCTGACCCGAAAGACCCGGGTTCGATTCCGGCCGTGGCGGTCAAATTTAGATGGAGGCGAAATTGTAGAGGCCCCTGTACTGTGCGCTGTCAGTGAACGTTAAAGAACCCCAGGTGGTCGTAATTTCCGGAGCCTTTCACTACGGCGCCTCTCATAGTTTGAGTCGCTTTGGGACGCTAAACCCCCTAAACTATTTTGTTGCCTATGCTATAAAGTATTGTTCTTAGTTTAGGTTTATTGGGGTTTAACGTCCCAAAGCGGCTCAGGCTATGAGGGACGCCGTAGTGAAGGGCTCCGGAAATTTCGACCACCTGGCCTTCTTTAATGTGCACTTACATCGCACAGTACACGGGCCTTTAGTATTTCGCCTTCATTAAAATTCAGCCGCCGCAGCCGGAATCGAACCAGCGTCTTTTGGGTCAGCAGCCGAGCGCCGTATCAATTGAGCCACCGCGGCGGGGTATTGTCCTTATTAAAAATTCCATTAAGAACCATCTGACAAGGATTACGTGAGAGATGTGAAGATAGGATGGGCAAAAATCGCATGTAAACAAGTTTCGCAAATCTTGATGCCGCGAATAATTTCAGATAAAAAGTAGCAAATCGGCCTATAACCTTTGCTTAAAAAATCCAGGAGTCACGAAATGTTTGTTAAGCCGAATCTACGAAGAAGGAGTACAAGAATGCAAAGCGGAACTTTAGATTATTTTTTCCGAACAATAAGAATGAAGCCGGCAGGAAAACCTAATACAGTAATCAACAGCTATTATAATTTAATAACTAAGGTGAAAATATAATGCTATTTAATAACAATGAGGAAAGTTAATGATATCAACGTGTCAGAACTAGTACTTTCAAGGTCCTTTAAAGATTCGTCATTTCAGTGCATTTAGCAACGGGATACATTTTGTGAAATGTTGTTGGGCACGCAATTGAGTTTTAAATTTTTGCGTTATGTCAGACTCGCCTGTTCAATGCATTGGCGCTGCTTCAGTCCGCTTGCCTGCAAAGAGCTGCAGAATTATTTTAATGTGGTCCTAGATAGGGGCGTTTTCGTATTTTCCGCGCACAGAACACGTGGCGGTGCTAGTTGTGAAAAAAGTGATTCATCGCTGTGCTCTTTTAATTGTTCTTGAGACTCGCACGCAGGAAGACAGGACGGGACAGACGCTGTCTCATCCGGAAAGGGGACTGCTTGTTCATCTTAAATTACTTGTTCCAGAAAGAAAAAAAAAGTCGCAGGCCGTTTCCAGTCTTTTTTGCCAGTCTGTCCTGATTACGATTTACTGTTAACCTTTGGCTGTTTCTTCTTCATGCTGCATGCACACCCTCGGCAAATCAAAGATTAGTTTTCAGCTTTATGTTGAGGAACTTGCCATCGAGTGTAATTTTTACGCAGTTAAACGAAAAAAAAAAGCCCAAGCGCACTACACTGCGAACGAGAACTGGCTTTCCCGCACAGCTTGGAACATGATGGCGGACCTTCGCGCAACACTGCTCCCTTCGCAAGCATATACAGGAACACTAGCGCCTCCCGCTCGTCTCATTCGGGCGCAGTGGGGCCGTGCGGGGACGCAGGAATCACGCGATGAGCGGCGAACAACGCAGCGCGCATCCAAGGCGCGTTCACCACGAAGCTTGCGGCTTGCTGCCCGTTCGTTTTATGCTGGCGTCGTGGCATCAGTCAAGGCGGAAAGCTGGGCTAGTTGGTGTGTCATAGTTAATTAAAAGACTAGCGTCCTGTCTCCTTCTCTTTCTTTCTCCCAGTTTTATGCGCTTGTCTTTTAATTAACCTTGGCATCAGGTTTGTTGAGAACGATGTACCGACGAACTACGACTGCAACTTGAGTTCAGGTGCAAAGTTAGAAAGAAAAGGAATGATAAGAGGAAAACGGAGAAGGCGCTATTGCGTCTACTCTTAAGGCGAAGCTTAAGCATCTTCCCAATTTTTTTTTTTCTGTCTTCCTGCTCTCCGGACTGGAGTCACTACTACATGACAATATGTTCAAGTTACTTCTGGTGTGCAACTGGGCTCCGTGTTGGGTACACCTCTTTTTCTGTTGCATATCAATGACATTACATCTCGTATCCATTCATAGTTTAGCATGGTCGCTTTCGATTGCATTGCATACAGGGTTATCAATGAGAAGATTGATACTATATGTTTTCAAAACCGATTCAAACATCCCAGCAGCTTTTCGCACTCGTTGGGGAATGGCGCTGGATGTAAAAAATGCATGAGTAAGGAAAAAGACGGGCCTACGTGCGAGCCACATGGCCATCGCGTGGTGCACGCATGATTCGCGTGCTCTTCGGTGATTGTGCCACTTTTCTGTGATTCTGTTCCAGATGAAAGTGTCGTCTTAACGCCATCTCCTACTTTTCTACGCCGCCATTTTCGGCCGCTGCCGTATGCCCTGCTCAGCATATTCGCCTGCCTCATCGCATTGTGGATCTCCAACCCGCGTTCAAGCCCCTTCGCTCTGCGCCACGGCGAATGCGGCGGCACCGTACAGCGCTTCGATTCTGTTCTCAACCATGACGCCGCCGCACAATCGCCACCGGTCGCAGTGGACGCCCTCAGCTCCCCTACTCCTGCGCCCGCCCCGTTGCCGACCGACCTATTCCTTCGCTCTATTGACGCCGCTCTTCCTTCAACTCAGCGAACCCAACTTCTTGTGTGTCTTGAGGAGTTTCACTACTGCTTCGATTGCAACCAACCCGTTTTGGGGCGCACATCGATTGTCGAGCCCGACATTGGCACCGGTGCTCATGCCCCTCTGCGCCAGCGACCATATCGTGTTTCCGCCCCACAACGACAAGTTATTGAAGAACAGGTGTTACCATGCTTAAAAAAGGCGTTATTCAGCCTTCTACACGGCCGTGCACCTCCGCGGTCGTCTGCGTCAAAAAGTATAGCTCCGTTCGATTTTTCGTCGACTACAAACGCGTTAACAAAATCACGCGCAAAGACGCCTACCCTCTGCCCCGTATTGATGACGCTCTATACTGTCTACAAGGCGCGGAGCTTTTTTCATTGCTTGATTAGCGCTCTGGTTATTGGCAGGTCCCAATGGAGGCTGTGTTTCGTGCCAAAAACCGCGTTTGTCACCCCTGACGGCCTATATGAGTTTACCGCCATGCCTTTCAGCCTATGTTACGCTCCTTTCGAGCGAATGATGAATACAGTTTGCGTGGCTTCAAATTGAACACGTGCCTGAGCTACCTTGCCGATATTGTCATCTTTTCGCCCGACTTTGAGACGCATCTGTGTCGCCTGAAGCACGTCTTGAGATGCCTCACAAACGCCAGCTGAACTTAAATAAATATATATACTTTTGCAGCCCGCGAACTCATAATTTTGGGTCATGTTTTGTCGAAAGACGGTGTCCGACCTGATCCCGGCAAACTTCTTGCCGTGACTGAATCTCCCAAACCTTCCACTACTAAAGAACTCCTCAGTTTCCTAGGGCTCTGCTCTTATTTAATGCGTTAATTCGGCACTTTGCATCAATTGCTGCCCCTTTGGGTCGGCTGCTCGGCAGCAAGGTCGATTTTTCGGCTTCATTGCCCGCATGCGACGTCGCCTACAAAACCTTGCACCGTATCCTCACAGCACCATCCATTCTGCGCCATTTCGACCCGGCGGCCCCGACTGATGTCCGCACGGATGCCAGTGGTATTGGTCTCGTTGCAGCGCAGATGTAGATAAGATCAATATGTCATTGCATATGCCACCCGCAGACTTACTAAGGCTGAGCCCCACTACTCTGTGACTTAAAAAGAGTGACTGGCCGTTATATAGGCCATAGGCAAGTTCAGCCCTTACGTGTACGGCCGTCATTTCGAAGTCGTTCCGAATCATCACGCCCTTTGTTGGCTTTCTTAATTGAAAGATCCTTCCGGCTGCCTGGCACGCAGCGCGTTGCGTCTCCAAGAATATGACATCAGCGTCGTCTACCGGTCGGGCCGCAAGCATCAGGACGCCGACGCCTTGTCCTGCTCCCCGTTACCTGCCCAACTTGCCAGAGTCTGCGAAATCGAAGCCCTTGCGCCGTCTCCCACTATCAGTGACCTGCCTTCTAAATAACGCAAGGACCCCTGGATTCGGGCTTTTCTCCACTCTCTCTCGGACCCATCGGCGGTTACACCATAACGCGCCCTGCGCCGTCAAGCTTCGCATTTCGAGACCAAAGATAACCTGCTTTACCGCCGTAGTTATCATTCTGATGGATGAAAATGGCTCCTCGTCATTCCTCAGCACCTACGGTCCTACATCTGCTCATGTTGTCACCCTGACTTACAATTTGGTCACGTGGGCCTTTTCAAGACTTAAACGCGCCTCCGCCTCCTATACTACTGGCGTGGCATGTACAACTTCGTCTTGAAGTACGTACGCTCGTGCCTCGACTGCCAAAGCCGCATGGCACCCACCAACCGTACTGCTGGCGAGTTGCAGCCGCTATTTTGTTCTCCTCCCTCTTTTGACCGCGTTGGCATTTATATACATGGACCCCTCCCGTATACTGCTTCTGGCAAACGATGGGTCACTGTTGCCGTCGATCACCTCACGAGTTATGCTGAAAGCGCCGTGCTCTCTGCTGCCGATGTGGCACCCTTTCTCCTGCGTCGGCTCATCCTTGGACACGGTGCCCCTCGTGAACTCCTGAGGGACAGAGGCCACGTCGTCGTATCTGACGTCATCAAAGCTGTGTGCCGCAAGTGCAACGTCATCCATCGGAGTTGCACTGTTTACCATCATCAGACAAACAGCCTCACTGAACGCTTTAACCGCACTCTGGAGGAAATGCTGGCTATGTACGTCGGTTTGAACCCCACGAACTGGGACCTGATTCTGCCGTATATTACGTTCGCGTACATTACTGCTACGCACTCTACCACAGAGTTTTCTCTTTCTTCCTTCTTTATGGCCGACATCCCTCCGCTCCCATCGATAGTGTTCTCCTCTACCACCCTGACACATCTGAGTGCACCACTGTTTACCAAGCCGCCAAGAACACCGAAGATTGCCGCCAGATCGCCGGGTCACTCGCGACAGCTACGCAGTCCCTCCAAAAAAGAAAGCCCGCCAGGATGAAGATCAGCCTACCCAACATTCCCAGCCCGGCTCTCTTGTCTGGCTGTGGCTACCTCCCCGTACTGCGCGCCTCTCCCTGAAACAGCTCACTAAATATCACAGGCCCTGGCATCCTGAAGCAAGCATCTCCTTTCAACTGTGTTGTTGAGACACTCACGTAATCACCAGATCTCAGACGCCGCGGCCGCCAGACTGTCCATATCCTGAGCCTCAAGATATACTACGGCCTCGCTCTCTTGTGCGCCTCTTAAGCCGCCAGAATGGCTCTCTTCTATCCGGGGGCCATTGTAAGGAAGACGACGGGCATACGCGCGAGCCGCATGGCCATCGCGTGGTGCACACTCCTGGCTCGACTGGCGGACCTCGGATTGCTGTTGCCCCTGCTGCCGTTACGAGCCACACTTTACACATGCCTGTTACTTTTACCCGAAAGAAGATCCGCGAATAAATCGAATAAATCCGATAAAGACAAAAATTATGTTATTCCGTCCTAAGGGAAAGAAAATATCACATCCTATCAAAGCCGTATTCGATAATCAGCCTATTGAACTCGTTGAGTCTGTAAA
Organism: Amblyomma mixtum; assembly: GCF_055824585.1. Classification (NCBI taxonomy): domain Eukaryota; kingdom Metazoa; phylum Arthropoda; class Arachnida; order Ixodida; family Ixodidae; genus Amblyomma; species Amblyomma mixtum. The sequence goes on from NC_143012.1 coordinate 131,402,835, forward strand.
AACACTGGGAGTAACCTTTTCAAGCAATTTATCTTGGAATGCACACATAGAATACATTCGTTCTAAAGTTGCCTCAGCCCTGGGTATACTTGCGCGTTTTAGACACATCTTTCCAACAAAGGTAAAAATCATGCTTTACAATGCGTTAGTACTTTCCCATCTTCAATATTGTAACATAGTTTGGGGCACAACAGGCATAACTAATCTTCGAAAGATACATCTGCTTCAGAAAAAAGCAGTGCGATGTATTGCCAATGTACCATTATTTTCTTCTACCACTAGTCTTTTTGCAAAGTATGAAATTCTTCCCATATTCGCATTTTATACTTACAGACTACTATTAAATTATAAATCTCAATTAAAACACCCCAATAATCTCATCATTTTGCTTGCACAACTCAGAGAAAACACCAGCTGCCGTGACACGAGACATAGAGAAACCTGGTTTGCCCCAACACCAAGAGCCCACTATGTGAATGAATCCGTATGTTATAACCTTCCAACTCTGCTGAACAAATTAATCCAAGAAAATTTTGATATATCCAACAAATCAAAACTTGAAATTCTGGAATATTGCCGGACAAACTGTTTTCCTTGAATATCAGGTGCCGTTTATTATTTTTATTTAATTTTATTTGCGGCGTTAATTTGTGATGATTTATGACATTATCTTTTATTGTGTGTTAGTGCATGATGTGCATAAGTGGTCTGTAAAATGCTGATTTATTTATTTATTTTTCTCAGCAGTGAGTGATGTATTCATCTTGCTGATATATTTTTTATGTATGTATGTACGTATGCATGAGTATAGCCATCGTCTTCCTCTTGTACTGTCGGGAATGTAAAGGAGCCGGGAGCCTTTGTCAAGCTGTCACCACAGCTTTTAGTCCCGACTCCTCCTTCGTAACAAAGAAAATAAACTTCAACTTCAACTTCAACTTAAACCTACGGTATACATGGTAAGCAACGCTATTGTACACGAAGCCACAGTGGTTAAGTACTCGGGTGCATTCCTGACGGCAGAGCTACAATGAACGAGACACATAAAACAAATAGTAAATCAAGCTGCACCTACTCTTGGTTTCCTAAGGCGCAATTTCAAACAGTTCTAATGGGACCAAAAAAAAAAGGTGTGTGTTACATACGTATGATCAGTGTTCGAATATGCCAGCATTTGCTGGGACCCTTATACAAAGCGACATGCTTGCATCCTTGAAAATCTTCAAAATAAGGCAGTTCAGTTTGTGAATGGTAATTATGACAGCTGCTCAAATATGACAAATACTAAAAGATCACATGGTCGGCCTAATTTAAAGGATCATGAATTGCATCTTCGCCTCAAGTATTGCCATTGCCAAACTGGCATACATCGAGATGAGTACATCGCCCGCCCTGGTGGCTCAGTGGTTATGGTGTTCGGCTGCTGACCCGAAAGACGCGGGCTCGATTTCGGCACGCGGTGAATTTTTGATTGAGGCGAAATTCTAGCTGCTTGGGTTGTGTGCGGTGTCACTGCATGTTAAAGAAACCCAGGTGGTCGAAATTTCCGGATCCCTTCACTACGACATCTATCATAGCGTGAGTCGCTTTGGGACGTTAAACCCCGTAAACCTGAGCCAAACCAAGATGAGTAAATCAAACCATCCGCATATATATAACAGAGAAAGGACCACGTCTTCAAAGCCAAGCAAGATTCATTGAGGAGTGGTGCCTTGAGTTATTCGTTTTTGTTGGAACAATTCGTCAGTGGAATGCTTTATCCCCTGAATTTTTCTCCATCTCTTCAAAGGGAAGTATTTTTCTAAACGTTGAGTGATTAACTTACCATTTGATTAATGTCATGCATGTTTTTTTTGGGTGTACCATGTTCGCTGCACACTAAAGTGTTTTAGCGTTGCCCCTCCCCCCTGGTGCAAATCTATGTAGGTGATTCAGGTACTAAATAAATAAATAAAAATTATTCGGCTGGGTACCTCATTGGTCAAGCCTGAGCTTTACTAAATTATCACTGTTAAGAGCAATGCCCGAACGACCTCATAACTGCCCATTTAAAAGCAGAGCCGAGAACAGACTGTTTTTATTGTTGCAGAAAAGGGCCACGTCGTTACCAGCGGCTGAACTCTTGATTTAACCCTGAAATAGCGGGAAGCCTGCTTAAATACATGGTCTGTTCTGAAAGTAGTAGGACTGATTATTTCCTGGGCGAATGGGTGGACGAGAGGTGGTCTGCGCGTGCAGGATCGTTGAAGGGGGATATTGGGAATGCTGGGGAAAATCGGCAGTCGGCTCTCGGCCGTTAAAGAGAGGAGGTCGCTTGTACTGTGAACCCCTGTCGAAACGTCTCGACACGCAGAATCGTCGAGCGTTTACTGGATCAGCGATACGCGATCAAATTTTGAGTGAATCTTTGTAAAACGGGCAAAGAGACTCACAACATTATTAAGGAGGCCTACGGTGACGCTTCCATGGGTAGATCGGGTGTTTTTTGAGTGGCACAAGCTTTTCCGAGAAGGTAAGGAAAGAGTGCAGGAAGACGACCGCTCCAGACGCCCTTCGACCAGCAAGACCAACGAAAATGTGTAGCGAGTGAAACGTTTACTTAACAGTAATCGTAGAATGAGTATCGGAACGATTGCTGATGACTTGAGCATTCCTCAAACCAAAATATTTGAGATCGTGACAGAAAACTTATCCATGAGGAAAGCGTGCGCGAAGTTGGTGCCGGGAGTGTTGTCAGAAGAGGAAAAGGCCAACCGGTAGGATCTTCTTCATCATGTGAATAAGGACCCCGATTTTTTGCCCAGCACAAGGCGGCAACGCTGCCTACAGCCTCGACTTGGCCCCGCCAGACTTTTTTCTATTCCCGAGAATAAAATCGACGCTCGAGGGGAAACAACACGGATCGGTAGAGATGGTTCAACAGGCCATGACGAGGGAGCTAAACAGCATTCCGGTCCAGGCGTTCCTGTAGGCGTACGAAAACTGTAAAACTCATTGGCAGCAGCGTGTGGGTGCGGAAGGGTGCTACCTTGAAAAATTGTAATCGTTTGTGCTATTCTCTTGAATAAATTTTGTTTAAAAATATCAGTCCTACTACTTTCAGAACAGACCATGTATATTCGACATTTCCACGACCGTTACGAACGCACCTAACCCGGCGCACCAGACACCGAAAAATTTGCCGCGGTCATACGTACAAGAATGCCACCCCCGGTACCAGCTGAACTTAAGCGGCCACATCTTCCGTGACCTGGACGAGCTCGCCAAAGAGGCACAAACAATCCACGCTGCGATGCTGGCCGAGCTGAACTACCACAGCGGTCCGCCGAACCGTCCGGCGAGTGGAGCCGGGCACGATGGGAGACCGAGGCGCTCCTTCCAATTCCGGTCACATCACAGCGACGGAGCGGCCCGCCTGTACAATCGACCTTCACAGGGTTATTCAAAGGTGTGCAGAGCACACGATTTCAATTTTCGTCGCAACTACCCGCAACGGAGGAATCGGCCCTCGCCGGGAAACGAAAACGGCAGGTGCTGGTAGCCAGACAGTACCAAACTCCTGCCGTCACGCCACAATGCTCTCAAAGATAGGCAACTGCCGCATGGGCCGGCCACTCAGTCCCACCGAGGACATAAAACTCAGTCCGGCCGAGGACTTTAAACTTAGTGCCACCGAGAACTTTGTGGGATTTTGTGGGTCTGGCGGCAGCATGGACGGCTGCCTGAGGTCACAACTGTAAATGCTACCGAAACGCTGATCGGTCTTTACTGCTGTTGCCGGAGCACACTGTGTTCGTTGTACTTGCTGATAATAGTTGTGTTTGGTTAGTAGGGATTGCGAAAAGGTTGCTGTTCACATGTTGACAACTTTGACATGTTGAGACCAACCCGTGACCTACCTCGGAACCCGATGTTTAGTCCAGATCAGAAAAAGTGCTGGATGAATTATTGGCTGGTCGAGCCCGCATTAGCCAAGAACTCACTGCCTTCGCTGCTAAGAACGCCTCGTTGGATGATCGTTTGACAAAACTAGATGCGGCTTCTGACGCTACTAAAGACCGTACTTTACGAGTTGAAGAACCTGAAAAAGCTGCGTGTGGCATAAAGAATATTATGCATATCATAGACAGAAAGATTGATAATCTTGAGAATCGGTCCCGCAGGAACAACCTAACCATAGACGGCTTGGCTGAACTGCCAGACGAGACACCTCATACGCTAGTAGAGTCAGCAACGCACCTGCTGACCACAAAGCTAGGTGTCACGTGCGATACTATCCAGCGTTAGCATCGACTAAGGGCTGAAAGAGATGAAAAAGCGAGGCCTGTGATATTAAATTTGTTAGACTTTCGAACCAAGTCTGCTATAATACGCTAAAAGCTAAAAGGATTCACGGCATACATACATAACGGAGGACTATTTGGCACACGTCCATTCTGTGCGTAAGCTACTATGGAAAAATTCTACCTAACTTAGGAGGAGCGCCAGCAAACACGTCCACAGTTTGACCATCTTCTTATCGACAATGTCCGGCACTCCTGGGATGATGTTAAAAAGTATCTTGCAAAAGCGCCCGTCAGTAAAATTACCCAAAACAATGCCTGACTTCCACTGAAACAAAACCTTACACTTGAACATGAATGCCTACAGTTTGCATAATAGGTGTGCTGCCTTGTAGACGGCCATGAGCCGTCAGTGATATGTGCGACTGAAGCTTCATTTTTTTTGCTTTTTTATTTTTGCTTACTTTTGTGTACATAAAGCTAAAGGATCTAGGACAAAATGTACTGTGTACCTGTCTAAGTCCGTAAACACTTACTTTGTTCGGAAACAGTGCAATGTTCAGAAAAAAATACAAACTTTGAACCTAGGGAATTCTAAATGCAGCAACTACAAATGCAGCACAAAAAGAACATCACATACAAAATTAATAAAGGAGCATACAAAAAACGCACAATGCTTCAAGCAAAACAGTAATAGAACTAATCAACAAAACACATAATTCACCATGTAAAAGAACACACACAGGTCTTGTACGAAAAGGGATCATGCATTCATATACTGAAAGGTGTTATCGGACAGAGGTCACCATTATTAGACATAAATTCATCAGAACATTCAAACAGCATAACATTGCACAAATAAATAGTTAACTCAGTCTCGCTTAAACACTCTGGTTAAAGAAGTTTCCATTGCAATGTTAATTTCTCTATTTTGATCTAGAAGAGAGGGCATTAAATATTTAAAACTTTGCTGGCCATAAATGGTCCTATGTCGTGGCATTCTATATTTAATTACTCTAAAAGGAAAGGATTCATTTTTTCATTGTATAATTGCTCAAAAGAGCGCGATGGTTCCTCCTGTCTAGATTGATGTGCATTGCAAGTTTATATGCATATAACTCATGCATGTACAACACGGTGTTCCTTCGAAGAAATCTCTGGTTGTTCCGGGATTTAAACCTTTTATTGCTCTAATGGCTTTCTTTTGAAGGGCTGTTAAAGCTTTATTGTTATGAAAAATTGTTGTTCACCAGATTAAAAGGCAGTAATTTAACTGAGACTGTATCAAGCCATAATAATAATGATATAATAATAATAATAAATTCTTTATTTCACTCACGAAGTGAGGGAGTGCGGGAAAAAAAGCCGAAAATGCAGCTTGACTGGTTCCCAGCTCCCCAGAATATCAAAAATTCAAGAAACAAATGAAGAGAGGAGAAGAAAAAAATAAAATAAAATTATGACAGAGCGGCATAAGAACAGCACAAATCAAAATACAGAAATGCTTTGTTTACAAAGTCAGACCGGCTTGTACAAGGAAAATAAACAAAACAATTCTAATTGAACTGTATGAGACACCGGCGATAAGCGAAAGTACATGCCGGAATAAGCCCGAAAAAACAAGAACGTTACATAAGTAAAGGAAAAAGACGAAGAAAAACAATGCGCATGAACAGAAAAGCGTTGCTCAAGGAGGGGTACAGCGTATATATGCAGAAGGCGAGAAATACCCCATAATATGAACGGATTGTTGTCTATGAACAGTAATTTCAGGTCTCTGTCTATGAACAGTAATTTCAGTTCTCTGTCTATGAACAGTAATTTCAGTTCAGTTTGGTTTGACGATATATTTGGTTTTTTGCGTATTTAATTATAACTAATTGCAGAATAACAACTCAGAAAGTTCTCGTAGCGAATAATTCGCACTTTCCTCTATGTCCATCATGTCAGATCCACTAAAAAGACATTAGTATCATCAGCATGTAGTATTAACTCATCTGTATTAGGTATATTGTATATATATTATTAATGTAAAGTAAAAATAGAAGTGGGCCTAATATGATGTTTCTATGGACTCCTATGGATACAGTGGCATGACAAGACGCGCAATCTCCCATCATAACGTACTGTATTCGATTTGAAAGGTAATCTTAATAATGGTTAGTGTAATGCTTCTTATGCCGTAACAACTTATCTTCTTCAACAACATATGATTTACAGACTTGGTTGAACGAACTTAACTTTCGACAAAGAGTTTATTCTCCCCGGTTACTCGGTTATTAGAAAAGATAGGCCCTCTGGACGCGGTGGTGGTGTTGCGCTTTTTATCAAAAATGGCATCGAGTACGTGAAACTGCCTGAACTCCCTGAAAGAGTATCTCTGGTGCAAGACAACGGTGTGTAATTTGTCTGTAGGAATTGGTACTGTACACCGGCCACCAGATGTCGATGGCATTTCTATCTTGGCTGTTATTGACCATATCGAAAAGCATAGACTTCATGACAGTAATTTGATTGTCTTTGAAGATTTCAACGCACCTCACGTCAACTGGAATCCCTTGATCCCCATTGGCCGCGACAAGGCTCTCTCTAATACACTGATTGACTTAGCTGTATCATTTGGTTTAACGTAAGTTGCTGGTAGCGCCAGTAGGCTGTGCTCAATCCTGGATTTTGTCTTAGTCGCACCAGATTTGATGCGTGAAGATTTTAAATGTGAAGTTGTAGAGGGCCTGTCAGACCGTAATGAAGTCCTTGTCAATTTTTCTGCGGGATGTGATTCTAAGAAGCCAGCACACAATGTTGTCACAGATTTTTCGAATGCTGACGACGATGCCGTCATTTCTATGCTAGCGCGTTCCTTTGATAATTTTATCCTTTCTAGCAATGTTAGCGGGGCGGACGTGTTGGTGGAGACTTTTTACGCGATTTTGTCTGAGTGCATATCAAAGTTTGTACCGAGCAAGTGTGTGAAACGCAATCCTAGTCATCCATCGTATAACCGAGGGATACTACAGCTTATTCGTCGCATAAAGAGGTGTCGTCGCCGGTGCTGGTCCAAGAAAAATAACGAAGAACTACTGCTGTGCACATTAAAGGCAGAACTCAAAGCTAAGGTGCATGAAGCTAGAGACATCTATGACAACAATTTTTGTCTATTTTGATTAACAGAACCCACCTAAATTTTGGAAAATAATCAATCCGCCTTCACCCAACTCGTGTTTTTTTGTCATTGAAAACGAACCCTACTCTGACGCTCAAAAGATCTCTGAAGCATTGAGTAGGTGTATCAAATCAGGTTTTTCCATTGATGATGGCACTGATCCTCCTGTGTCCCTAATTTTTCATCACCACCGGTCCCAAATATAGAAATATCCTGTTCTGGAATTCATAACGTCTTACTTAGTATAGACACTACGAAAAGTCCTGGTCCAGATAGCATTCCTTACATGTTCTTAAAAAGGTATTCAAAATGGCGTGCAAGTTATCTGACAATTATACTTCAGAAATCACAACTCCAGAATAGTCCGGTGAATTTGGAAGATGTCTAATATTTTCAAGGGAGAAAACCAGCCAAAAAATTGGAGGCTTATCAAGGTTAAGCCCAGTGTATGCGAAGCATGTCCTTAGCGTTTGGAGGCATCTTGACCGCATACACGCCCAGCGCAAAGACGCTGGCGCGGTTGCGGGCACAGAGACTGACGCGACGGCGGGCGCGCGCCGCCTCATCCCTGGCGTGACGTCACATATAACGTGATGCAGCGATGGTGGCGCCGCCGCCGCGTCGCGCGCGACGGCGCGACCCGAAGCGTGGAGGCCTCCGCCGGGCGACGTCCGACGGCGCGATATGAGGCCCCATCTGCAGCCGGTGTGACGTCATCACGTGACGTCACATCATGTTATCTCACTTCAAGGTCAATGGCGGCCACCGCCGGGAGGCGACCGACGGCGCGATATGAGTCCCCATCTGCAGCCGGTGTGACGTCGTCACGTGACGTCATGTCACGTGACCTACTTGAAGGTCAATGGTGGCCACCACCGGGCGTCGCGCGAAGGCCCGAAACCTACGTTAATATGCTTCGCATAAAAAGACGGAAACGCAAGGTGAGAACGACACAGGACAACGGCAGGACTAAAAACTAAATTTTTCATTGAGTACAGACCGCCAGGTAATCACCACGCATGCGCCAAGGCAAGAGACACACTCAAACGTGGTCATTCAAATAATCAAATTCTTTTGTCTTCAACGCTATCGATGGTGAACTGAGGCAAGCATCACCATGTTTAGCGATCCAAAAGGCCTCAAAGATTTCAGTTCAGTTTCAGTTTATTTCCAGAAAAAAAAAATTCTGGTGGGACACCTGGGCTAAAAGCTGCTTTTGTCAGCTTGACGAGGCCCAGGGCCCAGCATACAAGGCAGGGCAAGTCATAGAGACATTCCGTGTTTTTCCGTGGCCCAGGATGGTGACATCTGCGAAACGTGGGCAACATTTGCCGGGACATCTACTGCAATGCAGAGCAAGATTACCATCTTCACCAGCCCCCACTTTCGTTCTGTGCTTGCGCAACCTCTCGTTCACACAGTCACCCTCTGGCCTATGTAAAATTTCCCACAGGTCAGCGGGACCATGCAGATCACTTCGGTCCGGCACTTTCCGTACGCAGTTTTATGTTTGGTCGTGCAACGCTTCTTTTCTCCGCCAGGCATAATTCGTGCGCAAAGACCTGAAAGCTTAACTGGAGGAGAAAAAGCCAATTGTCTACTTGGCGCTGGGCGTTGACGACCAAAGAATTTGAGTACTTCAATGACCATGTTTGGGTGTCTCTTTTGCCTTGGTACATGCGTGGTGATTACCGGGCGGTATGTACTCCATAAAGCATCACCATGTTTAGCGATCCAAAAGGCCTCAAAGATTTCAGTTCAGTTTCAGTTTATTTCCAGAAAAAAAAATTCTGGTGGGACACCTGGGCTAAAAGCTGCTTTTGTCAGCTTGACGAGGCCCAGGGCCCAGCATACAAGGCAGGGCAAGTCATAGAGACATTCCGTGTTTTTCCGTGGCCCAGGATGGTGACATCTGCGAAACGTGGGCAACATTTGCCGGGACATCTACTGCAATGCAGAGCAAGATTACCATCTTCACCAGCCCCCACTTTCGTTCTGTGCTTGCGCAACCTCTCGTTCACACAGTCACCCTCTGGCCTATGTAAAATTTCCCACAGGTCAGCGGGACCATGCAGATCACTTCGGTCCGGCACTTTCCGTACGCAGTTTTATGTTTGGTCGTGCAACGCTTCTTTTCTCCGCCAGGCATAATTCGTGCGCAAAGACCTGAAAGCTTAACTGGAGGAGAAAAAGCCAATTGTCTACTTGGCGCTGGGCGTTGACGACCAAAGAATTTGAGTACTTCAATGACCATGTTTGGGTGTCTCTTTTGCCTTGGTACATGCGTGGTGATTACCGGGCGGTATGTACTCCATAAAGCATCACCATGTTTAGCGATCCAAAAGGCCTCAAAGATTTCAGTTCAGTTTCAGTTTATTTCCAGAAAAAAAAATTCTGGTGGGACACCTGGGCTAAAAGCTGCTTTTGTCAGCTTGACGAGGCCCAGGGCCCAGCATACAAGGCAGGGCAAGTCATAGAGACATTCCGTGTTTTTCCGTGGCCCAGGATGGTGACATCTGCGAAACGTGGGCAACATTTGCCGGGACATCTACTGCAATGCAGAGCAAGATTACCATCTTCACCAGCCCCCACTTTCGTTCTGTGCTTGCGCAACCTCTCGTTCACACAGTCACCCTCTGGCCTATGTAAAATTTCCCACAGGTCAGCGGGACCATGCAGATCACTTCGGTCCGGCACTTTCCGTACGCAGTTTTATGTTTGGTCGTGCAACGCTTCTTTTCTCCGCCAGGCATAATTCGTGCGCAAAGACCTGAAAGCTTAACTGGAGGAGAAAAAGCCAATTGTCTACTTGGCGCTGGGCGTTGACGACCAAAGAATTTGAGTACTTCAATGACCATGTTTGGGTGTCTCTTTTGCCTTGGTACATGCGTGGTGATTACCGGGCGGTATGTACTCCATAAAGCATCACCATGTTTAGCGATCCAAAAGGCCTCAAAGATTTCAGTTCAGTTTCAGTTTATTTCCAGAAAAAAAAATTCTGGTGGGACACCTGGGCTAAAAGCTGCTTTTGTCAGCTTGACGAGGCCCAGGGCCCAGCATACAAGGCAGGGCAAGTCATAGAGACATTCCGTGTTTTTCCGTGGCCCAGGATGGTGACATCTGCGAAACGTGGGCAACATTTGCCGGGACATCTACTGCAATGCAGAGCAAGATTACCATCTTCACCAGCCCCCACTTTCGTTCTGTGCTTGCGCAACCTCTCGTTCACACAGTCACCCTCTGGCCTATGTAAAATTTCCCACAGGTCAGCGGGACCATGCAGATCACTTCGGTCCGGCACTTTCCGTACGCAGTTTTATGTTTGGTCGTGCAACGCTTCTTTTCTCCGCCAGGCATAATTCGTGCGCAAAGACCTGAAAGCTTAACTGGAGGAGAAAAAGCCAATTGTCTACTTGGCGCTGGGCGTTGACGACCAAAGAATTTGAGTACTTCAATGACCATGTTTGGGTGTCTCTTTTGCCTTGGTACATGCGTGGTGATTACCGGGCGGTATGTACTCCATAAAGCATCACCATGTTTAGCGATCCAAAAGGCCTCAAAGATTTCAGTTCAGTTTCAGTTTATTTCCAGAAAAAAAAATTCTGGTGGGACACCTGGGCTAAAAGCTGCTTTTGTCAGCTTGACGAGGCCCAGGGCCCAGCATACAAGGCAGGGCAAGTCATAGAGACATTCCGTGTTTTTCCGTGGCCCAGGATGGTGACATCTGCGAAACGTGGGCAACATTTGCCGGGACATCTACTGCAATGCAGAGCAAGATTACCATCTTCACCAGCCCCCACTTTCGTTCTGTGCTTGCGCAACCTCTCGTTCACACAGTCACCCTCTGGCCTATGTAAAATTTCCCACAGGTCAGCGGGACCATGCAGATCACTTCGGTCCGGCACTTTCCGTACGCAGTTTTATGTTTGGTCGTGCAACGCTTCTTTTCTCCGCCAGGCATAATTCGTGCGCAAAGACCTGAAAGCTTAACTGGAGGAGAAAAAGCCAATTGTCTACTTGGCGCTGGGCGTTGACGACCAAAGAATTTGAGTACTTCAATGACCATGTTTGGGTGCCTCTTTTGCCTTGGTACATGCGTGGTGATTACCGGGCGGTATGTACTCCATAAAAAATTCAGTTGTTAGTCCAGCCGTTGTCCTGTGTTGTTCTCTCCTTGTGTTTTTGTCTTTTTTGGCTGGTTTCCTCCCTTGACATGCCATACCAACAGGCCCACCATTATGCCCTGCTCCAGTCTCTAATATTGTTCCGATTCACAAGTCAGGCAACAAACAAATAATTTCCAAATACAGTCCGATTTGATATCCACGTGCTGCAAAACTTCTGGAACACATTATGCATAAGCACATTACTCAGTGCTTAATCAACAACGACATCTTTTGAAAGCATCAGCGCGGTTTCCGCAGCGGTTTCTCTACTGTTGCTCAGTGTATTGAATTCACGCACAATATTACCTCATGACTTAACAATCGCTAACAGGTCGACGCCCTTTCAATTGACTATTATGAAGCTTTCGATGAGGTGTGTCACAAAAACTTCCCTCTCAACTTCGCGCTTTTCTTACAGGCTCCTATGGTGACAAATTACTCGGATGGATTATGCATCACTTACATCTTAGGACTCGGTTATTTAGCTACAATCATGAACAATCATTACCAGTGCACATTTGATCAGGTGTTCCACAGGGTTCCGTTCTGGGACCCCTTTTATTCATAATATACATTAATGACGTCATCGAAGTTATTTATACCATTCCAGTAAAGTTTCGTCTGTACGCCGACGATTGTGTTGTGTATTCAAATGTTTAAGTGTTAATGACCAGGTTTTACAAAACACTGTGTTTTCCCCTTTTTATGACTGCAGCAAAACGAGACAAATGCAGATCAACTTTCAGAAAGCGGTCTCAATTGCCTCAGAGATAAAAAACAAACCTTGCAATTTCACTACGCCAATGCGGAACACACATTCATGTACCTTGGCGTGGTATTCTCCCCTAATTGACTTTATATGCGCACAATCACCGCAAAAGATAGGCAGATAGACAGGTAGGCGGATAGACAAAAGACAGACATTGTATGGTATACTCCGCATATTTACATTATATGTGCGAAATCACTGGAAAAGATTCGCTACCCAAAAAGAACTTTAAAGGCGCAACAAAACAATGAAAACTAACAGCTTATAGATCCTTGGTAAGGCCTCTCCTTGCATACGCGTCAGTTTTGTGGTCACCTCATCTAGTGTATGACAAAGATAAACTTGAGTCGGTACAAAAAGAGCAGTCAGATTCATTTTTAACCGCTATTATGGCGACTTTTCCCCTTGAAATAATTAATTACAATGTGTTATCACATAATTCCTTCGAGCATCAACGGAAGTGTGACCGGCTTATCATGCTTCAGAAAATTGTGCACAAGTCCATTTCTTTCGCTGCCCCCATTTCATTCACTAGTCATTCTTCACATATGACCCGCCGAGGGAACAGGAAGTCCTGTCCCTTACTCGTCCGTGTTGCCAATTTGCGCTCTAATGTCTTTCACGGATCAGGTGGAAGTAATCCTGCAGTTCCCGACGCCCCGATGCGTCAAAGATGCGTCAAAGATGCGTCAAAGAGCTCCTGAAGAAAGATTCTCGGTGGCTCTGGACATCGAAAGAAGAGAGCGCGTTAAAGGCTCTGTTCAAAGCCATTGTAGGGACTGCGAGCTTGTACCTCCCACACCTGAACAAACATTTCGTTGCTCAGGCTGATGCTAGTGAGCATGGGGTAGATGGAGTCCTCCTAAAGGGCCACTACGACAAGCTTTATCCGCTTTTCTTTTCACAGTTAAACAATACAACTGATGTCGCTTACGCAGTTGTATTGTTATCAGTTGTATTATGTATCAGTTGTATTTTTTTAACCGTGAAAAGAAACTCCTGGAGCACGCCTTATCATGTCGTTCTTGAGCTTTAGGTGACCCTCCTGCGCATGTGACGACAAGGTTTATAAGTACGTTTCATGCATGCAATAAAATCAGTTGGAAGTTGGCGCTTCGCCTGTTTCCTTTCTATGTGTCTCGTTAGTTTTTTGTGCCTAAAACCTATTTAAATCTGAACCAAAACTAACTGGACCAGCAGCAAGTGCTCTTAGCATATGACTGAGGGACATCGTCAGGGAAGAGCGCGAGAACCAGGCCCGGGCCCATAAAGCCCTTTGTGGAAGAGGGGTCAAACCACTTGGATTCACCGTCAGAGACGTGGTGCTCCGCCGCACACATCGACTGAGCGGCGCAGCTAAGGGCTTGGCAGCTTCCCTGTCGTACCTATGGGAAGGTCCTTTTGTGGTAATTTCCCGCTTAGCCTACCACGTCTGCAAGCGTGGACCCAACAAGCAAATAGGCCCTATCAACATCGCGTACCTCAAACCATACCACGCGGCTTGGGACGCGGACGCCTTTGATTAGTAAACGATATATTTTCCCTTTTTCTTTTCTTTCTGTACACGCATATGCCGAAGTGGAGCAGTCTGCCATCAGCCCACCGGTGCTGGATGCGACGCGGCCCCCCACAAGGCCACGGCTAAACTCCGGCAGCCACCCTACTACCGGCCAGACGGCGCCTACGGTGGCCACCATCCCATTCAAGTCGTCGGCCAGCCTATCGCTACCCCCCGACCGGCTTCCTGCACGCACACCTGCCCATGCATACGTCCCTACCGTGATTCGACTACATGGAATCACGCAGGAGGGGGCACCGAGGATACCTGCGCCTCTGTCGCTTCACGGGAAGCCCAGCCACGACCCGAACGCGACGTGCATCCAGCGCCTGCGCCCTTCACAGGGAGAACATTAGCCGATCTGCAACACACTGAGTGCCTTGTCCCATTTCCGGGCGAAAGCACGGTCCAGTGGTGCAGCCTGTGTGGCGCGTGTGTTCTCTCTTCGGTCCATTGCACTTCGGCGCGCCACCGCGAAACGGAGCGTCTCCACGCACGCTGAACAGTGCGATCGCACTTGGTCCATCAAGGGTGGAGGTTGCCCACACACATGCACGGGAGCACGCGCACGCCACGCGCGCACACGCGCACACGCGCACACGCGCACACGCGCACGCGCGCACACGCGCACGCGCGCACACGCGCACACACGCGCACACGCACACACGCACACACGCACACACGCGCGCACACACACACACACACACACACACGCACGCACGCGCGCAGACAGACAGACAGACAGACAGACAGACAGACAGACAGACAGACAGACAGACAGACAGACAGACAGAGACAGACAGACAGACGCGTTCCCGCTATAGCGCTAACGCACTAAAGGCGGACAGTTACTTAAAGCGAAGTAAGATTTGAACCAGGGGAGGAGCAGCAGAGAGGCTTAGATTTGCCGATGCCTTATGCTACTCGTTCATCTCCAAATGTTTTTTTTTTTCGCGTCGCATGGAATATTAGGAACCTCCGTGAACCTCCTCTTGCCTTAGTTAACCGGGTAGAATTCAATGATTTCGGCATGCGCCCACACGCCACCATCACTCCCTTACTCCGCCCGCCCATCAAAATTGCTGTAGGAGCAAACAAGAGACCGCAACCAGTAAGGAGGTTTAAGTTGCGCAGCATAAACCACCTGCGCTACAATTCACTGTTCTTTGAACACTGATCTCATTGAACGCGGTGGTTCTGCGTGTTTATCAATCATGCGCCTTTCCCATACGTTAAACCGTCCTGTTAACGCGAAAAGTTCACACGGAATTTCAGTGCCTTTCACCAAAAACAGAAATCTTAGAGCGTAGGGTGTGAACTGAATGTATTTTTAAAGAGTCTGCTGGAGTATGTCTCAAACTAGCATAAATAGCTTCTCGTTGCTAACACAGGCAGCAATTCTCTCAGCGTGGCACAAACGTCCCTTGAAGCGATGAGACGACCTAACGCGTAAGGTCCCTCCGCGTTTGATGCTGCTGAACTGCATGCATTCTTGGACAATTTATTAAAAGATGTGGCGCATAGTGATTTCTAACGGTCTCCCAAATTTAGTGTACACTCTCGAAATTTGGAACCTTTCTTTTTCTGTTAATGTTGTTTCTTTGTTACCGGCATTTTGTATTGATTATTGGAATATCGAGAGGTCAAGGCAACGTAAACATACAGTCGATGAAAATACAAGATTTTGTCACTATTTTTTTCTTCATAGCCTCGCACAGGTTTGTTCTGTATAGAACAAACCTTTCTGAGACACATAAATACATTTACATATTATTCTACAACACATCTAAATATTCTATGGAAAGGTGTGTTAATTTTATGTTTCTGGGCTGAATGGTAAATTTCTGTATACACTCAAATTATATCGAAGAATGTTCTCTCCTAAAGATTCATATGCCTTATAATGGCATTGCCTATTTGTACCATAATGCAGTTTTTAAATATATGCTGCTATTGTTCTTAGCCACTTACACATAGACGTAACATGCTCATCACAAATGAGGGAGTCATCATATATATATAATCCTAATTACCTAACTGTTGGAGTGCACTCGTAGGGAGGGCACATTCATGCTTGTAAGCTTGTAATACACATAATCGTGGTTTTATTTTTCTTTTGAAAAAATATACTAAGTGTTTTGTTTTGGATAGCTAGGCGTCCAGTTTAAAAATGTGTACTTTTTGAGCACTGCGAGCCCTTGTTACATTCGTCAGATGTGAACAGAAACAGTTTTCCTTTAGTTTCCACTTACCAAACACTTTCCATATATGGGAAACTATCGTGCAGGCAAGCGGTGCGGTTCAGATTGCCGATACCGAGAAAGCAGTGAAAGAAAAATAAAAGAGCCGATTGACACGCTCTAGCCAGGAATGTCACTGCAAAGCAGAACAAAACATAGGTTGGGGGTGGGAATGGAGGACGCGTGGCCAGTAGTAGCTTTCTGTTCCTAACAACGGCAAAGAAGCTTCAACATGTCCTGCTATGTTAATCGCCTTTGCCCTGCCTGTGACATGTGCGAAGAAGGCTACACGTAAAGCTAAAGTGCAGCGCATGCTGCAGCCCATTTTGGAAGTTGTGAGTCAGGCACCGTTTGGAACAGTTTTCATAATTTTTATTGGTTTGCCACTGGTTTTCCAATGGTGGCGTCACTGCGTTCTTTTTCTCGTTCAGGTTCCGTTCATACGGTTTAACTTCGAAAGCTACTTAGGCTATGAAGATTGCGGTAGTGGAGGGCTCCGGATAATGTGAACCACGTGGACGGGTTACCATGCACTTTACCGTGCACCATGCACGCTATTCTAGCAATTCGACTCCACTGAAATGCGATCGTAGCGCCCAGGGCCGTACCTGGGTGTGCAGCCGAGCAGCATAACCAGTGACCCACCGAAGAGGCTTTGGTGTTGTTCTGCTCGTTGATGTTGTTATTTTTGTTGGACAAGCACCTTTGGAGACCACGAAAAAGAATAAAAACGCAGCAGTAATTCCGTTCGCTTGTTGCGTTTTCACACAAAAAATGCTAGCTGAGAGTCCTTAGTAATCTGCCAACCTCATTTCTCATCATTCGCCTCTTTTTTCTCCCCGTAGTCAGAACCACAAGTTGTAACACTGCTGCCTGTATGATGAGGGCATTCTGTCTGGTCTAGCAGCAGCATTCCTCTTCTAACGCATCTGTCGGTCCTGTGATTCGTTGTGTCACACACGCACAGGGTGCTGCTCCCGAACACGGTTCGTCTGTCTACGAATGTGCCGCATGAAAGGTCTTTGAGGAGATGTCACCCGTATATACCGTTTGTAAAAACTCTTCAGAGTGCACGTAGACAGCGGCTGAAATGAAGCGCCTCACTGCCCCCAATGAGATGCTAGCGGAAAAGCGCACACCGCCACGTGCTGGATGGCGTTGACGAATGCATCCGTCGTCAGCAGTAGTTCACCAGAGCACTGCATCAGCCGTCGTTCAGCACTGCTAGCAGCTGAAAACCCGCCAACACAGACTACATACCGCGACGAATTCTTCTGCGACCTTATTCCGCCACTCGGACTGCCTTTCTGAACGGGCTTGGCATCGAACAGTATGCCATAAACATGCGTTCAAGCTACGCAAGAGTAAGTGCCGCATACAGGTCACCCTCGAACAAACTTTTAGTGACCGTCATCACAAATGGGAAACACTCTATTCTATTCCGTAGTTATGATCAAGTTGAAGGTCACTGACTATGTCGAGGTTATGACTGACGTTTCGGAACCCCTACGAGTTCCTTGTTCACAAAGGTGGCCAAGATTCGGTCGTACTTTGTGGGCTCGGCTCGGCAGCAGCACATCGAGCACAATGCTCAGGAACCCATTTTGCTTCATTGCGCAGGTTTTGGCCGTCTTGCTGCCCGTACAACATCATGCCTCGGTTATGGTTTCTTCGAAGTGCCTTCATATCAAGCAAGTGACGTTTGCTTCGAGACTCCAGCACGTGTCACCCTTTGCTTGATTAACCACCCCAGCGTGCCTATCACCACCGTTTCTGCGACTGCGCCATCACTGGGAACGTCACATCACGAGGGTATCGACGCCTATATAAGAAGCTCCTCATCGCCGCCGGCATCCAGTGGGCTCGGCAGCAGCACATCAAGCACAATGCTCAGGAACCCATTTTGCTTCATTGCGCAGGTTTTGGCCGTCTTGCGGCCCGTACAACATCATGCCTCGGTTATGATTTCTTCGAAGTGCCTTCATATCAAGCAAGTGACGTTTGCTTCGAGACTCCAGCACGTGCCACCCTTTGCTTGATTAACCACCCCAGCGTGCCTATCACCACCGTTTCTGCGACTGCGCCATCACTGGGAACGTCACATCACGAGGGTATCGACGCTTATATAAGAAGCTCCTCATCGCCGCCGGCATCCAGTGGGCTCGGCAGCAGCACATCGAGCACAATGCTCAGGAACCCATTTTGCTTCATTGCGCAGGTTTTGGCCGTCTTGCTGCCCGTACAACCATCATGCCTCGGTTATGATTTCTTCGAAGTGCCTTCATATCAAGCAAGTGACGTTTGCTTCGAGACTCCAGCACGTGCCACCCTTTGCTTGATTAACCACCCCAGCGTGCCTAACACCACCGTTTCTGCGACTGCGCCATCACTGGGAACGTCACATCACGAGGGTATCGACGCCTATATAAGAAGCTCCTCATCGCCGCCGGCATCCAGTGGGCTCGGCAGCAGCACATCGAGCACAATGCTCAGGAACCCATTTTGCTTCATTGCGCAGGTTTTGGCCGTCTTGCTGCCCGTACAACCATCATGCCTCGGTTATGATTTCTTCGAAGTGCCTTCATATCAAGCAAGTGACGTTTGCTTCGAGACTCCAGCACGTGCCACCCTTTGCTTGATTAACCACCCCAGCGTGCCTATCACCACCGTTTCTGCGACTGCGCCATCACTGGGAACGTCACATCACGAGGGTATCGACGCCTATATAAGAAGCTCCTCATCGCCGCCGGCATCCAGTGGGCTCGGCAGCAGCACATCGAGCACAATGCTCAGGAACCCATTTTGCTTCATTGCGCAGGTTTGTATCTATTTATCTGCCAGTTGCTATCGTAGCGATAACCGCTTTCTGTTGCTGCTGCCCTGCCCACTGTGTATAAAAAATGCTTTGTCGTACGTTTATTCTTTCCAAGACGATCTGTTAAAATGTGGTGACATAGAATCAAATCCAGGCCCAGATATGACAGAAAAGGAAATGCTGCAGCAGCTACTCTTGGGCCAAAGCACCCTCGCGTCGTCTGTGAACGACATTCTGGCAAAACAGGGTTCTTTTGAAGAAAAGATAGATGGCTTGACAGATAGGATTAAAAGTCTTGAAAATGAAGTAGCAACGATCAATACTTTAAAAACGGAATTGCAGGACCTGAAGTCGACTGTAACTAAAATGGAAGGCACCATTACATACCTGTTAAATAAAACAGACGACCTGGAAAACAGGAGCCGTAGGAACAACCTACTTATTTTCGGAATAAAAGAAGAGAATGAAGAATCAGAAGCAGAGCTTAGGGAGAAAATAACAAGGGAAATTTTTGACGAGAAGTTAGGAGTGGCAATAAACAGTATAGAAAGGTGCCACAGAATAGGTATGAAATCAACAAAGAATCGCCCTGTCATCATAAAATTGAGTGACTACCGAGAAAAGGCTTCAATAATGAAGGCATGCCCGAAGTTGAAAGGCACAGATTTTTCGGTTAGTGAAGACTTCTCAAAAAGAATTCGTGACGTCAGAAAAAAGTTATGGGAAAGCGCATCTCGGAAAAAGAGCAATGGTGCCAAGGTTAAGCTGGTGTTTGACAAGCTTAACATCGACGGTAACATGTTCGGATGGGATTATTCAAGAAACACTCGGTATAAAATCCCGAGGAACCAAAAGTGACACCAACAAGGGAACAGTCTGGTTTTCAAAATTCTTAACATAAACTGTCGCAGCGTCGTAAACAAAGCTGCAGAACTCGAAGGCATGCTGTTCTCACATGACGCGGACGTTGCCATGCTTACCGAGACCTGGCTAAGCAATGAAATATTTGACAGTGAATTTGTGCCTAAAGATTATAAGGTTTTTCGTAGTGACCGTGACAGAAGAGGTGGAGGAGTGGCAATTTTAATGAAATCATCATTGCAACTTTTCAGGATGCCTGATGCTCAAGGCATTGAAGCCATATTTTGCAAAACATACATCAACAGGGTTCGCTTTGTTCTTGGTGTTTTTTACAGGCCTCCCAACTCTTCTGTTGCGGTCTTGGAAAACTTAAGAGCATATTTACAATGCCATGTAAAAAGAGACGATAGACTAATACTGGCTGGTGATTTCAACTTGCCTAATATTGACTGGCACACCTTTTCATCTTTCTCTGCCCATAATGCTGATACTGTAATGCTCGACATTGTGTTCACATTTGACCTGCTGCAAGTAGTAAATAATTTTACGAGAATGCAAGGAGCCGCGGGATCAATTCTAGATCTATTTTTTGTCAGTGGTGCCATCCGCAATTTCCGTAGCCTGTGAAGTCACAAACGGAATATCCGATCACAAAGCTGTGCTGCTGAGCTTGTCAAATGTGTACCCAGATCGTCAAACTAGCGTGCAATTGTTTTCCCAATTTTTCGCGTGCGGAAGACGAATCTATTCTGGACATGCTTGATTCATGTTATGAGAATTTTAGGAATAGCACTGATAGTGTGAATGACCTATGGCTTACTTTTAAAATGATCGTCTCCCATTGTATTGCCCGTTTCGTTCCCAAAATTGCAAAAAAGTCTGTGTACCGCAATCCTTGGATTTCTCGGGAGACGTTACGCTTGCAGCGAAGGCTTAAAAGGTTAAAAAAGTAATCAAGCAGGAATTCATCATTAAAACCAATTGTGGAAGCAATTTCAGAGGAACTTAAGCAGAAAATAATTTGCGACAAAGAAAAGTATTACGGAACGCTCCTGCCCTCGTTCATTAACACGTCTCCCGAGAGATTCTGGCGCCAAATCACGCCCAAATCTTCTTCCACGAACGAATTCATAGTAGACGGCAAATGTGTGCGTGATGAGGCTGTTGTTTGTTCTGCGTTCAACAAATTTTTTCAGTCAGTATTCACAGAGGATAATGGATGCCTGCCCAACTTTTCTGCAGCACTCCCTGCCATATCTGATGTTGTAATTTCAGAGACTGGTGTTTGTAACTTGCTTTTGGACCTTGATGTCAAAAAATCAGCAGGTCCCGATAACATACCAAACACTTTTTTGAAGCGCTATGCGGAGTGGTGCGCAAAGTACTTGACAGTAATATTCAACAGATCTTTACATGACGGATCTTTACCGGATGACTGGAGGACAGCCGCGATTAAACCTCTGCACAAAACCGGAAAAAAAGCACACATCGAGAATTACCGACCCATATCTCTAACTTCCACATCATGTAAAATTTTAGAACATATAATTCATAAACATATATTAGGTTTCTTGGAACAGCACAAAGTACTTACCGATTTTCAGCATGGTTTCAGGCGTGGGTTTTCCACAAGTACACAGTTAGTTGAAACTGTGCATGACTTTGCTCAGTCGATTAACCAGGGAAAACAAACAGACGCAATATTCATGGATTTCCGTAAAGCATTCGATAAGGTGTCACATAACAAACTAATTCATAAAGTAAGTTATTACATTAAAAACGACAGGATACTTGCATGGATCTCTCGAACAGATGTCAGTTCGTCACTATGAACAATATTTCCTCTAGCAGTGTCCGGGTGATGTCTGGCGTCCCCCAGGGATCTGTTTTGGGACCACTCTTATTTCTTTTGTTTATTAATGACATTGTGGCAGATCTTTCACTTCGCGTGAGGCTGTACGCGGATGACTGTATCCTGTATCAAATGGTGTCTTCAGTTGACGACCAGGTGCGTCTAAATAATGACCTAGCGAAGGTGGTTGCGTGGTGCAACAAATGGCAGATGTGCATTAATTTTGAAAAAAACCGTGTTCATGAAAATTACAAACAAGAAAATGCCTCTTCATTTTGTGTACGGTACTAACAGCATATCATTATTAGAAGTGACAGAGTATAAATATTTGGGCCTATGGATTACTAACAACCTTTCGTGGTCAAAACACATAGACGCTGTAGTAGCAAACTCAATGCGGAAACTATTTTTCTTGAGGCGCTCCCTAAAGTCATCCCCACCTAGCGTTCGCCTATTGGCGTACAATTCCCTCATCCGTCCGTTACTAGAATATGCCGTAATCATTTGGGACCCTTTTACGTTGACAAACATTCAGAAATTAGAGCGAATACAGCATAAAGTAGCTAGATTTGTTTTTAACTCATATGGCCGTGCATCTGTAAGTGAGCTCGTGAGGCGAAGTGGGTTACCCCCCGTCACTGAGCGCAATCGTGTTTGTCGATTAAAGTTTTTTTTCCAGCTTATAAAAGGACATTATAAAGTTGATACCTCTAATTATTTTTCTTACTCCTCAGGTTATAACACGAGACAAAGGCATGCACTAACAATCACCCCTTTGAACGAGCGAAATAACTGCTTTAAATATTCTTTTTTTCAGAGGACAATTGCTGATTGGAACAAACTTAATAGCGAGACTGTTAATCAAAATTCTTTACTTCTGTTCGAAAAGTGCCTGTAAATGTTGTGAATTTGTGTGTGTTTATATGCTTGTATTTTGTTTTGTCCCACCCTGCTATGATCTGTACAAGATCGCAGTATCTATAAATAAATAAATAAATAAAAATGGAGTATGTGCCGTAATGAGCGTACGTAAACTGACGGCAGATTTCCTCTTGTCCTATTGATAGTGTTAGTGGTTGTCTGAATGATCATTGATTCCAGTAGCAGCCTTGATGACACGCTCTTCTCTTTAGCTTTGACGGTGGCGTTGACCCAGTCGATATTATGATGATGTGTTTCAGCGTGTCCAGCCAAAGCGTTCGATGCTTGATTGCCGTTCGCCATATGACGCTTGTGCTCCTATTGGAGTCGTGAAATCTTGCCAGTTTCGCCCACGTAAACCTCGTTGCAGTCAGCGCGTGGAATTCTCTATATCACTCCGGGATACATATCGTCGGGCAAGCGATCCTTCACGTTAATCAACTTGCTTGGAAGTCTGCTTGAGGGGATAGGCGCGCACGTAGATTGTACTTCTAATAGTGCTTTGCTCACTGCGGGAAGGCACGGGATTGCAGTTTGGGTTTCGAGTGTGTTCTTATCCGGTTTTGGGGCTCGTACAAGTTTCTCGGCGCTTGCCTTAAACGCCCTATTTAACCGTTGCCGGCCAGCTCACGTGAAGTGGACCGTTTTCAGCTCGTTCTGCGCCTGCATGTGTGACACGTGTCCTTAGGGAAGTTACCAGTGACAACTTGCGGGCGAGAGGATGGTTTAAAACAAAATCCAGATAACGCTTGGTGCGAGTAGGCTTCCGATAGACTGTGAAGCTGAGACCGTTCATAGACCGACGAGCCAGCACATCTAAGAAATGCAGACAACCATCCGTCTCCATTTCAAGCGTGAATTGTAGGTGCCGGTTTTCGGAAATAGGTTATCTAAGAATCGCTGCACGACCCGTTTTTTGATGACGAAGAAGCAATCTTCTACGCGCCGGTAGAAGACTTTTGGTTTCGGTTGGAATGTTCGAAGTACTTTTGCTTCTTGGGATTCCAGTACTGAATAGGTAGTTGTGACGGTGATTGAAGCACCCGTGGCTGTACCGTACGTCTGTTTGCATAATTTTCCGCCATACGAGAAGTATGTGCTGCCGAGGCAAAACCGGTGTAGGTCACAGAGCTGTGGGACGTCCAATAGTGTGCGGTTGGGAAGGTTGCTATCTTTTTGCAGGGCTCCCACGAAGTGACTGCCAGACCCACTGGTACACTAGTGAAGAATGACGTTACGTCAAAAGACAGCATTACTTTATGATTGGCGAGAGGAACACCTTCTAGTTTTTACACAAACTTGACACTTTCCAATATGCGTCGACGTCTTCTAGCTAAGCGAGTAACTGGATAAATTATCGGAGTTACTAAGTTACACAATATTCCTCTTCGATATCGGCACCGCGATTTGCAGAAACCACTCAACAAACATTAGCAATATTCAAGAAAAGCTGACACTGTACTACGTGTCTATTTCTGTTCCAAGAAAGTCCACTCTGACATCTCTTAAGGAACAGGTCGCTGCTGCGTCTCTAGGCAACCTGCATGACCTCCTAATGCTTGACCAAGGAAAGGCCTTCTGCCTGAGCAGCGATCCCGAGCACTAACAGCGAAGTCGTACCGACTTCTATGCTACGGCCTGCTTGGACTCAAGTGATTTTGCACGCCTTATGGCAAAGCTATCAGCCTCTGTTAAAGCGCTTTTTTGCTCTGTGCACAGCATTCTATCGTCTACTTCTCAGAGCCATCTCCATTCTGGCTCTGGGAGATGGGCTCACGGGCATGCGCCGACATCATGGCAGCCGTTCCACGCCCCCGGTTCCGACGTGCAGTGGTTAACCTCGAGTGCTCATCTCAAGAGGCGCTTCAGTCAAAATATCGACCGACGGTAAAACGTCACGTTGTCCCACGTGAAATCAAAGTTTGAAAAATGGTGCCATCCAAGAGAGAACCAGATCATCGGCCTCCAACAGTCCTGCCAGAGTGCGAAGCGTCGCGGGCGGATCAAAGTTAAGGACGTTTCGTCTGGGGTGCCATCTCGAAAATAGTCTAACGGCACTCAGGCTCCAGACGTGCACCTCTGTCGAGCCCATTTCGGCCAGAAGGTTTTCCAATAGCGGATGCAGCCTCGTTGTGGACGAAGATGAAGAGCTAAATATTCGATCCATCTCCGCGAGCGCCGGAAATATCCTGTATTGATTGCCGCAAGAAAAGCCATGCTCGCGAAGTCTTGGCCCCGGCGTGCCGGCACTCGTGATCTGGGGCTTCCATATTCTTATAAAATCTGCAGCTTCCATATTCTTGCAGTTATTTGATTTTGTCACGAGATAGACGTTCAGAGCACAAATAAATTATCAATTTGAAGATTAGTAAAACAAAACAATGCAGCTCTCTCGATTTCCCGTGTCCTCGAACGGTTGGCTTTTCCAGGCGGCTCACTAGACTTCGCGCGAATGGTCTGCGGCGCTGCTGTCTCCGTTCGAGTAAAGTGCGGAGCGCAGTAAAACCACGTGACGTCTGCTCTGAAGCCCATCGATTAAGAAAGCCAAGCGCTCCTTAATACAGGCGATTTTCACAGCAGTGGCTCTGAAATATGTGTCAGAGCAGGAAACGTTCAAAATGGCGCTGCTTCTCCGGAGAGAAAAACTTCAGATAATGGCCCTTCAGCAAGCGGTACACTTATGTTATTCAAAGTCTATTTTATTCTTCATTCAGCTTAGTTACGTATTTACTATAACGTTAATATGCTCCACCAGTACTCCTCACGGTTGCTGGTGCAGTCACACAACTCAAACAGAGCTGCTGTAAGCTCAACACCCTTTCTGGCCACAAGTCATCTTAGCATTAACACGCAACGACTACTAATCTGGGTAACGGCTGAACAGAGCCACCTCGCGGCTAAGTATTAGATAGCTTTAGCATAGGAGTGCTGCTAGATTTAACGTGTACGCGTAGTGCGCCGCCACTGGTTACGCTCTCACTGGCCCCGGCGCGCCAGGCCAACGCGCTGTATGGGTGGACGGACGGACGGACGGACGGACGGACGGACGGACGGACGGACGGACGGACGGACGGATGGACGGACGGATGGATGGATGGATGGATGGATGGATGGATGGATGGATGGATGGATGGATGGACGGATGGATGGATGGACGGATGGACGGATGGACGGATGGACGGATGGACGGATGGATGGACGGACGGACGGACGGACGGACGGACGGACGGACGGACGGACGGATGGACGGATGGATGGATGGATGGATGGATGGATGGATGGATGGATGGATGGATGGATGGATGGATGGATGGATGGATGGATGGATGGATGGATGGATGGATGGATGGATGGATGGATGGATGGATGGATGGATGGATGGATGGATGGATGGATGGATGGATGGATGGATGGATGGATGGATGGATGGATGGATGGATGGATGGATGGATGGATGGATGGATGGATGGATGGATGGATGGATGGATGGATGGATGGATGGATGGATGGATGGATGGATGGATGGATGGATGGATGGATGGATGGATGGATGGATGGATGGATGGATGGATGGATGGATGGATGGATGGATGGATGGATGGATGGATGGATGGATGGATGGATGGATGGATGGATGGATGGATGGATGGATGGATGGATGGATGGATGGATGGATGGATGGATGGATGGATGGATGGATGGATGGATGGATGGATGGATGGATGGATGGATGGATGGATGGATGGATGGATGGATGGATGGATGGATGGATGGATAAAGCTTAACCCTTTAAGGAAACCCAGGTGGTCGAAATTTTCGGAGCCGTTACGGCGTCCTTCATAGCCTGAGTCGCATTGGGATAATAACTCCCGTAAACCAAACCATTAAATCTGGCGGCTTCTCACGCCACTTAGCCCTGACTCCCAGAATTTCCCTCTTATCTCGATTTGAGCCACTACTGAGATCACCAACGCTTGGTTTTTTCTGCCCGTTTAAAATGTAGTTTTCCTCGACTATCCTTAAAACCAAATGCTTTGAAAAAGTCAGCCCCGTTGCTTTGAACTGTAGGATGCAGCTCTTTATAGAAAAGTATTAAGTGTACAGCTGTTTCCTCTTCCTCTCCACACGCACCGCATAATCATTCTATCTCGTGGTACTTGACTCGTTATGTCTATACTCGCAATACATATACATTGCTAAACAGCGCAGGAAGACAGGACTCGTGAAAATACACGCAACGCGAGCGCTTGCGCAGCCTGCACTTCCTTTCTTGTATCCTGTCTTCCTGCTTTGTTTAGCATTGAACCAGTACCAAGTCGCCTGAAATAACAGCCTTAACTGTGAGCAAAACTCCCGTCCTTGCCTCGAAGAACAAAGGGTTTGCGTTAGAATTTTCGCTAAGATTTTATTTCTAAATTTGGTGCTTAAATATTCTGTATGTTCCCAGTGCAGATTCCGTCCGCATCCGTGTTTTTCACTGAGCCCTCTCTGTGTCTTCAGCCTTTTTCTTAACCGGTATTTCCGGATTTTCCCGCAACTGCTGTCCAGATATGTACTTGTCAGTTTTGTAATTCACTTCCTCCATTTTGTGTCGATATTCCTCATGTACAAATAACTGAAGACTTTCCTAGGTCAATGCTTTTCCCCATTTCCATCAATCGTTCCTCGAAATATATATTACTGCTGGCTTCTCTGCTCTTGAATGATGCCCATCCCATACCATCCTGTGCTCCCTGATAGGATGTATTGCCATCTGCACTCAAAGGAAGCCAATCTACCCGATTACCCCGCGCTGCTTAATTTCTAACCACACTTGAAACTCTGGTCACAAGCACAGAACCGCATTGGTGAAAGTCCGACTAAGAACCATCACACCATTCAAAATCTCGCTTAGGACGTCATACAGATTGCAATTCCGGAACGCATATTTTTCATTACAACTGCATTCTTGGTGTCTTTAGTCGTTAGATATTTTTCATCCTCTGCTAGGTGCTGACCACATTTATTTATCCACAACCAAAGATACTCGTACTTATCCTCTACATCTCACTTGACCTCCTGCATCCTATATTCGCCGCTCTCATACCAAGCAGCATATGTAATGGGCCCAATGTTACAAATGGATGGTATCACTCTGGGCCGTTGTTGGACTGGCCTTTTGCAACACGTTTCCAACACTGGGCCAATAACCTGTGATGGGATATTTTAGAGTCCTTTAATAAAACACGTTTGGGAGGCTATAGTTGGTGATACATTTTCTTTTCTTGAAATTAAAACAGCGCTACATTTTAGACGAATGCACAACAACAGCGCCCGTCCTGTCATGGCTCTCTGACAATTTGTCTAAAAATCTGTCCCTGCTTGAATTTCAAGAAAACAAAAGTAAGAGTCGTGTCTGTCGATTTTTATTAACTAAGCCTGGGACCTAATCTATATCCCTCTCTACCGCAGCTGTCCATCAAGCTCTTCAAATCTTCCTTATTGTTAGCCATTAGCACGATATCATCCGTATTATCCGCGTACATAAATCCCGGTAATGAATGAATTTGAATTTATTGTGCTTTTGACAATAGAGCCATGAAACGTAGGCAAAAGGCGGTAAAGAGGATTGCCTCAATAGGCCCCTGAACTCCACTCTCCGTGCGTGCAAAAAGAGAGGTTGAAGCCATGTCCGCTCCTACTAGATTGGTCTGTAATCCTTGTCGACACAACTTGAACAACATAGGTGACAGAGGAGATCCGGTGTATCTTTATAGGCTCTAATACATAATTCCAATTTTAAAAGCGATTTGTTTTTTTATAGACATCTTTCAAAATATTAGACTGTCCATGTTCCAGATAGAATGTGCCCAAAATATCCCACAAATCCTCTTCAATAACACTGTAGCAGACTCCTTTGATATCCATTAATGTTATCCATAAGAGCCTGTGTTTTCCTTCAGCTACCTCGATACACTGCGCCAATAAAAACACATTGTCATCTAACCTCTTTTTTTTCCGAAAACCATTTTGTGCCACCCTAGCAACCCCTCTTTCTCCACCCATGCCTGCAGTATGCCTTTTATAATCTGCATCGCCACCATCTAATCCTCTGACTTCACTGTTATGGCGCGCAGTTATTTATGTCGGATTTGTCCCCCTTTTTCTTAATAGCATGTTCATCTTGCTTAGGCGGCACCCATTAGGGGCTTTCCCATCCATTATCGTTTTTCTCGCTACCTCTCTTAATGTTTGCCTTCATTTTGGTCCCAATGCCTCTGTTAACATGATTGCAATACCATCCGGTCCTGTCGACGAGTCAATAAAAACCTTCTTTTCTGCGCTTTCCCACTCTCTTTGTCGAAGCGAATCCATTGCTGTAACCAGTGTATCCTACTTCATGCACAATATTTCTTTGGTTTCTTAACTTTTCTACCATCATTTGTCATATATGTTCCATTGCCTCATCTCCTTATAGCCGCATACTTTGAACTATAACTACAAACTTCTGCTCCAACCTAGACTTAGTACTCATTGAGTTGAAATCCTTCAAAAATTTGTTACCTTGTTCACTATCCTTTAATTACATTTCGCAACCACTGGGCCCCATTTCTTCTAATTTTCTCCTTGATCAAATGGGATGCTTCCCTTCTACACTGCATGAAGGTATCCCATTTTCTCTACACCTCAGCGTCTGGAACACAGCCCTTTACTGTGCTCACTGGAGGTCTGTTGACGTTTTTCTCTGCCCTTTTTGACCTCCTCATCCCACGAGCTCTTGGCTTTGCGTTTTCTTTGCTCTTGTCGCCTGACTCGTACCTTAGCAAGTTCTAGGTCAAACAATCGAGTTAAATATGTATAAGTCCATTCTGTTTTACTGTCCTGGGAAATTACTTCCTTAATTTAGAAGGGAAAGAGTTAGGCTTGCTAGTGAGAAGCAAGGACACAACACTTGTGCTGACTAGCAACTTGTGTTTATTTCAGAAATACGGAAATAAATGCCGCAACCCCGCAAAAACACAAACAGAATCAAGTGCTGCACGAAGGCAATCCAGCTGCAGCGCAAAAAGAGGGCAAAATAATAGGCACGTGCTCAGCTCATGAGAAATGAAAACCAGACAGGAGATGAACCGGCAAGAAAGGGTAAACGGGAGCAGGGAAAAGCTGAACGGGTGGTTGCGGATTGCCCCTTTTTCTCAGACACCGGTGTGGTTAGCAGAAAGGCGGTTCTTTTCTTTGAGCCGGGAAGCTGCCCGCATTTTGTGGAATTTGACCTTAAGATCAACCCTTGGTGCTGTAGAGAAGCCGAAGAAACCGGTACTTCCAAGGGTTGTGATGGGCGGCGCTTCTGTTCCTTCCAACATTTCAAGGGTCCCAAGTTCGGACTGGACCCTCGCATCCCTTCCCGCGAACTGACAGCCTTGAATCAGCGGACAGCAAGGAAGCTCCGCCGGAAGATCAGGAACGCTGTCTTCTGGAAGGAGTCGACAGCCTCGTCAAGAGTATGCCACGGATTGGACTTGAGTGCGCTAAGGACTGTTTGCACAAATTTGTAAACTATGTTACGGATAACGAGCTTCGTCTTTTACAGGCTGATAAGCAGAGTGGCTTTGTAGCCTTTCCAAAGTTAAGGTATAAAAAATAATTTCCGCAGGTGAAAAAAAGGTTATGCAAGAATCGAGTGTATAGCCGTCGAGTTTCGCAAGCGTTTAGATTTGCAGAGGCCGGGCACCGAGATTACCAAGAGTGAAATAAGTGCGTTGCATGCTTTTTTTAGCGTCAAGACGCGTGAAAGTTGCAACTACCACCCAATTTCACTGATTTCCACCTGCACAATAGTGGAGCGCATACCTACGACATACCTGAACAACTTCTTACAGCATCAGGGATCTTAAGAAGTGCTCAGTATGGCTTTCGACGAGGATTTTCGACTACAACACAACTGGTGGTCGCTGTAGATGAAACTGCCAAAGCACTTGATGGCGGTAGTCAGGTGGACATAATTTTTTAGACTACTCTAAAGCTTTGATAGAGTTCTCCAGAATAAACTAATAGAAAAAAGTAAATTTAGGCGTCCCGCTCCAATTAAAGAAAGGGTCGTAGTGCCGAAACAGACAACACACAGAAAGCTAGACGGGACAGTGTGTGTTGTCTGTTTCGGCGCTACGACCCTTTTCTGGAAACATGCACCAACTAGCCCCCCAACAAGTATTACTCAGTTACCGCTCCAATTAATTAACTACATTACATCATATTTAGCAACCAGAAAACAGTTTGTCGAAATCGATGGAGCCAATTCTTGCCTGCGCCGACTGTTCATCAGTTCACATAAGCGGAACTAAAGATTTCACGAGACGCCTTTTCGCACGATGTGCGAAAAGAAAAAGTGACAACGAACGAAATCGCAGAGCATGCGCAAGAGACTGGCCAAGAAATTAACTGGGATGAAGCAGATATTGACAACGGAAGAGAATGTATCAACCCGCCAAAATCTCGAATCAGTAATCATCCAGACTACGCCTAGCACAGTAAATAAGATTGATGACACAATGCACCCCATCTACGCGAAATGTCTAAGTACGATACCAATAAACAGATTCACAACAGCGCTACGGAACAAGGACAGAAGGAACACGAAAAACACAGGACGGGCGCTGACTACCAACTCTTTATTGCGTGAAAAACCAGCACAGATTTATACTATTTCCTGGACCACGTGATGCACTGTCAGCCACGGGACACAGCGAAGGAACGCTTCACACGTTTGGGGAGTCATCATTCTTGGTTTGGTTTATTGGGGTTTAACGTCCCAAAGCAACTGAGGCTATGAGAGACGCCGTAGTGAAGGGCTCCGGAAATTTCGACCACCTGGGGTTCTTTAACGTGCACTGACATCGCACAGTACACGGGCCTCTAGAATTTCTCCTCCAAAGAAATTCTAGCCGCCGCGGCCGGGATCGAACCCGCGTCCTTCGGGACAGCAGCCGAGCACCATAACCGCTGAGCCACCGCGGCGGCTCATCATTCTTCTCTTGAGGCAGTACGCGAGCACTCTCGACTGGCAGGTGGTGACAGCGACCAGGTTGACCAGGGCTATAGCAGAATCGTGCTTAGGTCGTTGACAGAAAAAAGAGCCCAATGTAGGAGAAATACGTTCTAAGAGTCGAGAGTGCTCGCGTACTGCCTCAAGAGAAGAATGATGACTCCCCAAACGTGTGAAGCGTTCCTTCGCTGTGTCCCGTGGCTGACAGTGCATCACGTGGTCCAGGAAATAGTATAAATTTGTGCTGGTTTTTCACGCAATAAAGAGTTGGTAGTCAGCGCCCGTCCTGTGTTTTTCGTGTTCCTTCTGTCCTTGTTCCATAGCGCTGTTGTGAATCTGTTTATTAAGCATGAACCAACTAGCCCACACCAGAATCCTCTTAGTACGTATTTCTCCTACATTGGGCTCTTTTTTCTGTCAACGACCTAAGCACGATTCTGCTATAGCCCTGGTCAACCTGGTCGCTGTCACCACCTGCCAGTCGAGAGTGCTCGCGTACTGCCTCAAGAGAAGAATGATGACTCCCCAAACGTGTGAAGCGTTCCTTCGCTGTGTCCAGTGGCTGACAGTGCATCACGTGGTCCAGGAAATAGTATAAATTTGTGCTGGTTTTTCACTCAATAAAGAGTTGGTAGTCAGCGCCCGTCCTGTGTTTTTCGTGTTCCTTCTGTCCTTGTTCCGTAGCGCTGTTGTGAATCTGTTTATTAAGCATGAACCAACTAGCCCACACCAGAATCCTCTTAGTACGTATTTCTCCTACATTGGGCTCTTTTTTCTGTCAACGACCTAAGCACGATTCTGCTATAGCCCTGGTCAACCTGGTCGCTGTCACCACCTGCCAGTCGAGAGTGCTCGCGTACTGCCTCAAGAGAAGAATGATGACTCCCCAAACGTGTGAAGCGTTCCTTCGCTGTGTCCCGTGGCTGACAGTGCATCACGTGGTCCAGGAAATAGTATAAATTTGTGCTGGTTTTTCACGCAATAAAGAGATGGTAGTCAGCGCCCGTCCTATGTTTTTCGTGTTCCTTCTGTCCTTGTTCCGTAGCGCTGTTGTGAATCTGTTTATTAAGCATGAACCAACTAGCCCACACCAGAATCCTCTTAGTACGTATTTCTCCTACATTGGGCTCTTTTTTCTGTCAACGACCTAAGCACGATTCTGCTATAGCCCTGGTCAACCTGGTCGCTGTCACCACCTGCCAGTCGAGAGTGCTCGCGTACTGCCTCAAGAGAAGAATGATGACTCCCCAAACGTGTGAAGCGTTCCTTCGCTGTGTCTCGTGGCTGACAGTGCATCACGTGGTCCAGGAAATAGTATAAATCTGTGCTGGTTTTTCACGCAATAAGGAGTTGGTAGTCAGCGCCCGTCCTGTGTTTTCCGTGTTCCTTCTGTCCTTGTTCCGTAGCGCTGTTGTGAATCTGTTTATTAAGCATGAACCAACTAGCCCACACCAGAATCCTCTTAGTACGATACCAACCGCTATAAAATGCTTGGGGCTCCAGCCGGTTGCTCATTGTGAACAAGGGAGCCGTAGCGCTCCCGAAACGTCATTTGTGTTTGACCATGGTCAGTGACCAGTGAATCTCATCAAGCCATGCTTCCTGACCAGACGGTATGGCATCGAACCTTCGACTACATCACTTCCGACGTATTACACCGCCTATGACGTCATCACCATGACTGACAGCTGACAGTTCTGGTAGGCAGACGGACAACGATGAGCCATTAAAGGATTTCACCGTAATAAGATTCCTGGCAGTAGGGGAGTGCTCGCACTTGGTGTTCAACGTCTTCGTGAGAGCAACCGCTTCTGCGATATGGCATTCTGCAGGAAACTAGTTATCCAAGGAAACGTCTCACTACCTATGGATTGAAGAAGCGCTGCCACAAATCTACATGCGTCTGGTCACGTGTGTTTTCGAGCTTCATCTTTCGTTCATGGGCTGATGCACATGACTAAAGCACAGCTTTCGTGGCTCAGAGCACATCAGTTGCACTGTCCGCTGTACGACGCTGCCTGCACGTGGTAGCAGCGCAAAAGACGCAGCCGACTTGGCAGGCTGACTACGTGACTACGTGACCAGCATGGCCGGGAAGGACTTCCAAATTTTTGAAGTCGGTGCTGTTAGTTGATCCACGACCATGGTCAGTATAACTTCGCTTTCGACGAAGCCCCTTTACCACGCGCACCGCCCTTCATTCAGTCGGGATGCTTTGCCAGCCGGCGAACACGCAGGCAATGATTGCCCTCGAAGGCCATCGACGCCGGCTTGGCAGGCGGTTACTTACTGTCTGAGTTGAGAGCTATGGCATGTCGTTACCGTGTTTACAAGACCGTTTAGAGTGTTACTGGCGCCGGACTTTCCGGTTAGCGCTGTGCATGGCATTTCCGTCTTTTATCGTATTTTTGGGTCGAAATGTTATTTCCGGGGCGGTGCCGTGGAGGCTGACAGGCGCTCTTTCATCTTCGCGCTTACTCGAAGCACGACCTCTTCAATATCGGGGATAGTTTACGGCGCCTACTCGTTCGCTATAACCAAGTGGTGCGGTCAAAGTTTCTTGTTGTATCTGCAAAGAATTGCCATTGCCCTTATGCGCATTTCGACGGCAGCACCGCACCCGCTAGTAATAAGCGACGGCCGTTTGAAGTGGGCTCGACGGCATCCGCTGAATTCACTTTAATACGCTGGTATCAAGAAATGCTAGGAAAAAGCAGCAGATATATTGGAATAGGAAGTATTGACAGATAGCAACCTTCGTCAGCGGTCTTGTGGCGAGGTCGTTCAGGTGTCCTAAGGGAATACCAATAGAGAAAACAGAATTTATCAGCAAAAACTTCTCCCACGACCATGTCCAGAAAAGGCACGAGCACTTCGTCGCCCTTTAAGCACAGCTGCCAGAAAGGGGTGGTTTGTAGTTCGGAAAATATATGCCCTGACACATATCGCTGGATAAATAGTGCACGACAGATTAACCACCCTCGGTCAAGGGCACAAAATATTCTTTAGATGCACACGCTCCCTTTGATAGCGCCGCAGAAAAAGTTACAAAAATTCTATGCAATGCAAGTATACCTTCTTCCTCGCAGAATGTTGCACTTGCAAAAGTGCTGCAACGCAACATCGCAACGAAGATGTTGCCAATTTGCGTCCGTGCAGAAACGAAACGTTCTCAACCCATCGAAGCGTGCGTTTTTTATCATACTCTTTTTATAAGAACAAAAAAGTCGACATGATCGCAATAAGCCAAAGTCGTAATTTCTCAATGTACTCGCGAGAAGCCACGATTCGCGGTGTGTTTGAAGATACTGAGCAAAAGGGACCCAAGGTATATAATGCGAGTCACAAAGGCGTTATCGAAGGAGTGATTTAAAAAAAATATATGATTGGCAAGATTTGAGGTGTTAGGGAAAGCCAGTGCTCCCACGAGGCCAACGTTGGGTGCGGGATGGGCGGTAGAAAGGTTCTCGTATATTCTCGTACCATGTGGTAAAGGGGAGCGGAGGGTGGCTGGCAAGTCGGTTGCGGGGTGACGGCAGGGTGTCTGTATACAGGTGCCGTCTACTTGGCCGACTTACACTAATTCTGAGTTCATTTCATTCTGCGGGCCGAGCCGTAAATTCGTTTTTTTTTTGCCGCAGATAATAAACAAAGTGGGTAAAGAGGGAACACCTCGCATTAAAAAAGTTGTTGCATTTATTCTATATTCAATCTGCCAGAAAAAAGCAAACAGCATAAGTTTGATTAAAACTCATCTAGTTCTAATTTCTTTTTGTTCTGAACCCGTTTGAACAGGCTCAGTACTGTCCGAACTGGTTCGAACAGGAACAGAATGTCGGTCTGGAGCCGAACCAGGATCTGAACCCGAAAGGCGTGAACCCGCACCTAAACCGAACCCGAAAAAAGTCCAGTTCCATACCCTAAGCGTAATAAATGAGAAGTTATATCTGCTTCTGCCAGTACTCATAGAATACACAGTAAAGTTATTGTCATGCAGGAAATGTATGAAAGATGTCAGAAGATCGACTGTTTTTATTCCTTCGCAGATGGTGTCATCTAGGCGTAGTATGAATAAATCGGTTTGGTTTGGTTTATGGGGTTTAACGTCCCAATGCGACTAAGGCTATGAGAGACGCCGTAGTGGAGGGCTCCGGAAATTTCGACCACCTGGGGTTCTTTAACGTGCACTGACATCGCACAGTACACAGGCTTCTAGAATTTCTCCTCCAAACAAATTCTAGCCGCCGCGGCCGGGATCGTA
The DNA here is from genome assembly GCF_055824585.1 of Amblyomma mixtum. NCBI lineage: Eukaryota > Metazoa > Arthropoda > Arachnida > Ixodida > Ixodidae > Amblyomma > Amblyomma mixtum. The sequence continues at coordinate 131,438,746 of NC_143012.1, forward strand.
CCCGCGTCTTTCGGGTCAGCAGCCGAGCACCATAACCGCTGAGCCACTGCGGCGGCTCAGAATGAATAAATCGTGGCCATGCTAAACAACAATGCTAAAGAGCTGACAAATACGACACATTCAAGAAAACACTTCAAAGCTTATATGAAAGGTCCAAAGCTATAGCCAAAAATTGGCTGTGGATTAGCTCTGGTTAAACCTGTAGTGACGCGAGAGCTACATCTCGCGTCCTCTTCATCTCTCTCCATATTTGCCCCAGCGGCTCCTCCGAGCTGCCTACTTATACAGCTGCGACACTTCCCCCCCCCCCCTACTCGACACGGCGCATGCGCACAGCTCTTGCAGCTCGGTTTCGCCGGCACGTGGTGCGGAGGCACCACATGACCAACCGGCTCAGGGCCACGGCGCCGCCACGGAGCTCAAGGGGTGCCACGTTGAAGGCTCGAGGAGCTGGCGTAGTGTAGCTCTCGCTACAAAAACGACATGCATGAATTAAAGAAAGGAACACAACGCGCTTATCTTCATTAGCCGAGAGAATAAGGCATAATAATTACAGCGATGCTTCAAAACTAATAAAGACGCTGTAGGCGTTCCGGTACTATGACGTGTAAGTGATGTGGTACCAGCTGAGAGTAGAAAAGCTGATTTTTCTGCGGGATATTTTCGCTCAGTTTTCTAAGCGTGTCAGCTAGCATCGCTACCTGAAGCAGTTTGATGGCAGCTTTACAGTCATCACAACAGCTGCTTTAATTCTGCACAGCTGTATTATCAGCGACGTTGCAGACTCTTAAGCGCGCCGTGCAGCAAACCACTAAATCACCTTCGATGCCAGTACGTTCGCAAACCCAGCTTTTCAGTTGTACTTAAGTGCCACATAGTATTCTCATCATGCTCTGATTACGCACACGCTCTGTGACCATCTTAACTACCCTTAGCCATGAGAGATGTAAGCGGCTGGTCGATAACAGCTATTGCTCTCCTACACCGCAGGGACTGCCGTGTCGACTCTGCCGAACTGTACAGCAATATCGATGAAAAATACCCAACAACGATTCATTTCTTTCTCCGCGACATATAGTACTAGTCAAAATTCAGAACCCGTTTTTGGTTTTTGGCTCAAGAATTTCTGAGTTGTGAATGCTATAAGCCGCCAATTCGCTGTCAGAGATGCTTTTGCTCGAAATAGTCTGAAACTGAAAAAATAACAAAGACGAACGAGTGAATACGAAGGTTCGCACGCAACCGTGAATAAAGAAGCAGCCAATAGTAGAAGCCACACAAAACGGCAATGCACAAAAAACGCACCGAACAAAAGGTGAGCCAACTAGAAGTGAATTAAATACTCAAAGAAAGCACAAACATAAATTTTCATGTATCTCAAATTTGGCGTCGGAGAGTGGTATTTAGAATTAAGGTGCTAAATGTATATGAACAATGAGAAATAAAATACATTCTCTTTTTTTTTCTTCTAGAAAAGTACATTTCTCGAGAAAAACGGGAAAATTTATCTTTTGCATTGTGTTAAAAGACAGTCAGCAAAAATTACAAAGGAAACGAATTTGTTGCTCCTGATTTCAAACGAAAGCCGATGAAGTTCGCGCCGCTACAAAGGGAAAAGCCTCTCTAAGCCGAAAAAAGGTCTGCGCTCCTCCATTGAAAGATCAACTACATTCAGACAATAAGAGCAAGTTCTCGGCAGCAAAGTAATGATAATAAAACAACGTGATAGACGCGTATGTATGTTCCATGGTCATTGGGCTAAACAGAGGTCCAAACAAAGCCGGCGATGAGCAAACAGAGTGGGACGACAAAGGATTAGAGGCGAACTCAATGGAGACGGAGCGGTTGGGTCAACAGGGTTCAAATAAACGGTCTCAGCACGGAAAGCAATTCGCCGTGAGTAAACAACTGCGCCGTCATCGGGAAGAATATCGCATTCTTCGTAGGCGGCCAATGGACGAGGAGTAATTTGCGGCCTCTGCACACAAACAGTGCACACTTGTGAAGAGAGCAGCCGCTTCAAGCCCCATAAATAGTCGTGACGCCATTGGTGGAAGTGGGTGGTCATTGATCTGTTTCGGAGAAGAACTTCCATGAGGCATTCTAATTTTATGACTTGAAAGCACGTAGACAGCCTTCTTTTGTGCCACGGTCCTGCTCCTGTTGAGTTCTTCTGCTGGGGATTTGCGACCGTATCACTGCATCGCCAATTCTTCCCCTCTTACTTCTAGGCTTGCGGCCACTGCTGGATTCCCTACGGCTCGCCCACCAAGCGTGAACAGTAGGCCTATGCAGGCCCCATCTACTTAGCGCTCCTGCGACGTGCAGGCGTCTGGCTGCTGTTCTGCAGGAGAGTATCGCCGCTACATGCTCTTCTCCCTACACAAGTTCGCGCATACCGAACCGGCACGTGTTGCGTCACCGTGGTGGCGCTTTATTCGGCTCTACTCCTCTCAGCCTATAGCCCCGCCGCAGTAGCTCAGTGGTTACGGCGCTCGGCTGCTGACCCGAAAGACGCGGGTTCGATATCGGCCGCGGTGGCTGAATTTCGATGAAGGCGAAATTCCAGAGGCCCGTGTACTGTGCGATGTCAGTGCACGTTAAAGAACCCCAGGTGGTCGAAATTTCCGGAGCCCTTCACTACGGCGTCCCTCATAGTCTGAGTTGCTTTGGGCCGTTAAACCCCAATAAACCAAACCAAACCAATCCTCTCAGCCTATGGGAAATAAAATACCGTCCTTGGCTGCCTGAATCGCGATTTGCGACTATACGCCTGCACCGCTAATTCTTCCGCTCTCACTTCTAGGTCAGTGTTTTTTCGGCTACGAAAAAGGCCCTGATTTTGCACTGTTTGGTCGCAGATCCCCCCTTCTTTCTTGTTGTGTCTGGGAAACGCTTGATGCAAGTCATGGGCGACGATCTTGCCGCGTACCGCGCCCGGATGGGCACGTTTATATGTTATCACTATAAACTAAATACATACTGTTCCACTCAAAGAAAAAATCAATTCTTTCAACTGATATTACATTAACTATTAACCAGTCCCAGCTTGAGTCAACAAATAATTTTACATATCTTGGAGTCACACTGGATAAACATTTACACTGGCAACATCATATTGAGGCGACTTGCACTAAGATGGCTTCCGGTTGTTATGCTCTTCTCCAGACGCGCGAATACTTTGATATCAATATCCTCCATGTCCTATACTTCACATTAATACATACTCACCTTTCATATTGCATCGAGTCGTGGGGCTGGACGTATAGCACATACCTAGAGCCTATTAAAAAGTTACAGAAGCGAGCACTTAGAATAATTTCATTTTCTAGTTACACTGTACGCAGTAAGGCACTATTTACTAAACTACGCGTATTACCCCTCAATTTACTTCGTGAGAAAAGAACTGCCGAATGTGTCCATAAAATAATAACAAACAACCTCCCGTTTGACATATCAATATTTAACATCCCGCCACTTCCAACACGGAGCCGCACGTACGGCAATTTTAACTTGCCAGTGAAAAGAAATGTATATGGTGAGCGTCTCCTAGAGTTTACGGGCGTAAAAGTTTGGAATAATCTACCACATGACCTAAAGACTGCCTACAACTTCTCCATTAGAATAAAAAATTATTACCTTAAAAAGAATGACACACTTTGAGTTCATACTTTCATTTTTTAATAGTCGTCTTAGATATTTGCCAGATATTATTTGCATGTCGCCGAATCCTGATACCTTGATTTATTTACAGATTTGTACATTTGCGTCTATTCTAAGGATGTTTGTGATTAAAAAGTGTGCACTGAAATCATTTTATCCTGTTCTTGTGTGTTGTACCCTTGTGATGCTTTGTAAATACTTAACAGCTATTTTCCCTTCGCTTTTTGTGATGCCTTAATTTTTGTATAAGTTCTACGCGTTTTGTTTGATCTAAGTTTTTAGTTTATATAATCTGTAATATATGTATTTATTTTGTTGATGCTCTTACAAGTGTTGAGAGTGATGTATAGCATTCTTTATACTAACTTACTGTCTTTATTTTGGTACATTGTTGCCTGCATGTTTGTATACCTTTTTTTCCATTGGACCCGTTACTAGCCGTTGGCTATGGGTCCGGGCAGTGTTTGCGTACATTTTTAATGCAACAAAGACCAATAAATAAATGAAAAATGAAAAAAAAGAAAAAAAAAAGAGGATTTGAGCCGGGCATCTGCGTTTTGTTGCGAAAGCAAAACTACGCTAGTTGTTCAGCCATTTCGCGGAGCACGAGAAAGGCCAAGCTGCGCATGCACGAGGAGCGGGTGACGTCACACGGCGCACAACTGGCGCGCCGGGGCCTCCGACGGAGCCACCGCCGCGCGCTCTCCATCGCCTCGGGAGCTCCGGGAAGCCCACTTGGCCAACCAATACACACGTCTCTCGAAGACATCGTCGGCTCACCGCCTCCTTGGCCGACTACACATCCAACAGACCACTCTCTTGGAAGAGCGCGTAGGTATTAAATCCTAGTGGTGCTGCGCCCTCCACGTTCGACCTCTTCCCGCGAAAATGAACCGTGAGGACCATAATGGCCGGTGCCTGGCGCGGGCGGATGCCCTGGCCCGCCACTATGGATCGAAACCCGGGGTATTCTACGTGGATGCCTCCGGCCACCATGGGGGATGGTACACGGCCGCAGTCGTCCACCAATCCAAAACAGTGAACGGCCTTACTTCCCGAGCCCGTGACATAACGCACGCAGTTACGTTTCGCCTTCGTCGTGGGGAAGAAAACGGCATGGATGACGCGGAACGCCGACTAACCCCGAGACGCGTGTTGGGTGAGCGCCTGGATTTCCACGGAAGCCGCGTCCGTCTGCCCGGTTGAGCGAGCGTCTCCCCTACACCGCGTGCGAACGCACGTTCGAACGCATGAACTGCGCGGGAACACCGCTCGTGGACATTCCGGCGTCTGCGCTACGTGGATGGCATCGTTCCCCCTCTCCCAGCGCGTGACGGTGGTGTGATCTCTCGGGAGTGAGTGTGTGTTTGTCATTGGTGCCACAGAGAACTTCCTTCCTCGGCAGGCCCGGCCCCCATCTAGGGAGCCTAGGGAAAGGGAACTCTTTAAAACCTCGGCAGCGCAACGGCGGAGGGGCTTTTTCATCTGATGGTCTCATGTGCTGTCCTCATGCAGCGTTCCAGCAGTGAGCGTCTCGTTACCGAGCTCACTTGTAAATAATGTAAATTTTGCTGTATAAAGTCTTCTCTCCTTGTCTTTTCCCGCATCCTCGTCGCCGACGTCCTTCATTCCCTCTCCGGCGCCCGACCATGCTACCTCATCTTTAACAATGCAGAGGAGGTCGCCATTGGGTTGGCTGCATCTGATCCCGATTCAAAAACGAGAGTAGAGTAAGCATGAAATGTTTACGGGGGGGCCTAATGTCATCTCGGTGGACACCCGAACCGCACCGTACAGGAAGGGAGGAACGCCACCACCCGTTCAGCGCGATGCCTTGCCATTTGAACGCAAGGTTTTTTGAGGAAAGGAAATGGCGCAGTAATTCTCTGCCATCTCGGTGGACACCCGAACCGCACCGTAAAGGAACGGAGGAACGCCACCACCCGTTCGGCGCGATGCCTTGCCCTTTGAACGCAGCGCTTCTCCCCCGGGCCCCTGTGCGCCTGCGCGGCTTTGCTTCGATGCGCGAAGCCCCTAAGAGATCACGTATCACAACGAAGTGTAACGTGGAATTTATGTGCTTTTTGCACGGGTTATTAGAAATCGGAAATTATAATTCCGTGCATTATCAAACCCACAGGTCCACTGATATCTTGATAAACATTGAGAAGGCACTGGCAGCAGTTATTTTTGTCTCGTTTGGAGACCAACCGGCGCTTGCATGCCGGTCGCGTAGGAGGGCTTAGAGAGTCTCGTTAAATCTCGTTAAGTCTCGTACGGTGCCCGGATGTTCTCGTTTCAGAACCCGGATGACTGGAATTCAGTGCCCGGATGAGTGGATTTCAGTGCCCGGATGACTGGAATTCAGTGCCCGGATGAGTGGATTTCAGTGCCCGGATGAGTGGATTTCAGTGCCCGGATGATGGCTCTCGGTCTCGGCGTGACGTCACCACACTGCCGACAACGGGAGTTAAAAGCATTTCATGCTTAAAACAATTATTTCCGACTCGCGAGGGGCCTGTCTGAACGTCGAGCGGGGCTGGGTACCGTACCTAGCCTACCGCATTCTGCAAAACAGCGTCTACACCGAAAACCCCGCTCACCGGCGTATCATTTGGGCTCTTGCTATCCCATGGGCCTTGAAGGTACCCACCCACATGGTACCCACCCCTTATGTAATGCCCCTGAAAAGGGGTCTTTAAGGAAATAAAATTAAATTAAAATTAAGGAAATGAGGCAGATAACGCCGCCGCCCGCGCGCTCGCTCACCGTACATTCCCCTCCGACCCCGAGGATCAGGAACTCGAATTCACTCCCACTTACTCCTTCAAAGACAGTTTTACTTTATAAATCTGGCCGCGCAAAATGGGCACCCTTTTGTAACGACCTAAAGGGTACATTAAGCACTAAACGCACGTGGTCCCTCCTACGCGCTCTCTTGGATCCAACAACCACTAAATCTCAGACACAAGTAAACACACAACGTCTGATACAACTAGAGTTCCAAGAGGGCACCGACGTAATTGGCCAACTACGGGACACTTATATGCCCACATCTCTTCAGTCGGCAGATCCACCCAATCTACCTCCACCTAACCCAGAACTTTTTGCCAACAGCACCTTAACCGAAGTCCGCCGAGCACTCTTTAGTATTCGCCGCTCTACGGCGCCGGGGCCGGATGGCATAACGTACAAGGCACTACTAAATCTGGACGACGTCTCCCTCCAGGAACTCACGGAGCTCTTTAATAACCACTGGCAAGCTGGGACGCTCCCATCAGCCTGGACCCATGCCAGCATACGATTTATACCCAAACCGGGCAAAACCCTCACTCTTCAAAATTTGCGCCCCATCTCCTTAACGAGCTGTGTCGGCAAGCTCTTCGAGTATGTCATTCTCAATCGCCTGCAACCGTTCCTAGAAACAACAGGCTTTCTCTCAAACGTTCAATTCGGCTTCCGCCCAAACATCTCGGCGCAAGACGTACTTCTCGCGCTTAAGGAGTCCCTCTTTTGCACTAAGCGTCGTACAGCCTCTACGCGAGCCATTCTGGCCCTGGATATCCATAATGCTTTCGACACAATAAGCCATGACCATAACCTCACGACATTAGCCACCACGGGGTGTGGCACCCGCATATGGCAATATATTCAGGCCTTCCTTCAGGGGCGCACGGCATACCTCCACCTTGGGGATATTGCCTCCCAGCCTTTCCCCCTGCCTAACCGGGGAAGCCCACAAGGGGCGGTTCTATCACCTTTACTCTTTAACATTGCCCTAGCGCTACTGGCAAAGGCCCTTGCTGCTACCCCAGGGCTCCACACAACCATATACGCAGATGATATAACCCTCTGGACAACGGAAGGATCCCTTGGAACAGCCCAGCATATCCTGCAATCTGCCATAGACATCACCACCACTCATTTAGCAAACACAGGCCTCCGTTGCTCTCCAAATAAATCGGAACTCCTGCAGCTGAAACCCCTCCCCAGTGACCCCCCGATTGAACTGCACATGTACGGGAATCCAGTGCCCATTGTGCCTCAGGTGAAGATTCTCGGCCTTCTCATTAACAACACACTCGATGCAACCGCCCCCCTTCAGCTCTTGCAGAGACAGACCAAAAAGGTCGCTGCACTTATCAGGCGGGTGGCAGCACGCAATCATGGGTTGTCTGAACGCGAGACCCTCAATATGACAAATGCACTAATCATTAGCCGCATTAGATACCACCTTCCATACCACATACTCACTCAGCGGCAAACACAACAGGCAGACATCCTAATACGCACGGCTGTCACCTCTGCCTTACGTCTCTCACGGACGGTTAGCACGAAACGTCTCCTGGCCACTGGTACCCACAATACAGTGAACGAATTAATAGAGGCTCAACGCACCAACCAATTAGTCCGCCTGAGTCGCACGGAAACAGGACAATGCCTACTGCGACAACTACTTCTGAATCCACCAATTCCCACCCCAACAAGTCCTACACTTTACATGATTTCTCTGCGCACGCAGGATCACATATATCAGAAGCCCCTACCGCGCAATATGAGTGCTAGTCTGTATCACGGTAGGCGGCAGGCACGAGCGAGCTATTACACCAAAACATACAGCAACCGCTCCGATATCCTTTATGTCGACGCGGCACAAAATTCTAAACCAGGATATCTCACGGCAGTCGCAGCCTATGAAGACGGCACAGTGGGGGCCGCCGCCACTATCCGAACTAATTCGCCTGCAGAGGCGGAAGGAGCCGCCATCGCACTTGCTCTGGCCCACTCCATCATTGACAAAAACATAACCGAAATTTGCACAGATTCACAGGCCGCGTAACGACACTACCTAAAGGGCGTGGCGACTCCTGCAACACACCGTATTCTTACCACGGCCACCTCTCTCTACCGAACGGTTACTCTGTCGTGAGTCCCTGGGCATGCCTCGATCCCCGGTAATGAGCGCGTTCATGCGCCGGCCCGAGAACTCTCCTCTCGGACCCCGGAGGATCAGGCACCCAACCCTGCGCAAGAAGCCCCATCGGTCCTCTCTACATATCACCAAATCACCACTTGAATAACACCATCTGTCGGGCTAGTTGGTTGCGATCCATATGTATCAGCAGCGCGAACACCACACAGGAAGGAGAAGGAGAAGAAGGTAAAGAGCGCTGAACTTCCAACTTTTATTTGAGCAAAAACTGAACCGGCACTTTTATACACATAGCAGGAAAAATCCCACCAGGGGGTAATCCCACCAGATCGCGCGCCTTGATTACCCCCTGATGGGATTTTTCCTGCTATGTGTATAAAAGTGCCGGTTCAGTTTTTGCTCAAATAAAAGTTGCAAGTTCAGCGCTCTTTACCTTCTTCCTGTGTGGTGTTCGTGCTGCTGATACATATAAATCACCACATTTTACAAATTCAGCCGCATGACACTGCCACCACCCCACAGTACCTTGTCGCCTTTATCCAGCGCCACATGGCGGCAATTACAGACTGGCTGCTTTATTTCACCCCACCGTCTCTCATGCTTTCACCCCACATTTCCTCCTGATTGTAACACCTGCGGCTTGCCCAAATCCACACTTTTCCACTACCTTTGGCAATGTCCTTCCCCAAAGGCAGTACCCCCCATACCTAATCCCACTCATTCTTCCTTTGAGGCTGCTTTACGGACCGCTCAGCCCGCCGGCCGGAAATGGCTAGTGGATCGGGCTTTACGTGAAGCACAAGCCCGTAGACTCCTGGACCAGTAGGGGACCACCCTGGAAGATTTTTGTTTGTGTGTGTAATAAAGTTGTTTCCATCCATCCATCCTCGCCCGTGTAAAGGTCTCTCAAAGGCGAAGAAGCGGCTTCTGCTTCGCCTCTATACAAATACTTTGCTGTGCTCGGCAGCCCTCAAACACTTCAATCCTTACTTCTCAGGCAGCTGTACGCACTGTGCGGAGAAGCCTTCGGACATCTACCACATGGCGTGGGCCTGCCCCTCCAGCCCTGCTATCCCCCCTCACTCCAACCCAACCCGGTAGGACTGGAAGGCGACCGTGCTCGCTGCTCTGACCTGCAGGCCCAACGTGCCTTGGTCGCGCGAGCCCGGGCGGCGGCCGATGCCACTGGGGTCCCGAACTAGGGACCTCCACCTAGTACTTGTAAGGGCTGGCCCCTTCTGGGTCAACTCATGCATAACCTCCTGAAGTGTATCTGCACATAAATGTTTTCCACCACCATCGCCTCGCCGACAGTCTCTCTCTATTCCTTTCCTCAAATACAATTTTCATTTTCTTCATTACGGCCCCTCTTTCTCTTTCTTCTTTCACTCCCACTTCCTCCCTTCCTCTAAGGTGCGGTTCAGGTGCCCATCGAGATGACAGAGAATTACTGCGTCATTTGCTTTCCTGAAAAAGCGTTGCGTTTAAAGTGCAAAACATGCGCCGAACGGGTGGTGTCATTCCGTTGACTCCCTGGCAGCGCTACGACGCGATGTCGCGTTCCACTCCTAAACACGAAGCTTAATTGTCATTAATTATCAATTATTTAGGATTTACACAATAATGAGTAATTAATCATTAATTAGTAATCTGTCATAAATAAGTAATTAGTCATTAATTATGTGTGACGTCATCAAGTGATGGCGTCACCAGTGCCGCAAAGGCAGTCAAAGTGGGGCGCAAAACGCTTTCGCCTGTACGCATTTTAGACAGTCAAAGCGCCCCTCAATTTTTACACTTTTTTATGCGAAGCATATTACTAGAGCTACACTACAGCCCGTCGAGCGCGGCGGTGGAGCTACCATTGACCTTTAGCGTGACCACGTGACACCACGTGACAACATGACGTCACAGCAGAGGAGAGATGGGCTGCCGGCTCGCGCGGTCGGCCGCGGCGGTGGAGGCTCCACATCAGAGGCGCGGCGGCTGACCACGTGACAACATGACATCACAGCAGAGGAGAGATGGGCTGCCGGCTCGCGCGGTCGGCCGCGGTGGTGGAGGCTCCACATCAGAGGCGCTGCAGCTGACCACGTGACGCTAAAGCAGCGGTATAAAGCTGAGCTTGCCTCGCTCTCCGGGCACTTACGAGGCGGCCAGGTGTTGGGATGCCGCCTAGAAGCAGGGCTGACTTGAACGAGAAGCGAAAGCTTCAGCGTGCCAGAGACCGATGAAGAGCGGGATGAACGTCAACCAAGGAAAGCCATGTATTACCAAGCCTAGTCATCAATATGCTTCGCATCTGACTAGGCCTAACCTTAGCTAAGCCTCAGCCATTTTTTTTTGCATTGCTCTCTTCCTAGAGCACGTATAGTTCTAACTGCAGCCTTTCACTCTAGGTTGCTCGTGTCTTGCGCTGGCGTTGAGACCACCGGTCTTGGAGATAAGAAAGCAATCATCGTCATCAGTCTGACTACGCCCACTGCAGGGCAAAGGGCTCTGTCATGTCTCTCCAATTAACCCTGTCGTTTGCCAGTTTCAGCCATCGTATCCCCGCAAAATTCTTAATTTCATCCGTCCACCTAACTTTCTGCCGCCGCCGGCTACTCTTGCCATCTCTTGGAATCCACTACATTACCCTTAAGGACCAGCGGTTATCTTGCCTTCGCATTACATTCCCTGCCCAAGCCCACTTCTCCCTCTTGAATTCGACTAGGATGTCATTAACCCGCTTTTGTTCCCTCACCGACTGCGCCCGCTTCCGATATTTTATCGTTACACCTTTCATTTTTCTTTCCATAGCTCGCTGCGTTGTCCTTAACTTGAGCTGAATCCTCTTCGTTAGCCTCCACCTTTCTGTCTCACAGGTGAGTACCAGAACGATACAGCTGTTGTAACAATGTACTTGACGTTATTATTGCGATACTAGAAGCTTCAGACGCAAGAATTGATGAATTCCAAAAGGATAACAAGCTGCAGGTGAATGGCATTGTGGAAATAATGGATGACCTTGTTAAACGTGTATGCGCTCTGGAAACTGCCGTTTAAGATGTGGGCAGGTTAAAAATAACTGGTACTGAATGATCTTTGAGCATTAACACTGTGCAAACAAACATTAACCAGCTGTTGGGCGCCCTGTACGACTTAGACAACAAATCGTGGCGCAACAAACTAATTGTGAAAATCATCCCCGAGGCAGAAATGGAGACGGGATGAAATTGAAAAAATAATTCGAAATTTTTTTTGAAGCAAATTAGACCTTCAAGTAGGAAGCATTTAACGAGCGCATCGTCTTAGGCGTCCGAAAAGTGGTTTCAACAGGCCGACCATCATTCGGTCTCGCAACTTCAAAAACAAACAAGAAGTATTGCAGATTAAAAGATCATAAAGTTGAAAAGTTGTGGTTCGAGGGCTATTTCTCGTCTAAGATGTGTGGAATTAGAGGGAGATTTCGGGATTTCGGGATTTTGGTAAGCAGTTGCGTGACCAGGGTCAAAAACTACAAGTAAAATCCGACCAACGTATTATTGGTTGGCTTATTGTGGTTTAACGTCCCAAAGCGACACAGGCTATGAGGGACGCCATATTGAAGGGCTCCGGAAATTTCGACCACTTGAGGTTTTTTAGTGTGCACTGACATCGCACAGTACACACACCTCTAGAATTTCGCCTCCATCGAAATTCAGCCACCTCGGCCGGGATCGAACCCCCGTGTTTCGGTTCAGCAGCCGAGAGCCGTAACCACTGAGCCACCGCGGCGGGGCCCAAATCTATAAGTAAGCTGTCAAACATGTCTTTGATTTCGCCTTCGGCACAGTTTTTCCCTTACAAAAATTTCCACCCAGTTTTAATTAAATACTTATTGAGTCTCGGCATTAAATTGTATTGCGGTTTAATTGAGAGCTTATAGACTTTTTTGTTGAGTTTCAATTTAAAATTGGCCACCGTATTCCAGTTGGCTGTTTATTAACCTAACTCGATAGATCCAAATTGAGATTTTATTGACTGGCAATACATATTTAATTGACTGTTTATAAACCTGCTGTTCACATTTAATTGCATGTCAATTAACACTGAATTGATATTAAGTTAACATTTAATTGCCAGTTTATTATGAATTCTTTTGTGGTTTAATTGACAGTTTATAGACTTTTTTGTGTTGAGTTTCAATTTAAAATTGGCCACCTTATTCCAATTGGCAGTTTATTAATTTAACTCAATAGATCTAAATTGAGATTTTGATTTAACTGACTGTTTATAAACCTGCGGTTCACATTTAATTGCGAGTTTATTACTTGGCATTTTTATTTATTTGACCTGCAGTTCACATTTAACTGACTGTTTATTAAAAGATCTAAATACATCCAGTCGAAAGTTTACTGGTTGTTTATTACCTTGCCACTGTGTTCCGAGCTACATAGTGCATCCGCTATGTGCGTGTGGTGATCTCAAAATCACAACACTGCGATACACTCGCACAAAAGGAAATTGGCGAATTACCCTTCCTGGTGTTTCCAGACCAGGGTTTCAGAAATGTGTTCTGTGACATGGCATAGTGTGTTCTCATCTGGTGTGACCCAGCCGGCTCATACCAGCTCTGGTGTGCTTTGGTTTACTGTTTCCTGGTGCGGTTGGTGTAGCATTCCAGGATGATGATGTCAAAGGAAGGGTGAAGCATCATGAAACAAATTTGTTACCTAACATGTCTTCATAGTGATGCTCAATGTTTGGACATACTATCGTTAGAAAAATTAAGAAACCAATGCAAGTGCATGCTGCATATGAGCATCGGTCTCGACAACAGCATTGCTTCGTCAGGCGGCGCCCGCATGCAGTTTGGTAAAATTCGGCAAGAACTCACAGGGGTCTCTCAAATTTGAGCACGGTAGTATGTACGTAGCAGCACGCAAATAATTATTACATGATTCATGTTCTTGACAAGCACGAAGAGCAAGTACGTATTGAAAGAACAAAAAAAAAACGCTCACATTTGCCTAAGAGCAACCTTAGCTTTATTAGTAGACAAAAGCAGCGAGTGAGTCACACTGGAGGCCCCTCGCGTCATAGCGTGCATCTTCACTTCACTTCACTTCACTTTAATACCTTAGAGACCCTCGTTAGAGGGTATTACATAAGGGGTGGGGCACACAGAAATGAAAAACAGAATGTCTAACAGATAAGTTGAAAGTTATACAAATATAATATTATCACTGAGCAAGCACACGCGTGATTTCTTCGATGAAGAATGATTGGCATGTGATAGCAGCAAGTTCTCGGGGAAGGCCGTTCCAGTCGTTCGCGGTCCGGGGGAAGAATGATGAAGAAAATGTAGTGGTGCGGGCGCGAGGTTGTGACACTTGCTGCTGATGGCCGGTGCGGAGGGAGATGCGTGGTGGTGGTGCGCAGATGTAGGGTTCCTGTCGTAGCTCAGAGGAAAAAAGCTTGTGAAACAAACATAAACTAGCAATGTAGCGGCGATGAGCAAGGGTAGGTAGGCTGGATTGTGATTTGAGGGATGATATGCTGATATCAAAAGAATACGATGAATAAATGAATCTAGTTGCTCGGTTTTAAACTGCTTCAATTGAATTACAGAGATATGCTTGCTTTGGAGACCAGATGGGAGATGCGTACTCTAATTTTGATCTGACTAATGATTTGTATGCGAGGAGCTTGACATGCTGAGGTGCAGAGCGTAGGTGACGCTTTAAGAATCCTAGTGTTCTGTTGGCGGGATGATATGATGTTTGAAATATGCGTATTCCATGTAAGATCATGAAAAATATGAACACCAAGGTATTTGTATGATTGGACAAGATCGATAGGAACGTTAGATATGCTGTATTGGAACAGAAGAGGGTAACGGCGACGATGGAACGACATATATTTGCATTTACTTGTGTTAAGTGTCATTAGCCATTCACTGCACCAGTCTTGCACATCAGTTAAATTATTTTGAAGGGATTGTTGGTCGAAGGTGTTAGTGACTGTTCTGTAAATAACACAATCATCAGCAAACATCCGAAGATGGCAATCTAATTTCTCAGGTAGGTCGTTAATATAAATTAGAAACAAGAGTGGCCCAAGGACGGATCCTTGGGGCACGCCTGAGGAGACTGGTAGGAGGTCAGACATTTGGTTATTGACAACGACTGATTGGAAGCGGTGAGTTAAGAATTCTTTTATCCATGCTAGTATGTCGGGATGCAAGTTTAGGCGAGAGAGTTTCAGAAATAAGTGGTTATGAGGTACCTTGTCAAATGCTTTAGCGAAGTCGAGAAAAATTGCGTCAGTTTGGAGGTTAGCATCAAGGTTGGCATGCAAGTCATGAACGAAAAGTGCTAGTTGACTTTCACATGAGTATCCTTTGCGAAATCCGTGCTGCGATGAGTGAAAAAATTATTTGAATCCAGAAAGTGCATTGTTAAAGAATAAATGACGTGTTCCATGAGTTTACATGGCATGCTGGTGAGTGATATGGGTCGGTAATTAAGTGGTGAATCTTTGTTACCCGACTTGTGGACCGAAACGACCTTCCCTACTTTCCAGTCATGGGGTATGACACCTGTAGAAAGAGACTGAGAACAGCAGGCATAAAAATTTGGCAGAAGTTTGGTTAACGTTTTTTAGTACCTTAGTGTTGATTTCGTCAAAGCCGGCAGATGATGACAGTTTTAGTTTATCTATGACACATGATATGCCGGCCTCAGAGAAAGTAACGGCTGGCATTAAACTTCTTTGGTCATTTGCTGTATTGAGGGGGGGAGGGGCGGTTCCTGTTCATGAGTGAATACAGATGCGAAAGCAGAATTAAATATGTTAGCACACTCGACATCGGAAACAGCACGCCCGGAATTATCAGTTAAGGTAATAGTGCGTATAGATTGCGGATTTAAAAGCTGCCAGAATTTAGTCGGGTTATCTTTAAGTATGTTGGGTAGGTCAGTATGATAAAATGAGCGTTTAGCGTTTTTTACTGGGACCAGGTATGTCTTTTCGGCAGCGTAATATTTTTCCCATGCGTAGTCATTTCCAGTCTGTTTAGCACTGCGGAACAAGCGTTGCTTTTTGTTTTCTAGTCTTCCTAGAGCCTTGGTAAACCATGGTTTCTGTTTGGTTGCGCGGAAGCTGCATTTGGGAACATATTTGTTAGTAAGTTCGTTGATTTTATGAATAAACATCGACCAATTTTCGCGGATGGTTTGTTCCGGGAAAGAGTGATGAAAAGATGGGAAGTAAGCTTCCAACGCCCTGTTTATAGGCACCCTGCGCATCTAACTCCAGCGCGACGCGCGCGCCACTGGCGGCGGCGCGCGCGTCCCTGTCAGGAAGGCGGGGGCAGCCCGACAGCTCCCGCTGTGTCGCGCGCGCTGTCGCGAAGCAGTTGTGCGCCTCCTTCCCGAACACAAAATGGCACTTAACAAGAGCAGGACACATTGCTGTGTTGTACGATGCAATAATACATATATTAATTCGCCTCGGACAAGGTTTTATGGATTTCCAACGCGACATTGAGAGACGGCCAACCCTTCGCGACGGGCAACACGCGCGCGCGGTTTCTGGTCAAACAATGGTCAAACCCGTGCGGAAGACGCTTACTTGACTCATGCATGGCTGTAAACAATATGTGGTCTTGAAAAGCCACGCATAACTCGCCCGCAGTCACGCCTGTGGAAGAAGCCGAAATTTTGCGCAGTAAAGAATCGTTTACCTTACTTCCAGTTATGCGCGGAATCCTTGCTCGCTTCCACTGCGCCCTGTCGTCCAGCGTCTTTTTCGACAGTAAAGGCACGTTTTCAGAGGCAGCGGCAACATGTTCCTGATAAATCTTTGCCTCCACATCTGAACGACTAGGTGATAATTTAGTACGATGCTAACGTCGAAAATTTAGGGTACTTGTACTGAATGTGTAGAAATTAAACAAAGCTTGCAATGAAGTCCCGCTTTTTGAGCACACGCATTCTGCAAGAATCCTGCATGAAATAGCTGGGATACTCCTTTTTTGCACAATCCCAGTCAAAAAGTTTTATGTTTTCCGCAGGAGTTTCAGTGCGCACAGGCGCTTCGCCGCAGCTTGCATCCTTTTCTGCTTGCAAAAGCTCGTTCATTGGACATCTCATATCATCAAAACACTGACGCACGTGTTGCAACGATAAGGACCTGGCAGTTGCTGACAAAATTAGAAAATATGAGCGGCAGGTTACGCCATGGGTACATCATTTGAAGGCGTAGTTTGAACAAGGCATTTCACATCGAACACCGAAGTTGCGGCAGACGAGAATGTTATGAAGTCAAGTTTGCGCCGCTCGCTGAAAAACTGGACTTTTCTAATTACCTTCAATATTATGCCGCCAGGCCGTCTTTAAAGTTTAGGGTAAGTTTTTTTAAATTCATGAACACTCCAGGCTTGAGGTCGGCTCGTTTGGAAAGCGTTTCACACCGCTCCAAAAACACGGCAACGGCCGCAGCTTGTTTACATTTGCCTGCGATGCCTGCCTTGCAACTGCAGCCCGCGGCAACAAGCTGTTTACTGGAAGATAGCTACATAAAAAAAGTGAGTGAGAGTGCAGCGCTGACAGGCATTAGATAGAAATATTTCTTAGCGTTAATTTGATCGTTTTTGGTGGCGCAGTGATGCTTGTCTGCGCAATTCACCGAGCTGCTACTTCGCTCCCGTCGCACGACACCACTTCTTTCACATTGTGTACATGGAATGCTTCAAAAAGCTTCGTTCCTTTCCTGACGTTCGCTCCTCGAAAGAATTTTTCAGCCTCATGAATGAATAGGTGAAAATCCCGCCTTTACGAGCAGCGGCAGCCGCTAGCAGACGCCATCCCATCGCAGTCGCGGGGCGCGCCTTCCTGACAGGGACGAGGAACTGGCCGCGCGGGGGAGCTGAACGCGGCCTCGACGGTGGCGGTGCCTGGCGGGTGCAGGGTGCCTATAGCCTCATAGTTACCTTTGTTATAAAGGGTGATTGTTTTTTTGGAAGTTTCTTTTATTGTTGGAGTGAAGGTAAAAGACGCATGGATGACTTTGTGATCACTAATTTCCCGGAGATAAGTAATGGAGTTGAGGCATTCGGGGTGGCTAGATAGTATAAGGTCAAGAATGTTTGCGGTGTCGCCGGCGATGCGTGTAGGCTGGGTTACTAATTGAGTTCGATTAAAATTTAAGCACACATCCACAAACTCCTGTGATTCATGCTGTCTAAAAATAGGCTGATAAGGGTTATTCCAATCAATGTCAGGATAGTTAAAATCTCCAAAAGGAGCACGTGTGCATTAGGGTGTTTTGTTGTAAGTGGGTTCAGAATGTTGTGCAGCTTTCGAGAGAATTCGGGGTTATTGTGGGGGGGCCTATAGCAAACACCAATTAGTATAGACACTGGCGTGCCGCGACAAAGCAGCCATAATATTTCGAGGTCAGATTGGATGTTAATGTGGGAACACTGTAGATGATTGCTGGTAGCGATAAGGACGCCTCCTCCTCGGGGGCCTTTGCGATCGGCACGGAAAAGGTTAAAATTAGGTAAGTTACACAGAACTTCAGTGTCGCCCACATTATCGGTCAGCCAAGTCTCTGTCAGCACAAGCAGGTTAGAGCCTGTTGAAGATACAAGGCTGGATACACTTTCGCACTTTGAAAGCAGACTGCGTATATTAGTATAGATAACCGAAAAAGAAATATTCTGTCGAGGGGAGGTATGGCTAGGATTAGATAAGTGACGACTGTGCGGTGAGCGCTATGCTATTTCTTTCACCATTTCGGTGGCAGCATCAAAAGCGTAGCGTTTTTTGCCGAGAAATAGGGTCTTGTACCGCAAAGAAAACAGTCGGGTTTCTGCTCTTGCAAATGCGACAAGATGTTTGCGGGCTTTTTGAACAGAGCGGGTAAAATCTTCTCCAATGCTATAGTTCGTGTCCTTCAGCATAGGACCTTTGGAAAGGATAGTTTCTTTGGTTTTGAAGGAGACGAATTTTGCTATAATTGGCCGTTGGCGGTCCTCGTTATGGCGTCCCAAGCGATGGGCACGCTCTATCTGACTGGGCTCTAAGGTTAACTTTAACTGATCCTGACAGTGCTTAATTATTATTTCTTCAGATTCGATGAATGATTCGCGGGGATTGGAATCTGGAAGGCCATAGAATATCAGGTTGTTGCGGCGTGATCTGTTTTCTGTGTCGTCTATTCGGGCCTCAAGGTTAGTAACAAGAGCTGCCGTCGCGGCGGCAATGGAATTGACGGATTCTAGATCAGATTTTAGGGTAGTAATGTCCTGAAAGAGGCTTTCCAGGCCTGCTAGGCGTTTGCTCAGGTCGGAAATGGTTTGGTCGACAGAACGCATCTGACCTTTAAGGTCCTGTAATTCCGCGATTATTTGGCCTTGACCGGCTGACAACTTCTTGAGTTCAGCTTTTCCGAGAAAGTCGAATATCTTTCATTGCCTTGATGGCAGCTTGAATCCATTTGTGTGTAGCGACAGCGCCTGAAGATTAAGGGAGAAAAATTATGTATTTATTATGATATACACTGCTATAATGATCCCATTGCAAAGACAACTAGCAAATGCTGCAATTTGCATTAAAGGAGGATGGCTGATGTGACAGCACCCATGAATGCCAACACTGAATCAGAATCCCTTAGGCCTCAACACTTTTAAAATACCGAGCTTCACAGCACATGGCTGCCAAATACCAACAGCCTTATTTCTAAAGCATGACAGCTGATCATTCATGAAAAGTTTTATTCCTTTTTCTGCTCATGCACTCTCAGAACCTCTCTCTCTCTCATGCACTCTCTCGTTGCTCTCAGAACCTCGCCATTTAAGCTGTTTATACTGTCCCTCGCATGAGCTACAAACTACGCCCATCAATTAACCTCGTGTACACAAACCTTCACATGATGACCATCCTACAGTGAATTGGTCACTAGCTTCCATTCCGTACACGCCTTACGTGATTCAGCCACGCCACTGACGAGATACGTATAAAAATGAGCTCGGCAATGCATTTTTTTATCGGGTAGATATTCCGCAACTACTCAAGACAAATCCACGTAGGTATTGGAGGTCTACTCTACCCAATAGCTCATCCTAGAATTGCTTTACAAGTGATGGTGTTCCATATACCAATCCCGTAAATGTTGTACAACCTTCAGTACTTACTTTCAGTCAGCTTTTACGGTGGACAACAGCGTGCTTCAACGGTTTGACAAAACTGAGCCTACTAAGTCCGTAAATGGCCACAATATTGGGCAAGATGGAGTGTTAAATTTGATATTGAGCTTGGACACGAAAAGAGCTATTGGGCCTGACGGCATACCGAACTGTTTCCTAGTTCGCTAGTCGTTGTGGACATTCCGCTACCTTACTGCTATTTTTCACAACGAGTTATCGTCTTCTATAATTCCTGTAGTAACTATAGAAGACGAATCTTCTACCCTCTTCTATAGTACCCTCATTTCGAAAGTTAGCTAAGGTACTATCCATACATAAATCCGGCGATAAGCATAACTTGTGTGTAACTACCGGCCTATATCACTAACATCCCAGTCATGTAAACTATTAGAGAACATTATACCGCCTCTTCATGAATATGCTTCTGTGGTTTGGAGGCCGAACTCGGCAACAGAAATCAGGCTTAGCAGATTAATTTCTAATTTTCTCCCGTAATTTTCTCCCTCTTCTGAGCTTTTCTTAGTAATTTCAACTACTCTCTCAGAACGTCGCCGCACCTACTCTTTACCGCATAATAGAAGTGCTTGAATCTAATAACATATCATCTTTGCTCAACATGGTTTCAGAAAAGGATTTCATCATCATCATTTATTCAACCCTTAAAAATCCCGTCTGGGACATTACATAAGGGGGGGGGGAGACAGAGGTGTGAAGCGGTCATACAAAGGTATGTAAACATAAAAAAAACAACAAAAATAACAAGAATCACAAGTTTGACATGAAATTAACATCAGGTAATTAAGATAGTACAGAAGATATATGGTAACGCAGTAGTATATAAAATTAAACATTGAAATGTACGGAAATTAAATAAGTGGGAAAATACTTGTCTGGGGGTGTCGCAATGACTCAAGCAGCTCGAATTGCAGGCACAGCATCGCGAGGGACGTAGTTATAGTTCGTTCAAGTGGTCTGTTATTAGGTGCCTAAATCTTTTGGGGTCAGTTTCGATGACAACGGTTTCAGGAAGGTTGTTCCATTCTTCTATGGCGATGGGAAGGAAAAATTTGTTGAAAGCGTTGAATGAACCGTGCAACCGCAGAATGCTGAGGGAGTTGAATAATCGGCGAGATGAGCGTAAGGGAGCAGATAACAAAATTTGGCGTAGTGCAGGGAAGTTAAAGTATAGTTTGTGTAAAAGACAAAGAATTGATACTTTTCTGCGGAGTGCTAAAGGTTCAAGGCGGAGAGACGATTTTAGGTTGGTAACGGGGTGTCGAGACGAATACTGCGACGTTATAGGACTTTACGGCAAACATCTGTCAATGTCTGGATGTCGGCAGCCATCTTTGAAACAGAAAAGGCTCGAATGGGACGAGGACTAGAAGGAACGTGAAGCAAGAGGACAGGCGTCTGTCCTGCTGCTTCACGTTCCTTCTAGTCCTCGTCCCATTCGAGCCTATTTTGTTTAAAACATGGCTCCGAACCAAGTAGGCCAAACCAAAGTACTTCGGTAGTCAAGCTGGCGTCATTTTATAGATTTGTCTAAAGGATTTGACACAGTACCTGACTACAAACTTCTATCTGTTCTAAATAACACTCGCCTAGTTCATTGGATTTCCAGTTTCTTAACACAACGTTCACAGTTCGTTTCCTTTAACAACGTCGAATCCTCTGTCATCGATGTAACTTGTAGAGTTCCTGCAAGGCTCTATTATTAGCCCACTGCTCTTTTTTCTTTTTATAAACGACCTTCCGTGCAACATCACGTATAAGATTCGCCTCTACGCTGCTGATTGTGCCTTGTAATGTCCATTGTATTGTCCCATTAATAATCATTAGGACCACAACCACCTTACTTCTTTTGAAAGTCATGTGCATGGTGCAAAAATCGGCAGATTAGTTTAAACATCCAGAAAACTGTAGTCCCCACATTCACCAACAAACGGACTCATACGGTTTTCAATTACACTTTCATGGGTCATTACTAAAGAAAGTTTTCTAATTCCACGTACCTTGGAGTAACTCTTACGAATAACATGTCATGGTCTTAACACATTGATTCAATCCACAGAAAAGCCTTGAGAAAACTTTGCTATCTACGTCGTACGTTGTCCCAGGCCGCTAAAGAAAGAAAACTTCTCATGTATAAATCTGTACTCAGCCTCTCCTTGAATATGCTTCTGTGGTTTGGAGCCCGAACTCGGCAACCGAAATCAGGATGAGCAGATTAATTTCTAATTTTCTCCCGTAATTTTCTCCCTCTTCTGAGCTTTTGTTAGTAAAGCGTTATCTCTCTTTCAACTTGGAAGAGAGATAATTGAGGCTAATGAGATAGAAAAATCGGGTAACTCGTGTGTCAGCAATCCTTCAATTTTGCTCTCAAAAAAAGAAATCAGTTATCTTGCGCAGAATTAGAGTTCGAAACATGCATTCACTCGTGCGTTGATGGGATCTGTGCTGATCTGATATGTATACATGTATGCGAAGTCTCTTTTTTCCCTCTTCTTGTTTGATAAGAGCAGCTGCTGTATTTAAGCAAATGTTCAGTCAATAAACACCTGAGTTGTTAGTAAGCGCTTGTCCTGTCTACCTCGTTTCTTCTGTGTCGTGTCTTTTGCGCAAAAAACGCAGAATGCTTCGGCACCAACTAGCCTGCAAAAACATACTCGCCAGTTATGATTGGCTGATGACTATTGTTGCTGAGAATGCAACCTTGACGTAGATTCGAGTGCAGGACATCCTACGCTCTCACAAGTGTACAGGCGCGGCCATAAGTAAACGGAGCACGTTATTGCGTTCGAAGTGCAATCACGCTTTCTCCATTGGTAATGAAGAAGCGTTGTCTGGCTACAAGAAAGCCCACCAACCTCCGCTACCAGCATGCGCGCACCACTGGTGGAAATTACAATTAGGTGACGCGTGAAAAATATTCGAAGACAGTTGCGCGCTCTGTTTACTTTTGTCCGCGCCTGTACACTGTTGGTTTCTGTACAATTTGTGCATTTTAATTGTTGGCTGACACAGTGGTCTTCTTGGGTGACATATAATGTTACTAGGAAGTCGAATGTCTTGCGCAACTGCAAACTGCCATTTTTTCGAGGGTTTTTTATGATTTCTTCCAGAGCCTTATCTCTTTGTTTTATTTAATTATGAGACAGGGACTCACATGAACAATCGCCAGGGGCCAGCATACGCGTGGAAATTTTTTATTTCTACTTATTTCCATATACTGCCAACCCCAACCGGGGTTTTTACAGGGGTGGGCGCACTTAGAAAAAAACAGAGGCACAAATTCTGGATAAAACAGATTTACAGTGGTAAGCATTTATGCAATGAAAATGATGGATCTAGTTCAAGCAAAGACAAGAACAACGAATTCGAGGCCACCAGTTATGCAATACAAGATATCTTAGATGCTTTAACGCTTTTATACCAAAAGTTTTGTTTGTAAAGCGAAGTCAATATGCGCAAAAAAACAATTAAATCTTTATTGGTACCCGTTCATGTAAAAACTGGCTCTCAGTTTGCAGCCAAAATTTATGCACAACATGAGCACTGTCTCCGTGGGGCAATGCACTGGATAGTGTGATGTATAGGTTTTCAGCACTTCGCAGCCCCAAAACTCCGATTGCTAGTCATGTTACCAGAATGTGATCGCTTAGAGGCGTATTTACCACTCCTGCAGGTGAAGTGCCAGAAGAAACATTAGTAATGCTTACGTCCAGGGCTAACTTGGGAGCGGAGGTAACGCGTGTAGGTTCAGTAATAATTTTCACAAGCATGTACGATGCAAGGAGAACCAAGAAATATTTTTTCGATAAATATTGAAGAAATACGTGGCTATTTAAACGCAGGATCGCGGAAAAGATAACACCCATACTTTAGAAAATTTCATCTATTTTAATGCTGCTTTAGTTTATTACTATATTTTGTGTGGAGCTGTATCCTTGTGTTTTGCCGCGAATATAACTGCCATTGTTTTGCTTTTATTTGTGCCCATTAAACTTACTGTCGACCATTCTTCTAAAAGTTTCATTGTTCTACAAGGAGATGATTATCATTACCGGCGATAAAATACCGGTGTACTGTGCATAGATAATAAACCTTGCCTGGGAATTAATATAGATGATATTCTTAAGATAATTATTGAAAAGCATAGGACCTAAAGTTCTTGCCTAGACCATTGGAGAATGGACAGTGCTGGGCTTAAGAGTAAAGGTATCTATTTTTACCACTTTTGTTCTGCTCAACCGTAGGGTAAGATATAGGATTTCATAAGAGAAAATAGCAGTCCTCGTATATGACAACATTTTCAAATCTCCAGCAAAATGTTATGATTAATTAAGTCAAAGGAAAGTCTACGAAAATACCAAAAACTTCAGCAACCAGTTAACTTGTCATGAACCGCTGTGTTGTTTCGGAGTGCGCAATTTTGTTCTTTTACAGATGCCTCACTGGCGTCTGTAAAGTTAGTAATCATGGGCCATTATGCTGGCAACCGGGCGTCACGAAAAGATTTCAGAGTTGTGCCTGTAATTAACTTGTACAACATTGGCGGAAATTTTTTCCTCATGACCACCTTGTTTCTGCATACAGAAACATCAGAAAATGACCGCTGACAGATTATAAAACTCTAGTTTTAAACTCTGGCTGCAAGGAATTAGTGATAAATAAATCCAGAGTTGGCAAGCCTTTGAGTGTAGCTATAATTGGCCTAAGTAAATTGCAAACCGTCGACAATAAAACCATATTGAAAGCATCTGATGGTGGACTACTTGTACTGATGTCAATGGCGGCAGCGCGGGCAGCGGAAGCATTTCGTCCTGACACGTGTGCTTGCTATCGCTACAGATCGTTCCCAGCCGGAATCACTAACAGCGTTCTGACCGCTTCTATCAGTTGACTGCTACGAATCACCTGGCAAGAGACGTCACCAAGAGCGCCGCCACCAGGGGTCAAAGCACTATAAGGGAGCAGCACTGCGGCCCAGCGATCACTTGGCAGCAGCGCGGGCAGCGGAAGCATTCCATCCTGACACGTGTGCTTGCTATCGCTACAGATCGTTCCCAGCCGGAATCACTAACAGCGTTCTGACCGCTTCTATCAGTTGACTGCTACGAATCACCTGGCAAGAGACGTCACCAAGAGCGCCGCCACCAGGGGTCAAAGCACTATAAGGGAGCAGCACTGCGGCCCAGCGATCACTTGGCAGCAGCGCGGGCAGCGGAAGCATTCCATCCTGACACGTGTGCTTGCTATCGCTACAGATCGTTCCCAGCCGGAATCACTAACAGCGTTCTGACCGCTTCTATCAGTTGACTGCTACGAATCACCTGGCAAGAGACGTCACCAAGAGCGCCGCCACCAGGGGTCAAAGCACTATAAGGGAGCAGCACTGCGGCCCAGCGATCACTTGGCAGCAGCGCGGGCAGCGGAAGCATTCCGTCCTGACACGTGTGCTTGCTATCGCTACAGGTTAGACACACTTTTGCATTGCGTTCAAGCCACGTAAATTGCGTTGCCCTGGTTGCTGCATTTGTGTTTACTGTTTTTGCCTGTTTCTATTTCCCAACATGTCGGAATTTGCTCGGTTCCGTGACGAACTGCGAAAACAAATGAATGAATTCAAAGGAAAACTTGAGCGTGAGATGAAAAAGGAAATAAGAGAGTTTAAAACTAGTTTGGAGTTTTTCAATAATGATCTTGAAGAGCTCAAGAAAGAAACAACCCAACTTCTAAATGACAACAAAGCTCTCAAGGAGGCTAATGAGGCACTGCTCAAGGAATGCGAAATGCTAAAAAAGAAAACCTCGGGGCATGAACAACGCATGCCTGATTCAGAGCAGTACTCTAGAAAATGATATCTAGAGATAAAGGGCATCACAAACGATACAGATGAAAATCTTTCCAAGACCTTAAATCAAATCGGCGTGCTCATAAACGAACCGATAACTAAAGCAGATATTGAAGTGTGCCATCGTATCCCGGGAAAAGATGCAACTAGAACGCCTAACATCATTGTGCAGTTTAGGCATCGTTCCAAGCGAGACACAGTGCTACAAAAAGCAAAGAAAACGAGAATTACAATGGAGGACTTCGGATACTCAACCAAAACGCCAAAATATATAAATGAGCATCTCTGCCATGCTCTTAAAGCCCTGTTGAGTAAGGCTGTAGCACAGAAGAAGGCCGCAGGCTGGAGCTTTCTTTGGACAGTTGACAGAAAAATCCTGGCAAAGAAAGACGAATCGGCATCTACAGTGCGCATTCGAGATGAACAGGATCTGGCTAAAATTGCATAGGTGAGGAAATTAGGTTCTTCTTCGTTTCTTTCAGCATGGAAGTTTTACCCCGTGACGCAAACGCCGCAAAACGCTCTTATATCGACGTATATCTAACCTGCTTTCTTCTGAACATTCGGTCTGCAAGACATAAAGGAGACGAACTATCCGTCTTTCTCGATGAATTCAGTTTTGAGTTCGATGCCATATTTCTGACTGAAACTTGGTACACACGCACCACTGAAGTTCACAAACGAGACTGCTACCAAACTTTCTTCCTAAATCGGACATCTAAACATGGGGGTGGCGTGGCAATACTCATGAAACATGCTCTTAACTGTGATATTATACCTGAATTTTCTTACATCAGTGATTATGTAGAATGTTTAACAGTTGTGTCGCAAAGAAATGTATTTTCAATTATGTATAGACCACCGGATTCTTCTCCTGATGTTTCTATCGGTCATTTAGATCACTTGCTGAATTATGTCGGTAAAGAAAACTTGACCTAATTCTCAGTGGAGATCTTATTATCGATTTGCTGAAGCCATCTCCCACTCAAGTGACGTTTGTATCAGCGGTAGAGCCCAGTGGCCATCTGATTTTAACCCTAACTGCAACTAGCGTCCCAATGCAAACTGCGACACTTCTTGATATTTTTGTAACCAGCGTAGTAAGTATGTTTTCTCCGGAGATCTATGCTGTGATATAAAAGATCACTACCCGATTTAGGTACTTGTACGAGGCATCAAAACCCAAGTAACTGACCTACCCGCCGTGAAAACAACACAGTGCATCACATCCGTGGCTCTTGAAACCTTTCGTTCAAGTATTCTAAACGAAAGTTGGAATGGTGTATTTTCGTCCGATGCAGCCGATGATGCATATGAGCAGCATTCTTGTTCGAAGTCATTATATCATGAACATTTTGAAGAAAAGGCGAATAAGAAATCAAGAAGAAATTATTAACCTTATATCATCCACGAATCTCCAAGTTGATTGAAAAGAAATCCAAGTTGTTCAAGAAATTTCTGAAAACAAATTCGCTGGCTGATCGACAAAGATTCAAAGAGTATGGTAATGAATTAACTACTCACTTAAGGAATGAAAAAAGAAAATATTTGCACAACTAGTTTATTAGCGAAAATTTCGATTGAAGTGCTGAAATCTGGATGAAAATCAACAAACTACTTGATCTCAAATCATGTTCTGCAGGTGTTACTAGTCTTACTCTGGTAGTTCATAATGTATACGAAATCGAGCTAGCACAAAAGTTCCATAATTTTTTTAAGGATGCTGTTTCACGAAACGGCCCTCCGAAAACTGTAAATGACAATATAAAAGCCAATGATCACAGTGTCTTTTTAGATTCTACTAATGAAAATGAAGTTCGCAGTATTTTTGCCTCCTTAAATAACAGCAGAGCTTGTGATATAGATAACATTGAAATTGCGCCAATAAAATACGTAATTGACTCCATAGCTTCTATTCTCACCCATATTTACAACCTCGCCCTATATACTGGTCTATTCCCAAAGTTAATGCAAGTGTCAAAAGTTATCGTTGTCTACAAAAAGAGAGATAAAAGTGATTATGGCTAATTATCCACCAATCTCAATATTACCGGTCTTTTCAAAAGGATTAGAGGGAATAATCTACAAACGAATAAATAACTTTTGCTTAAAGTTGAATCTTCTTTCCCCTTCCCAGCATGGCTTTATCCACGGGAAATCAACCGAAACGGTGTCATTAACGCAAAAAGAAATCATACTGGATGCTATTGAAGACCGGGAAATCTGCACCGGAGTTTTCATAGATTTTTCAAAGGCTTTCGACCGCCTCAATCATGTTGTTTTACTGCTGAAACTAAAATTATATGGTGTACCCGGAATACCCCTAAGCCTTATAAAGTCCTACCTTCAACATCGTTATCAGAAAGTCCAAATAGGATCCCATCTGTCATCATCTGAAGCTCTTTGTACCGGTGTACCGCAAGGCAGCATTTTAGGGCCTCTCCTGTTCAATTATATATAAATGATATAGTTAAAATGCATGATAAGCCAAAATATGTCATTTACGCAGATGACACAAGTTTATTTTTTCAGGGCATCTCAATACAGCTTCTCATTCCAATTATAAATGACGCAATAAATAGATTAAAAACTTGGAGTGAAAATAATGTACTATTTTTAAATACTGAAAAACTAGAGCCGTACTTTTTCATGCTAGGCAATCAGCAATTATTCAGAACTTCGACATAAAGCCCGGGAGCACCAACATAGAATTCAAAGACATGATTAAAACACTAGGAATACTTTTCCACAATCACATGAGGTGGAACGCCCAAGTTGATTCTGCATCGCTCATCTGTCGCGGTGTGTTGGTATTCTCGCTAAATTCCGAAACTTCCTTCCTGTGTCAGTCAAACTAAAGATATTGTCACGTTGTAGTGAGGGCAGTCCAGCGGTCAGGAACACACCAGCAAGTCTAGGTAACGAAGCTCTTCATTTGGGCTGACTTGCGCCCGGAAAAGAACTGAATCACTCGGCGGCGGCGTATGCAAAAAACGTGCTCGTCAGTCGTCGAACTACGAATGTCCGCCGCTCGCGGCATTGCTCAATTTAAAGCCGGCAAGGAAACCTCCAGATAACAGGTCAAGATCATCTACAGCAATCTGGAAAAACCTAGATGCAGCCTTTCATGGCTGCGATCAATCGAGATTAGTCTGGTCGCTTCTCGCGTCACGAACAAAAGTGATAACGACCCTTTCCTGCAGCCTTGAGCGTGAACGAACAAATACTACAATGATACGTGGCAATATATAACGCCATTTTTTTGTCACATTTAAACTACAGTTTTTGGGTGTAGGGCACTACAACAGAAACAAATATGCATTAAATTTACATGCTGCAAAAGAAAGCTGTGCGTTACATAGCCAATATTGACTACCATGCCCTTACTGATCAATTATTTTCACACTACCAGATTATACCAGTTCATAGCTTGTACCGATATTACTTAGCAACCAGATACAAGAAATCTCTTGATGAAAGCTGTGCGTTACATAGCCAATATTGACTACCATGCCCTTACTGATCAATTATTTTCACACTACCAGATTATACCAGTTCATAGCTTGTACCGATATTACTTAGCAACCAGATACAAGAAATCTCTACACTATAATAATCGAGCGTTTCTAGATTTGAGGTGCCTCACTCAAACAGTACCGGCTTATGCCCTGCGCAATACAGAAAAATGGTTTATTCCTTTTCGTCGCACCAACTACGGGAATCAGGTGCTACGTTACAATATGCCACACTTATTAAACCAATTACAGTCCATGAATGTCGATATTTCCAAAAGCGCCGCCATGGTGGCTCAGTGGTTATGGTGCTCGGCTGCTGACCCGAAAGACGCGGGTTCGATCCCGGCCGCGGCGGTGGAATTTCTTTGCAGGAGAAATTCCAGAGGCCCGTGTACTGTGCGATGTCAGTGCACGTTAAAGAACCCCAGGTGGTCGAAATTTCCGGAGCCCTCCACTACGGCGTCTCTCATAGCCACTGGTCTCATGGTCACTTTGGGACGTTAAACCCCACAAACCAAACCATATTTCCAAAAGCAGCTTGCGCGAAATTAAAGCTGCCTTTAAATAAGCAACAAAACGTTGTGAAGTATATTCTTTTTTAATGATGTATGAAATATTTTGTATGTATAACTGTCTGTGTAAAAAGTTTTGTTTCTAGCGTTCGACCAATCTTCCGATGTTTGTTGCTGTATGCCATGTAAAGGGAGGTCCGGAGGTCCCTCAAGTGATCTGCGATCACTTTTTTACCCGGACCTACCCACATCTATGATGTAAATAAAACAAACTTCAAGCTTCAAATGCTGAAATCTTTAACAGCTGTAAAACCTTTCCCAGAAAACGCCAGGAAATGCCAGAAACTGATCGTAAACACGTAGAAAGGCAGACGTATCACCTGTCCGAGGTAGATAACACATGGAAAATATGTGCTTATCAATGTACAGTGGCATTTCATAGCCTGCTCAAACTGCGATATAAAAATCAAGGATTTAACTTTCAGAGGGCTATCGCTATCAAGAGGGCTATCGCCAGTGCTTGGCATGAGCACTAAAGAAGTGTTGCCACCATGCCAAACACGCCAGCATTGCTTCTCAGGTGTCCAGGCTGCAGAAAGCAGGCTTCCAGGCTTCCCTGATTCTCTCTGTGACGCAGTCCTTGTTGAAAGCTGAAGGGCAGCAAGGAAAACAACCGACCTCAAGAAAAAAGGTGTCAAAGCCGGAAGTTGTACCTTACGTACACCACACCTCTCATAACCTCAAGAAAGTGGCCAACAAGTATGGCGTCGATGTGGTATTTTCAGCGCCACGAAAACTCGCCGGAATGTGTTCACGCATTGGCAGAAAAAAAGTGGAAGAGTGCACCATCAGACACCGAATGCCACATGTTGGCTGCAAGAAAGGAGTAGTCTACGAGTTCCCGCTTACATGCGGCAAGGTGTACGTTGGACAAACCGGACGTTGTCTTAATGAGCCTGCTTGAACACAAGAATTCATTAAACAAGAGAGGCCATATTCCAGACCACTGCCAAGCCTGCTCGAAAGAGAAGCGTGTAGCCTGCAAGCCTTGACTATCTGATTGAAAAGTGCTGTTGAAAAGACGAGATAGGACAGAACGTGAGTTTGTGGAAGCCTTCTACATCAAGCAGCGAGGTGATAATTGCATTAGTGAAATGTCAGTCGTTCTTCGCCACAGTGAAATGTTGTTTCTTGATGCATATCTGTTAGAGATGAATGTTTGTCACATGCGGTTAAGGGCATGCATAAGGGCAGAACTTATTTAAACGTTCTTCTTTGAATAAATCGTGTTGAAAGTGCAGCGCTCGTCCTGTTCCCGTACTCGTCCGTGTTGCCGTTTTGCGCTCTCATGTCTTTCACGGATTAAACATTCAACGTCGCCCATAATCAGCAATGCTACTCCACCCCGTCGAGAGGGCGAGCTGTTTAAATAGAAGATACTATAATTAGCCAGAAAAACACTTTCATTAGTGTTCCATGTTCCAGTTAGCACGACAACCGAAAATTGAAAAGAAAATCTATTAAACAGCTCCTCTAAGTTCGCCACCTTGCTTTTCACGTATCGTGTATTCAGGTGAATATATTTTAGGTCCGCTTTGGTAAGTGCTGCGACCATTTCATATGCAGTATTAGCGAAGTTAAACTTCACTTTCTCATACTTCTTTCCGTTATTGCAACAAACTGTACTCTTTACAGCTCGACAAGTTCACGCTCATTTTTAATGTGAAGTGCATGAGCGTACTCGCTCTTTCAAACAAGGGCCTTTCCGTTGGCGTACTCAGCAGACTTGTATTATTTTGGCTGCTTATTTCGCAGAACACAGAATGGCGCTATTGAGCAGAGTCAACTTTTTCAGTAAGAAAATACGTGGGGTGTCGTCCCCAAGGCCGGTCTTCTTCTTAAGGCACGTGCTCCAGGTTGCTTGCATTATGAAGTGGATACTTCTTGGCTAGGTTGCAGCCGATGCAAGGATGCTATGTCAGCCTCTGTAAGCTGAGGTACCTGGAGATTAACTTCACCTAAAGACGCCATCCAGTTGCCACTACCCTGCAGCAGTGATGCCGGACACTTCTAAATTCATACGCATAATTTGGAGCTCGAGATCGTTGACCTGCCGTTGCAGGTCGGATTCTGCAGATGCATGCGCCTTTTCGCTTTGTTCATGTTCTGTCACTCTTTTTCTTAGCCCTTTTATTTCAGTGTGCTGCTTAGAGATATTTTCCTAAACTTCATCGAGCTTCTTCAACAGAAACTGAACCACCTGTTCGAAGTTACTCCCTTTTCTACTAGAGCCGGGAGGTCCGCAAATTTTCCGTTGATTGACGCACAACTTGAACTAACGTCAAATTCAAAGTCACTGCGATTATTCCGTGTTCCCGCGTTCTTACATGTCAAGCACCTTCAGGCCTTCTTTGCCGCCTCCAATTTAGATTTTTAAAATTTTCTTGGAAACCAGCAGCGATACATGCATTACACTCATTGAATTTCACAGACCCATCATCCTCTACAGCCACGATAAGCTAGTGTCAGGCATAGCGTTGAAAAGAGAAAAGCAGAACCAGCAACTGTAAAGCAACTGCTTGCTGACTGTATAGCATTATTCTGTGGCAGTGGCAGTAGCTAGAGCGTAAACAAAACCAAAGCAGTAAAGAGAGAATGCCGTGAATTTCTAACCTGCATCGACAGAGCTGAGTGATTAGACGTGTTTCCAGATGTTGTTGCCGCTGCGAAATGAGCACCCACTGGGCAATGTCTATATCACACTCCGATGCGCTGAACGGTGCGTGCGTGGACCATGTCCGTCACATTCGCGTCACCAGAACCACAACACAGCCGATCCTGAGGACTTGGTTCCCAGTGGCCGCACGGGACTCGAATGATGTGCAAAGGCAGGCCGGAAACGGCACGGTTCCGATGCAGCAACTGCAAAATTAGTTCGAGGGTTAGATGTATACGCTGCCGCCGCTGCAAATCGTCAACTTCACACTACATATCAAAATGGCGCATGAGAGGCATATCCTGCGTGGAACATACAGTCTGGCAGTACTGTGTAAATAAAAATGAAAAATTAAGTATTTGCTGGCGACTGAGGTCTAGGGAATCACTGTTCAGAAAATCCAATACATGCACGTTCTGCGCTACACAGGTTGAACGGGTACAGAGAAAGAAATAAGCCTCACTCCTGGACACCCTATATCATGACATTTCTTTTCAGGCCTCTTCACTACTGAACAGCAGGCACTTCACTTGCATAACCTTATATTTTTCTGGTGTGCATTCTCTGGAAGATGAAGTGCGTAGAACCCTTCGCACTTGGAGATATTTGAATTGCTGGCATTTCACACAAAAACAAGCCAATGTTTAAACAGACAAAAGGTTAACACATAACACCAATTGCTCACACTAGCATTCACCTCAAGCTCGACACTGTTTATGGTTCTTCACCAACGTTTATTGTGAAATCGATGTATTGAGAGGGTAAAGAGTGTTCCCTTTCTCGGGATAATTCTTTGTCAGCTTCAAGCATTGTTTTTGTTTTCACAACCGCATTTTACAGCTGCAGGCAAGGTTACCAGCGTTACATGGTTAATGGCTGAAAAGAGGAGCACTCGCCAAAAAAAAAAAGAAAAAGCAATTTACTTCCTGTGCAACAGCGCAACGGCACAAGGCCAGAGGACAAGCCCATCAGCATGCGTACGCGCCCATCAGTTATTGTTAAACAATTTACGTTTTGGGGCCCGTACGGGTCCCTTGTTCACAATGGCAGCGTATGGACGAAGGCGGTTGCCTATGTACGGTGCAGGCAGCGTAATGAGCATGCGTATACCTCAGGAAGATTACCCCACGTTCGGTTCAAGACATGTGCTGTGATTTGGATGTGAATTGATTCTAGAAGTAGGCGAGACGATAAATACCTAATACAGGAATTTGTGGCAGCGCGAACGAAACGGAGACGTTCAGAAGAATCGATTGGTGGGCGAGTTTGTACATGACTAGATCATACAAAGCGCAAAAGGGACCGGACGAACGAAGTAGCCAAGTACTTTTCTCGCCCCAAGTACTTGTGTACTTGGGTGAGAGTGTGCATTGATATCAGCTATCGTCACAATTGTCGTGTGTTTTGGTTGAGAGCCTGTTGCGTCTTTTTCCCTTGCACCATGCTATAAAGGCAAGATCGTGCATTAAAAGATAACAGTTGCAGTAAGCGCCTTGTCCGTGTGGCTTTGTCGTTCGTCCTGTCCCTTTTGCGCTTTGTATCACCGAAAAGGGGACAACGAGAACAACCACGCCAGCACGAGCGCTGCACTTCCAATTGATAGCTTATTGAAAAAAACCGAAGCTTAAGTACAGTCCTTCTGGTGATCTTGAGGAAATCAGGCACTTTTCTAAAAAAGCTGTTTTGAAGAGGGGTTTATTGGAAAGCTGCAAGGTCTGGCAGCGGAACGGTGGCACAGGCTGATCGAGTAGCGGCGGCACGAAGACGGAGCTCGAGCTCTCGACGCGTGCGGCCGCCGGTATCTGAGGCCGCACAAATCGCTTTGTCGTCGTTGGTGCTGGCGCAATGCCTTCTTCAGTGCAACTGCCCCGGCAAAAACAGGCGGCCATCCTGGCGACTCAGGGCGAGCAGATGACGATGGGGTCGTAGTACGGTTTTAGTCGGCTCGCGAGAACAATATCGCGGCCGCGACGGCGGTGGTCCGAGGAGGGCGTTACCGGTTCGGCTGTGTAGTTCACAAGTGACGTGCGCTGCACGACACGGTAGGGATCGAGGTACTTAGGCGCAAACTTGGATGCAGCCGGCACAAACAGATAGACGAGCGAGTGAGTGGGAAATTCATGGATGGGCTTGCCCTTGGTCAGTCGCGTATTTGCGGAGGCCTTGAGTGGCGGACGTCAACGAGCGAGCCAGCTGGCGGCACTGCTCGGCATGACGGGGAGCGTTGGAGAAGAAAGGGCATTCTTAACTGTCGGGGTTGTAAAGAAAGATTGTGTCCAGAAGGAAGGAAGGTTCACGACCATATAAACGAAAGAAGGAGAAAAAAACGGTGGTGTCCTGGGAAGCAGTAATGTATGCATAATTATTTATTTATTTAATTATTTACCCACAGCGCCAAGCGGCATTACAGTGGGGGAGGGTGCACATAAAAACAAACACAGCATAAGCAGGGTCAGCCACGGAAATAAGTACAATTTGCATCAAAACAAAGAAAACTAAAAACAGATAAAAATTTCACAGAATCATGAAACTGACATGGTTATTATTAGTTAGAAAAGAAAACATCATTAGACATAATACAAGCAGTGTCTGAAGAAAATTTGTTCCAATCGCGTATTGTTCTGGGAAAAAAATGCAATCGAAATACATCAGTTTTTGAGGCAATCTCGCGTACTTTGAAACTATGGACTACGTGGTCAGATATATAATGAGATGCCAGTATATACTTTGCTCTTTCAATGCCAACAGAACAATCATAAATCGCGTGAAAAAACTTCAGTCGCAACTTACGTCGACGGATTTTCAAATGCTCCCATTGCAGTCTTTCTTTCACAGTCTCGGCAGAGATACCTTCTCTGTAAATCCCTGACACAAACCGAGCAGCTAAGTTCTGAACCCTTTCTAATTTGGCTTTACCTCGCACCGCTAGAGGATCCTAAATCGTGCAGGCATTTTCATATACGTTACGAATGGGAGGACCTGATCCCAATTAGTGGCTGGTTTGGTTTGGTTTATTGGGTTTAACGTCCCAAAGCGACTGAGGCTATGAGAGACGCCGTAGTGGAGGGCTCCGGAAATTTCGACCACCTGGGGTTCTTTAACGTGCACTGACATCGCACAGTACACGGGCCTCTAGAATTTCTCCTCCAAAGAAATTCTAGCCGCCGCGGCCGGGATCGAACTCGGGTCAGCGTCTTTCGGGTCAGCAGCCGAGCACCGTAACCGCTGAGCCACCGCGGCGGCCCAATTAGTGGCGTCAGAGGAAATATACATGGCGAGCATGTCGCCAAGAGTCCGGTTCAATCTTTCAGTGAGGCAGTCTTGGAGTCTTTTCAAGGTATGCATTTCAGTGGAAGTGAATGCGTCTGTTTTCTTCGCGCAGCGCTTCGAAAGGACCCCGATGGCACTGCAGCGAGCTTCTTCTTCTCGCCTACCAGGGTCAACCTTGCGGACGGCCTGCTCCACAGCGCAGGCCATTCTTCCCCCGTTTGTCTGGGCGCCGGCCGGCATTGATATTAGAGCCTTGGCTTAGGAGCCTCCATTCTGCCGGGTCCAGGCGGTGGGAAGATAGGTGGTGTATACCAAATGGAGCACGGGAAACGATGCTGTTATCCAGCAAGAAACAAAACTTGGCTTCTTGAGCTCGGCTTCTCTCTTGACAGGATATGGCAGCAGCGCTGTTGGCGTGAAGCAGGACGCAGGGAAAGCCGGCCGCGTTTTCCGCCTTTGTTCAAGCCAGAAGAAACTCAGATCCTAATTAAAAATCGTCACGAAGGATCTTGCCAAGAACGGGTACCCGCAAAATATGAGAATGACCGCAAAACGGCGCTCTTCACGTCAAAACGTGGAAACAACGGCCACCGAGAAAGCAATCGGGAAGCGTCCCCTACGCTCCTGGAGCAAGCGAGGCCTTATCCGGGGTCTTCAACAGCTACAATGTCCATATAGCCCACGTGCCACCAAGTAAACTGAACGAACGAAAAATGAATGGCACCGACCAAAAAAGAAAGATGTAATGACGTTTCGGCTCCCACACGGTAGCCTTGTTCGCAATGAGGCGACGGGGAATTGTTGCCTTATATACGGCGTATCACAGAACCCAGACATCTTGCGCACACAGGGGGCAGATTACCATGATTACGGTTCAGCGTATTTACTGTCGTCTGAATAATCAGAAACTCAAGATAGAGCCGTGATGCTCTGTTCCTCTCTTTCGCCACCACACGTGCTTGTGTCCAGTCAATGTTGTGTTCGGCAGATACCGAATGTACGGCCAGCACGTTCGAAGCCACCCGCCGGTTCCTGAAGTCATTCTGGTGCTTGGACAACATTGCTTGTACAACACAACATTGACTGGACAGAGGCACATGTGGTAGCGAAAGAGAGGAACAGAGCATCACGGCTCTATCTTGAGTCACTGATTATTCAGACGACAGCAAATACGCTGTACCGTAATCATGGTAATCTGCCCCCTGTATACGCAAGGTGTCTGGGTTCTGTGATACGCCGTATAAAGGCAACGGTTCCCCGTTTCGCCTCATTGTGAACAAGGCTCCCGTGTGGGAGTCGAAACGTCATTCCATCTTTCTTTTTTGGTCGGTGCCATTCATTTTTCGTCATGTCCCATCCCGACCAGACGGGCTTCCGTCAAACTCTTGACTTCAAACTGAACGAAACCTGTCAGAGAAAAAAGACCCGGTTGAACGAAGAAGATTTCCCAGAGTGATGTACAAAATTAACTGCAAGGACTGCAAAGCTGCATACATCGGCGACTCAGACAATTTAATTACGTGCTTGAAACAGCATCAAAATAACGACGCCAACGACCGCACGGAAGAAATTGCCTTGGCTGAACGCTATCAAGCTCCATCACATGGCATCTATCAGGACAACGCCTCAGTCATCGCGACGGAGAAGTATTCGTCGTCGCGCCTACTTCTAGAATCACTTCCCATCCAAACGACAGCACATGCTTTGGACCGAAAGCGAGGTAATCTTCCTGAGATTTGAGGTAATCTTCCTCATTACGCCACGTGCACCGTACATAAGTCATCAGCTTCGTATAACCGCTGCCATTGCAAACAAAGGACCCGCATGGGCTCCGAAGCATAAATTGTTTTTCCTTTTTTTTTTGCCGTGTGCTCCTCTTTTCTTCTAATATGTTCCCTCCTCGCCAGGCGGCATTCCCTCAAACACTCGGCAACGTTACACAGATGTTCGAAAAATGAGTCGTGAAGAGGCATCAGTGCTTTCTTTAGGCGAATACGCGTCTATTGCTGTGGCTTTTTGAGCCTGTAACAAACCCCTTATGAGGGGATTGCTCCAACTTTCCAGCCTTGGAGGGACGCCCTGTTTGCTCTGCTTTTGATTACAACGTCGTTACTATCCGCCCGCCAAGGTAGCCAGTAGCGGGTGCCCTCGGTCGGGTGTTGTACGATAGGCTGCTAGCGAATATGAGTCAACGTTGTATCCTGATATGGCTGGGCATGGTTGGCTGAGCGCGCAGACAATATCAACTGCGCGACCCTCAGGCGTACGCGCTTAGCGGACGGAGGAACGCGAGCGACCGAATGGCGCGCGTAACCGGTAACTACGGCTGGCCGCGTTACAATCGCAACCAGAACAAACAGATCATCCTATAGAGCTGTACAGAGGTGCAGTCGGCTCGCAGAGGTGTTTTCGAAGCTCAAGAAGCCATATCAAGAGACTAGAACGACGCACTTAGGCGGAGCAGATCATTCAACGCTAAACAGACCAAGCAGCCAGCGCTACCGACGCACCGATGCTAGCGGATAATGGCGTTGAGAAACATACGTGCCGCCAGCAGCGCGAAATCTTGCAAATCTTGCAAAAGCCTCAGTAAAACCAAAATGCAATCTAGTAGCACGTTTGCTACGCTATGCCTAAGTGCAACATTTCCAGCTTAATTTAGAACTCGCCTGGAAACGCATCTGTGCGCACCCCACGGCGTACGCGTCGCAATGGCTATATTGCGAACACGGACGAACCGCCTAATTAGTAAATGGCTGTAGAATGCATTTCGCTACCGCGTAAACAGCCGTGCACAATGCCGAGGAGAAACAAAAGGGACAGCGCCTCGGCCCTTCCCTTTGTTCTCGCCTTTGTGCTCGCTCGAATACTTCTGCAGTCGTAAATTGCGCGCATTCCTGCGCAGCAACATGGCTCTTACCCGGAGGCAAAGACTCGCGTCATACAGTAACCAGTGTGTTTCGTGGTGGCAGTAATATAAAAGCTGCAGTGGCTTCCATCGCTTAAGTCCAACGTATAGTCTAGACGAAAAGCCTGCATGTTTCATGACGTGGTCACTTTTTCGCGAAATACACAAATGGCTGAAAGCTGTACAATTGGCGGAAAAAGCTAAACCAAATACGAGTTTCAGGCATCGAATTTGCAATAAATAACAGACAAACCCCGTCCAACGTAGACACCATCCACCGGCATCAAGTCCGTCAAATAGACCGTCCTATTTGCTTTCACTTCACGCATAAATTTCACGGGGACTTCGTCCTGCTGCGTGACCGGGCAACTTGCGCGCACAATTTACACGGCGTTGGGAAGACGGTGAAACACCTGCGCTAGGCTTTTAGCGTGACGCGTGCCATTGGAAACAACTAACTGTTCCGAAATCGCAGTTACACTAATGCGCAGGGCTAGAAGCCTCGCGGCTATAAAACTAACTAGCGCTGTCCAACGCGCTGTCTGCCAGACAACTTCGCCGAGCGAAGCTCTGCCCCCTGCGTGGCATTGCTGGGTGAAGTGAGAGCCAGGCATCTCTCGAGCGCTCTCGAACTGCTCGAAGAGGTGGCATGACCACTTTCTGCTAGTGTTGCTAGCGTCTGAGAAACATTTTCAGTTTAACTTTACAAATATATCTAAAAGAACATAGAGAGCAGTTTGTTTCGCAGTGCACACTTCTTGAAGCTTTAAGTTGCCGTTTAGCAGCTGTCAAACGTGTACGAAAGTCGATGCGCTGCCAGATCATCTTTCGTATCTGGATTGCCAGTAACTATGTTCAGTGTTTTAGAGCGCAGCTCTTTGGCGCCCGTTTCTGCTTTTCAAGGCGTCGCCGTCGCCGTTATCCGTTGTAACCAGCACTGGACACCTTAGCCGCGCTTTAAGCTGCGAGACCAATGGAGCGGGAGCTTGGAAAGCAGGGTGTAAAATTGGTAAATTGGTTTTTGATGAAAGCAAATGGCGCAGTATCTGTCACATATCTCTGTGGACACCTTAACCGGAGGGAAGGCGCATAACAGCCCTCTTGGAACAGTGGGCACCTCAATCGTGCTTTAAGCTACGTGGTGGTAGTGACAGATGTGCGGTGCATGCGTTCGCATTGAGAACGTTGTGCCAGAAACGCGGCGCTGAAGCCTTATACTCCGTTTCATACATAGCTGTCAACGCTGCCAAAGGTACGAAAGTAGTCCGCTGCAAAAAACAAGCAAAATGTATCCGTCCGCCTCGCGTCGTGGCTGAGTGGTACGAAGCGCGCGCCTTTCTGTTCATTTCACAAAGGGCCTAGGTTCGACTCCCGGCTCGGGTGGTTTTTTATTATTATTTTTTTTATTTTTCTTAAAAGATTCATTAGGTAGAAACTCGAAACTGTCAAACTCTAATACCTACTTTGAAAAACACAGCGCTGTTTACTTGTCTCGACCAATTCGCCAAATTCGCCAAATTCGCCAAACGCCAAATTCGCGGTCATTATTGGACTTGGTGTTCCTGTCAAATAACATAAAAGAACACATTGTTAACGTTGAAGATGGCGTCTCTGACCACAAGATGATTGTTGTTGCCATACCACTTGCAGCCAGTGAGTGCTCAAGGCCTTATATCCCTGTGCGCGTTAAAGATTATGGGCGAGCGGACGACACCTCCATTCTTGACTACCTGGAATCTGCCTTTGATGATTTTGAAACTGTCTATGATTCCATAACGGTAGAAGAGTTGTGGCAGCAATTTAAGAAAATTATACAACACTGCGTTGACAGATATATTCCAACTCGTGTTAAAAAGACGAAGCACCGAAGCCCCTGGATCACCAGGGACATAATTCATATGAAACGTAAAATAAAAAGACTACGTAAAAAGAAAAATAAACGTATCCCAATTTTGCGACTTCGTGCTGAGCTGAAGCAAGCGCTGAAAGAAGCTAAAAAAAAGTTCTTCGATGAAACGCTGCGCCGCTTCCTCAAAACGTCGCCGCAAAAGTTCTGGCGATACTTTAGTGATAGGAAGGAGAGAATACAGGAGATTAAGCACGAAAATAAGGTACTGATAAAGAAGGAGCATATAGTAGATTACTTTAATCACTTTTTCCAGTCGGTATTCACTGCAACCCAAGATGACATAGACGTTAGTGCAGAACACCTGTTGTCTAGCCAAATGAATGACGTCATAATTACGCAGGAGGGTGTATTTCAGCAGCTCCTCAATTTGCATGCTAAGAAGGCCAATGGACCAGACAACATACCAACCCAGTTTCTCCAAAGATATGCCGAGTGGGCGTCGAGATACCTTATACTTATTTTTCAAAAATCTTTGCACACCCATTGTGTACCACAAGATTGGCGCAATGCACTAGTAATTCCGGTGTTTAAAGGGGGAAACCGAGAACTTGTAAATAACTACCGCCCAATATCTCTTACATCGATTTCTTGTAAACTTATGGAACATATTATAGCGAAGCACATCTTTCATCACCTAGAAACAAACGGTTTACTTTACCCTCACCAACACGGATTCAGAGCAGGCCTTTCCACCACTACACAACTTGTAGAGACAATTCATGATTTTGCAATGACGATTGATGGGAAGCAGCAGATTGACGTAATCGCTGTAGACTTTGCCAAAGCTTTTGACAAAGTGCCGCACAATAAATTAGTTTTTAAACTGGAAAGAGCTGGAATTAATTTGAATATTGTGAAATGGATTAAAGCTTATTTAACAAATCGTAACCAAGTGGTCAAAGTGGATGGTCATGTGTCCAGCCCACTAGCAGTGCTTTCAGGAGTTCCGCAGGGTTCTGTTCTGGGACCATTGTTATTTTTAGTCTATATTAATGATATCTCTGCTGTTCTGGAACCAAATGTACGACTAAAGCTATTTGCAGATGACTGTTTAATTTATTCTACAGTTAGAAACAAGGACGACCAGCTTAGAATTAACAACTCTTTACAGGCTTTAAGCGAATGGTGCAAAAAATGGAACATGGAAATAAATTATTCGAAATCAACATACACGCACATTACAACGAAGAAGTCTGTTCTTTTGTTCCCATATGTCATTGGTGACAAATGTTTGGTAAATGTAACTCAGTTTAAGTACCTAGGAATGACAATAACACAAAACTTAAATTGGGGCACACATATAGAAGAGGTTTGTTCTAAAGCATACCAGAAGTTATATTTTCTGAGAAAAAAATTGGAGCATGCTACACGGGATGTAAGACTAATTGCATATAAAGCTTTTGTGAGGCCAGTCCTTGAGTATGCGTCAGTAGTATGGAGTCCTAAACAGAATTATTTAAAGAAACAATTAGAAAGAGTCCAGAGGTACGCAGTACGCTTTATTTGCTGCCGATATCGAAGGACAGACTCAGTTGCGGATATGCTCTCTTCCTGTAACCTGGATTTATTAGAAACACGACGACAAAAAAATCGGCTGAAGTTATTGTTCCAGATGCTCCAAGGACAGATAAATATTCAGAAGGAAACATACATACAAGCACCAGGCAAACGCAGCTCTAGAACAAATCATGGTCGGGTAATTCAGCCTTACAACGCCCGTAGTGAAACTTTCAAACATTCCTTCTTCCCTCATGCAGTTGAAATGTGGAATGATTTGCCAATGAGTGTTGTGAAACAGAGTGATGTGCATGCATTCGAACGATCTCTGGATAACCACCTGCTTGAAAGTACCATTTGATGCTTGACTGAATGATGTACCGTGTCATGCTGATGTATTCAATGCTTGTGAATAGTGTTGTTTTTCTATGAAATTTTTATACCCTCTCTGTAAGGACCCTCACACGAGGGTTGACAGTATTGTTAAATAAATAAAAGGCAGTGTAGTGTATTGGCGACGGACGTGATTGCGAAGTGCTTTTCTCGGGTACTGAACGACTTTTTAGCATGCGGCACACAATGAATCATTGTGTGGTGATAGAATTCAGTGTGGCGTCGATTATTCGGAGCAGCCTCGGCTAGCGGCAACCTTGTATTGATCGATGTACTCGGCGGCTTTAAAGTGAGGAGCGTCTGCGAGAGCTAGATATGGTCACCTGGCTAGGTCGTTTTTGCGGTGATCTTATTCCAGTAGCGAGACCTTCCTTCTTGAACCTCGCAACTGTCCGAGGGCTCACCCCGGTCATCTCGCCCACAGTTTCGAGAACTTCGCGCACAGTCTTCTCCGGGAAGCGCTTCCTTACGCTAGAGTAAACGTTGACAATAACCTGCTTGGAGTCTTTCGAAAATTTCGGAGACTTCAGCTTGCAGAACAGGCGAGCAGGAGATGTTTTTGAAGCCGCAGTGGGCGAAGAAAACAAGCGAGTAGGCGATAGCGGTGCCATTTTCTCCATACTCGGAAACCGAAAGACGAACGCGGAAGACATCACCGGCCGGCCTAGCTGCGAAAACCTGATACAGGAGGAGCCGAAAAAAACCCAGAAAACTAAGGCACTCTGTTTTGAAGAACATTAAAGAAAAAGCAATCTTTTTGCAAAATAAAACACCATTATTATTATGCTGCAATATTAATTAAAAATAACTTTTTGAGTTCATTACTCTTGTCACTTTCGACGCACTACATTACGATGCGGACGAGGAGCGCGAACAGGCGCCGTAGCCTTGGCTGCGTTGACAGCTATGTATGAAACGGAGTGTAGGTCGTCGGCGTTCATTGGCATTGGCGTTCGCAACGATTTACACAACGATAATTTTAAGGAAAGGAAGTGCGCATAACTGGCTCCCTGGGTCAGTGAGCACCTGAATCGCGCTTATTGGTACGCGGGGTAATCAGAGAGAGAGAGAGAGAGAGAGATGTGGGCTGCATGCGTTAGTGTTCACAACGGTGAGCGAACTCTCGCGATCAGCCATTAGCTGCCGTCTGCCAGGGTGGCAGGGTGGGTGGGGACTTTAGATATATAGGAAAAAATTGCCGACGATTAAGTTACTTCCTAATGAGAAATTTGAGCGCAGCACATCAGCTGTTTGAGCTTTTCGATAGATTGAGGCAAAGAATTCGAGCAAGACATGTATGTTCAATTACACACAACTTATTTTTCACGAATATTCCTTCTTCAAGAAACACTCCACTAACAGTTCTTCATTATCATAAAGGAAGCTTTGTGGAAGGAGAAACAGATGGGTATATGCTCGAATTGCTGCACCAATGCCTGGCTGTCATAGAGGAGGTCTGCGCAAGTATTTCGCGAGGTTGTCACAGCGGTCTAGTCCAGATATATTCGTATCCCTTTCTGAATTCATAAGTAAGATACACAACGATTATATCAGCTGACAATAAACCAGTCCTTACCAACCTGTCAAAGCTATGCGTTGATTTCCGCGACCTCATTATTGTAAACTACCTGTATTAGTTTGTTAAGGAGCCAACAAGGTCATTCCATGGTTCCTCGTTTGTTCTAGATTTGCTCTTTTCTAACCGAGATTCACTTGTTCGCGATAGCTATATTATCCCAGGTATAAATTACCACGACTGTGTCGTTGCACAGGGGCCAATTAGCCAGCCTTCAGTGCCACACAGGCATCCCAGAAAAATTTTCTTCTATGATTGAGGCGATTGCTCATCACTATCTAGCGAGCTTGCCAACTATTCACAAGACTTCATATTCATCAGCCAGCGTTTCGATGCTACTGCGGTGTGGGACATATTTAAGTAGAAGCTT
Source organism: Amblyomma mixtum (assembly GCF_055824585.1). Classification (NCBI taxonomy): domain Eukaryota; kingdom Metazoa; phylum Arthropoda; class Arachnida; order Ixodida; family Ixodidae; genus Amblyomma; species Amblyomma mixtum. The sequence goes on from NC_143012.1 coordinate 131,483,044, forward strand.
GATGTGCTCATTGACAAATATGTTCCTTTCAAAAACATATCAGCTAAGCGGCGCAAGGACTAGCCGTGGGTAACTCGGAAAACTAAACTATTAAGAAAAATTGTCGTCTCCTAAACACGTACAGAAAATACCGGGACGCGAAAGTACTTGAAAAGGTACGCGTTCTTGGAACAGACATAAAGATTAAAAATAAAGCTGCGAAAAAACGGTACATGAATAAGCTGGGGGCCAAAATTCAGAGTAATCCAAAAGAACTGTGGAAATTTCTTAATATTAATGGTCGTGAATCAGTCGGTATTCCGGCACTGAATAACGGCGCTGAACCTAGAACTGACGATTTTTACAAGGCATGCTGTTTCAACGATTATTTTAAGTCCGTTTCCGCAGCGAATTCGCATCATGAAATCCCTGTCGTGGGTATCCATGTGCAAGGGACAAAGCCTGAGCTAATAATTACCTACAACGGTGTGTTAAACCTCCTGAATAACATAAAGGTGTCTTCGGCAAGCGGGCCCGAAGATGTTCCTGGTCATGTCTTTAAGGTCTGTGCTGAAATAATTGCTCATTACATAGTTATTCTATATTCAAAATCGGTAGATACAGGAATAATACACCACCATTGGAAAAACGCTAACGTGGTGCCCATTCATAAGGGTGGTCCTGAAAACATAGTTGCAATTACAGGCCTATTTCGCTTACAAGTATTAGCTGCAAAATGTTTGAGCACATAATATATAGCGCAATGATGAAGCATTTGGAACAAAATGAATTTTTCACTCAAGCTCAGCGTGGATACAGATAAGGTTACTCGTCTCCGACGCAGCTCTTAGAATTTAGCAGTGATATTTTTTACATTATATGGCAAGGGTCTACCCACGGATTGTATTTTCTTAGATTTCAAGAAAGCGTTTGATTTGGTACCTCAATATTTTCTTTAGTGATTTGCTTTGATTTATTGATTATTGATTGACTTACTTTGCATGATTATCTTTACTCCAGATTCTAACTTCCCTTCTAAACTGGCTTCAATGTTACCTGCAGGGACGTAAACAACGTGTATTGATTAATGGGTCCCAGTCTGATTATGTTCCTGTATCTTCGAGGGTACCGCAGTGATCTGTTTTGGGGCCTCTGCTCTTTCTAGATTATATTAATGACATTTCTATATATATGACTTGTAAAATAAGTTTATATGCTGACGATTGTGTTATCTACCATGTTCTTAACAGTTCTTCAGATTCTTGTCATTTGCAGTGCAACTTGGGCCGCATACAACAATGGTCTATGAAGTGGCAGATGTTTCTGAACCCAATAAAGTGTCAGTTTGATTCCTTCACACGCAAGCATCACCCTTTCCTGGCTGAATACAAACTAGATTCTATCCGACTTTCTAGAGTTTCTCATTATAAATACCTTAGCGTTTACTTTTCGTCCAATCTCACCTGGAACGAGCACGTCGAACACATTTCTACTTAAGGTTACGGCATGATGAATTTTATAAGACGAAATTTTAAAATGACACTATTAAAAGCTAAAGAGCTTTTATATCTCACCTATATTCGGCCAATATTGGAGTATGCTTGTTTTTTTTTGGCCACCCCCAACGTTAAAGTTAACCGACATGCTTGAGCGTATTCAGAACTTTGCCACTCGGTTTGTTTCCAGTAATTACGATTTTAACAGCAGTGTTGCTAACATTAAACTAACGCTGGGATGGGAGCTGTTATGGAAATGCTGCACGAACTCTCGGTTAGAAATGTTGTATAAAATCTTTCACCGAAAAATAAAAATTGATAAAGAAAATTATTTCCTTCCATCGCATTTCAGGTCAGACCCACTTCACCACGGACGGAAGATTAAAGAAATTAAATGCAAAACTAACACTTATCAAAATGCATTTTTTCCATCTACCATTCATGATTGGAATCATCTGCCCCATGAAATTGTTGAGTGACGTTTCGAACCTATGTTCTGCGCGTTGCTATCGGATGTACAAGTGCGCAGTTGGCTTCTTTTTTTTTGCTTTCTTGTCATGCCGTGTTGTATCTTCATATTAACTCATTTTGTACTTGCTGTGTCATGCCTTGCCGTATTGCTTTTTTCCCTTGTTTTCTTTTTTCCGGCCTACTCTTCTGTTATGTATACTCTGCAATAATGCCTACGGGTGCTGCAGGTATTTCTAATAAACAATAAACAATAACCTGTGGGAGCCGTTACGAGCGAGAGGAACGGGATATTCTCCTGCATAAGAGGCAAGAAATCCACGCTTGTCTTTATATCTACATTAACGTCCCCACCCACCCTGCCACCTTGGCAGGTGGCAGCGTTTCTGGCGTAACGTTGTCAATGCCAAAGCATGCAGCGCACACTACCGCCGCGTAGCTTAAAGCACGATTGATGTGCCCACTGTTCCAAGAGGGCAGTTATGTGCCTTCCCTCTGGCTCAGGTGTCCACCGAGATGTGGGAGACAGATACTGCACATTTCCTTCACTTAAAAACCACTTTACAAATTTTACCCTCTCCGTCCCAAGCCCCCGCTCGCAGCTGTGGGAGACAGATACTGCACATTTCCTTTCCTCAAGAAAGGATTATTGCACTTAAAGCTCACTACCACAAGAGAGATAAAAACAAACAAAATACAATTTGTTCTCTGAAGGTGAAACGGCGGCTCGGGCGGTCAACGCCCTTCAACGCTCCACGTCTGTCTGTTCTTCGCGCCAAGGCAGGCGTGGACATACGCACAGTGTCGGCTGTGCAGTCTTTTTATTCATGCGTTGGGCGCGCGTACTCATTGGTCAAAGGCCAGGAGTGGCTTCAAAAAGCATCTGGAACTTTCTGTCGTGGCGCCGCCGCCGTCGCGCAAGTGAAGAGGTGGAGGGCATCTCTTAGCGCATGCAAGGCAACGCCCTCTCCGTCAACATCGCTTAGAAACGACTCGGACAATCTAGAACAATCGACGGCAATCCCCCTGCACGCCGCGTTGGCGAGCGGTGGGAGATCGGCCAGCCACACAAACAAGGCTAGTCACTCTCCAGAGGTTCCTTCTCGCCATTTTACGACGCGCGCCGGCGAGAGACGTCCGCGCGACGCTTTTTTAGAGCGCGGCTCTTAGGCGCCCGTTCCTGTGTTTCGCGGCGTCGCCGTTGTCCGTTGTAACCAGGAGATGGTAAAAGCGCAACCTCCTCCACTCCTTAGCAAGAAACAAAGAACATTGGGGAGGAGGGAAGGAGGTTGCGCTTTTACGATCTCCCGAGCTCGACTCCGATTCCCGAGCTCGACCAATTTCTTACTAGTTTTTATTTATTTATATGGCCTGACTAGAGAAGTTAATTAGGCTAATTGGGTAATTAAGCAATTAACTAAGCTCAGTCCCACTTACTTGGAGCATCACTATATGGTGCCTTCAATTGGTTGCATGGTTACTAGCCAAAGTACAATTGGCCCCGTTTGAAATTGGCGCACTGTGACGTCACGACCGTTTCGACCAACTGAAAAGCGTGACATTCTCTGTCGACAACTGCTGCTTACAACGATGAGACATTAAAGGCTTTCGCCTTAAAACATCAGCGCACCTTCATACGCTGCATGGAAGGAGTGGTGTACGAGATACCCCTGACCTGTGGTATGTCCTATATAGGGCAAACGGGGAGGTGCATCAACAAACGCCTCGGGGAACATGACAAAGAGGGAGTGAATAATAAAGACAAATACGCCACTTTGGTGAGCCACGTTAACACGTGCAAGTGTGCACCTCAACTGGAAAAGGCGAGGATTCTGGACAGGAGCAAATTCAAGCAGGCGAGGCTTTTATTGGAAGCCTTTCACATAAAGAAAAAGGCAGCCTTGTGCGTGAGTGACACATCAGTTAGGTTGTATGCGGCGGAGTACGATTTTCTGAGCAATAATATTCGTGCTACGCGATAAGTCAGGGCTGCGATAAGGCACGTGGTGTGTAGATGTGGGCGTTGCCTGAGACTATAAATGTATGTGTATTTCGAGCAATAAATAGTTGGAAGTTGGCGCCTGTCCGTTGTCTCCTCGTCTCTTTTTGTGCCGTGAAATCATTTGCGCCGAGGTGGGTTTTTTCCCAAGTTTAAAGATGAATAACCAACTAGCCCGTCAACATGCCTTACTCAGCCTTTTGTGAAACCCCCAATATGTAAAAAAAAAAGCCAAGTGGAAGGAAGACCACTGCACTTAATCATAATACGTAAAAGTTAGAAAGGGCAAGAAAAAGAAAGAAAAATAAGATAAAAGCGCGTACCCACTTTATCAGCTGTGGGTGCCCGTTGGTCCTGGGTATCGAACCTCGCACCTCCTCAGTGTGATGCCCAGACCACTTGGCCACAACACTCTGGAGGTGCGGGATCCGCCGGGTACCCACAGGGGGCGTACAATGAGTACGAGCTTCCCCGTGGTCTGGTGCTCGACATTCGATCCCGCGAACTACAGCCAATGGCACTTAGATATCGCGGCTGCACAGCACCATTGAGAATCAGGGATTTGCTGTTACGCATTTTTCTTTTTTATATGGCAGGTTATCTCAGATCATCAATGGCAGTTTACCGATATCCCTCAAGAGAAAAGAGTGTACAACAGGTGTATCTTACCGGTACTCACCTATGGGGAAGAAACGTGGAGGCTAACAAAGAGGGTTCAGCTTAAGTTAAGGACAACGCAGTGAGCGATGGAAAGAAAAATGATAGGTGTAAGGTTAAGAGATCGGAAGCGGACGGAGTGGGTGAGGGAACAAACGTGGGTTAATGATACCCTAGTTGAAGTCAAGAGGAAGAAGTGGGCTTGCGCAGGGCATGTAATGCGAAGGCAAAATAACCGCTGGTCCTTAAGGGTAACGGAGTGGATTCCAAGAGAAGGCAAACGTAGCAGGGGGCGGCAGAAAATTAGGTGGGCGGATCAGATTAACAAATTTGCGGGAATATGGTGGCCGCGGCAGGCGAAAGACAGGGTTAATTGGAGAGACATGGGAGAGGCCTTTGCCCTGCAGTGGGCGTAGTCAGGCTGATGATGATGATGGTGATATTCTATTCTACGAGCCCAGAGCTTGTTGTTGGACCTAGATGTTTATAAATCCAGACGCTAAAAATTCGTCAGTGACGTTTCAGAGGTTTGGTTGCATTTTCGTCCCCCTCCTGGGCTTGGCGACGTGCACGGAAGCAGCGCCCTCCTTCCAGCCAACACTCCCAAGTCACCCGTGGGAAACGACGCACGCCGTTCTAAATTTGGCCGCGCTCGGCGCGAGCAGAGCCAGCCCCGGCGAGCGAGCACTCGGGCCGCCACAGCTGCGCCGGTGAAGTGGACCGTCCAAGGGAGACAGCCGGCGCCTGACTCTACGCTTGGCTCTTGCCGCATACATTAGCGCCTCATATCTCGGTGACGTGCTAGAGTCTTCTCTTTTGGGAGTCATTTTAAGGCTCTGCTCGCGCACTGAGCCTTATTACAAAGCCAGCGCCTTTTCACGAATGACAGCAGCACTGGAAGAAGGTCCAGGAATAACGATAAAGTTTTTCTCTCGGTCTGTCATGGAGTTAACCCAAAGGAGATGACCGGCGTGCACCACAGTTTGAAATCTGCCCAGAGCGCTGCGTAGATCGGTCCTGCGAGCAAAACATTGTCCTGATGTAAACAACCGCCGCCCAATCTCTCTAACCTCGTCCCATCGCTAAGTTATCGGCCACATCATTTCTTATCATATTCTCACAATATTTTGTCTCTAATGATGCCCTGAACTGCGCACAACGGGTATTAAGAAAAAATTCCCAACCTCTGCTCGACTTGCAGCCGCATTTCAGAATTTTAGCGCACTTTTGGACAAAGATGGACAAATTGATGCTTTTATTTTGGAATTCACCGACGCTTTTATCAGGTTGGTTCTTTTGAAATAAAACAGCTATGTCTTGCTCTGTTCTTTGTTTACCGCATGGGAGCTTATCTAGAACAAAGGACACCGTTTGTGCAGTTTGACAGTCCTTGCTCTCCACCAGTGCATGTAAGTTCCCGGGTCCCCCCTGTTTTTCTTCATTGATATAAAACACTGCATTTCCTTTATTAATCTAACTGAGAAAATAATTTTTTTGCTGACGACTGTGTGATGTGTACCCCAGTATCTGCCGTTTTCTACCAGCAACATGTAGGTGATGTTCTGCTCAGTGCCCTTTCCCTAAGTGTAATTTGAGGCATATAAGTAAATGCAAAGAAAACAGTGCAGATGCGTATAAGCAAACTGAAAACTCGTGTCACTTGAGCTGCCCTGGTTTTCGCATTTCTATTAAAGAAGCAACAGAGTACATATAATTTGGTGATGCCTCAAACTCGCAACTTAACTGATACGACAACATATAACGCGCTAGATCATCAGCCATACGCAAACTTAAATTTCTTAGCAGTAAACTTAGTGGGGCACTAGCAGCTGGAAATTACTAGCCGATTTTACTCCCATAAGATGAAAACTAACTTAGGCCTTTCTCATCTGGGATCCCCATAAAGAAAGGGCATAACAAAACTCGAAAATTACGAAGACGCACAGTAAGCTTTATATAACAAGTACTTCCCTCACCTTTATTTAAGGTGCAGTGAAGAGGAATCTGAACTCGTCTTTTTGCCGGGGGAACTCAATCTACACGTTCAGAGCATTTTTAGAAACGTCGATTTGTTGCCCTATGTGGCCAATTTCCCTAATTAAATCGGATGGGCGGAATCATCCAACGCGTGGATTGCCTTTCAGCCAGTTCTGTGGAGGCTGGCCGCTCTGCTATCGGCGGAGTAATACTTAGTAATCCGTAGTAGCAAATAGTCCGCGCGTATTTTTATTTCTGCGGGCTTATTTTGCGGCTATATTATCTGTGAATGAAACTATTTATTCAAGGAAACCTCAAAAAACAAAATAAAGCGAAAGCAAAGCCTCCATGGTGCTGCCTGAAAGACACTCCACGCGTTCGTCGACTCCACCCAGCCCAATGTACGGGGAGAATTAAAAAAAGAAAGGCGGGAGCCGGATGTTAATCCGATTTAAATTAGGGAAATCGGCCACACAGGGCAATAAGTCGAAGTTTCTAAGAATGCTCGGAACATGTAGATCTAGTTCCCGCGGCAAAAAGAGTTCACATTCCTGTTCACTGCACCCTTAACAAGGCAAGGATAACGTTCGTCATTATACGTTGCCGTCCGAGCCTAAAATTTGCATAAAAATTATGGCGCGTTATTAAGCCCAAAGGTGATCAGTGCATAATGTCCACTGAGAGCTCTTCCAATTTTATTCCAAATAATCAATGTGCTTCCACGCTTAATGCCATTTTCAAGCCCAACTTCCACCACAGATGTTATTCGCCCATCCAGGCATGACTGCAGTGTTTCCCACAACAAGTGAACTAGCTGCCGTCGAGAAAATAATTAAAGCTGCAAAGCTACCTTCCGCTCCTGGGCACGATTTAATCAAAGCGAGATTTTCTAACGCACATTTTCCACCAGTCGCTCGAAAAAGATTCTTTGCCTGCTGAGTGAAAGGTCGGGAAGGCAATCGCACTCTATAAATCAGGTGACAAGCATTCTCCACACAACTGCCACCCTATTCCGCTCAGTTGCATTGCGTGTATATTTCTAGTACACGCACTGCCCCAAACCTTGCTAAATGTATCGAAAACAATCCATTTTTTTCACCATCGCAAACTTATCTTCCGCAAGACATATTTATGCGGAACACAATGTTTCCGCATGTGCTAAACGTCATCCTTGACCGCCCTTCATTTGCCGAATGTAGATTTTTACATTTTTCTGAAAGATTTTCAAAAAGAATACCTTAACTTTCTAATCGTTACGTTAAATGGACTTGACATTGATTCTTAAACTGTTTGCTTCGCTCGAGTGCTCTTTTTTTAACCGTCCGCAGTGTGTTACTGATAGGAGCGCAAATTCGCAGCCGAGCACGTGCCAGTGCACGTCAAGGGTCGGTAGTCGGCCCTCATATTTCCTTAATTACGTTAATGATCTTGTGTTTTCTCTAACACTAATTTATTTCCTGGTGACTGCGTACCCTCCAGAGAAATAATATGTCCCGTTGACATGTCTTCTCTTCAGCCAGACCTTAACTCTACCTTTATGAAGCGATAAGAGAGGGTCGTTCGTATTGCCTTGCAGATTTACTGCGCTCAATAGATACAAGAACGAAACGAGACAAAGACTGGGCGTGGCGGAAACATTAACTGAATTTTTTTTCACAGAAACGTGATTATTCTTATTTCCTTAATTTCACTTTTTTGTCAAATAAATTTTAATTTGATAGCTGTGCCACGTCCACCCTTTATCTTGCATCCCCTCGGCGCAGTCAAGCTACAATGTTATTGGTACTTGGTGCCAATCACGGGTATTGGAACTAAACACGAAAAAAATGGAAATTTCTGCATGTGTCCAGAACTTCGAACGAGCTATCTTCTTACTACAGTAATAATGTCCTTCTAGATCTCGCTGCGTCTTACAAATGTCTTGATATCCATATTCCCTAGGAACCTCACTTGGTCCATACCCACCACTTAGGTAATGAACAATGCCAATTGCAACCAGGGACATCTAAGACGCCACCGCGTTTTGCGGTGTCTCCGACCTTGCCCGTCCTCGTCGTTGCGCTGTGTGAATGAAAGCATTCAAATACCAACTCTGAAAGAAAAAAAAAACTCTCTACCAACTCTTCTAGCAAGTCGTTTTAAGCGAAACGTAATTTCATTAAGGTACCTTCTACCCTAAAACTACTGGTTCAATCACAGCTCCAGCATTCTGCAGCAGTTCGGGATCCCTTTCATGAAAACGTAATTTACTCCGTAGTAATGGTATTCAAGGGTTCTCCTCGCTTTACTCTTTGGAGCTATATGCGAACTACCAGCATTTCTGCAAGGAAGGTAAATCTCAGCTGTCATCTTCAGCATCTCCCAGTAAAACCTTTAGACTTCCACATTTTTGCACTATATTTCATCACCCTTCCCTTTGCTATGACCTGATCCCCCCTACCCAACACATTTCAAGGTTAGATCATAATAGCAAAGTAGCAATTCAATTTTGCAAAACCAATACCATGTTTCAGTTATTCAACAGTACTGCATATTGGACGAGTTGGTTGACATACATCTTGCAAAACTTTAGCGCGATAAACACGGAATGAAAAAGTAGACTGCACGAGCGCCGACTAACAACTGGAAGTTTATTCGAAAACACATAGAAATATATGGGATGAAGGTGCGCTAAAATGGTTGGTCAAAAACAAAAGAAACCTAAACCCAACAATCACCGCCAGCCCCTGCTATCAAGGCGCGAAGCACTTGTCCAGATATGCTAGCTCTTCCTCTCGTACACCAATAGACGGTTTGGCCACGCACGTGTATTGAGCCTCTGCGATACTATATGCCTCATAAATTTCCCTGCACAACACGTTGTCATGCTTGTACACAATCATAGTGTTGTCAAGGTCCGGCGAGCACAAGCAGGTCTCAAAATCCTTGCACCCAAGGCAGTGAAATACAAGGTTCGAAGAAACCGGTTTCCTACAGTCCAGTGAGTTCTTGTGCTCCTGCAGCCGCACGTTAATGCATCTGCCCGTCTGGCCGTAATAAGACTTCCTGAAGGCCAATGGCACCTTGTACACTTCCCCCTTTTTGCAGGCGGTGAACTCGCTGGCATGACTGACAGTGCACTTCCGTGGGTCCTGCCGAGGCCGGGGCTTGTCTAGCCTGTTTCGAACTGCCGCGCACTCTCTCCCGATCTTGTGATCAGCTGAAAACACCAGCTGAAAACACGCCATGCTTAGCTGCGATCTTCCGTAGTCGATGAGACACACCGTGTATGTATGGCATACAAGCAACCTTCTGGTGTGGCCGGTCCGCTGGTGGCGGAACCGAGGGGGAAGCCTCGCGCTTCAGTTTTAGCATGACTCGCTTTGTAAGCTGGGCAAGATGCTTTTGAGGGTATCCAGCTTCCTGCAGTCTGGCCACTTGCTTCAAGAAACCCTCCTCAAGTCGGTGGGGACTCGACTGCCTCAGGGCTGTGGACATACCGGACATGGCTATGCCGTCCTTGACAAGTCTGGAATGCTGGGAATGGAAATTTAGAAGGGGCATACCCGCCTTTGGAGCATACACCCAGCAAACATGCTGATTGGTTAGCTTCAGCTCCAGGTCCAAAAACCGGATACAGACCTCTTTTGACACTTCAAATGTGAAGTTGAGGTCTTGACCTCTTTCTTTGAAGATGTTGAGAATATCAGGCGCTGTTCGGATACTGCTGGCCCCATTGATGAAGACAAGGTAGTCGTCTACATACCTAAAAATCCGTCTTGTGACGTCCTTCAAATCAGCTTCCAGATTCCCGTCCACTTTCGATAGAAAAATATCGCTGAGAATTGGAGCGACCCGAGAGCCGATGCACACTCTCGAACGTTGAACGTACACCTTGTTTACCCACATGATGAAGGTCGATTCTAGATAAGCTGAAAGTAGCTCGAGCCGCCGCGGTGGCTCAGTGGCTATGGTGCTCGGCTGCTGGCCCGAAAGACGCGGGTTCGATCCCGGCCGCGGCGGTTGAATTTCCTTGGAGGAGAAATTCGAGGCCCGTGTACTGTGCGATGTCAGTGCACGTTAAAGAACCCCAGGTGGTCGAAATTTCCGGAGCCCTCCACTACGGCGTCTCGCATAGCCTCAGCCGCTTTGGGACGTTAAACCCCATAAACCAACTAACCAAAGTAGCTCGAGGAAACTCTCCACATCTATGCTGCAGGCGTTTCTGAAGGCGATCTCATCATTGTCTTCGACGATGCATTCTTGGACGCACTTCATTAAGATAGCATGGGGAAGGGAGTAGAAAAGCTCATCAACGATAACGCTGTGTACATTAATATTTCCAGGATTCTGCTGCGATAGGAACTGCACCACTGACACAGGATTTGGGACAAGAAGAGGAGGTCAAATCTTGAAGGGTCTCTAAAACTGAAGCGCGAGGCTCCCCACTTGGTTCAGGCACCAGCGGACCGGCCACGGCAGAAGGTTGCTTGTATGCCATACATACACGGGGTGTCTCATCGACTACGGAGGATCGCAGCTAAGCATGACGTGTTTTCAGTTGGTGTTTTCAGCTGATCACAAGGTCGGCAGAGTGTGCGCGGCAGTTCGAAACAGGCTAGACCAGCCCCAGCCTCGGCAGGAACCGCGGAAGTGCACTGTCAGTCATGCCAGCGAGTTCACCGCCTGCAAAAAGGGGGAAGTGTACAAGGTGCCTTTGGCCTGCGGGAAGTCTTATTACGGCCAGACGGGCAGGTGGGTGGCTGCAGGAGCACAAGAACTCACTGGACTGTAGGAAACCGGTTTCTTCGAACCTTGTATTTCACTGCCGTGGTTGCACGGATTTCGAGACCAGCTTGTGCTCGCCGGATCTTGACAACACTACGATTGTGTACAAGCATGACAACGTGTTGTGCAGGGAAATGTATGAGACATACAGTATCGCCAAGGCTCAATACACGTGCATGGCCAAACCGTCTATTGGTATACGAGAGAAAGAGGTAGCATATCTGGACAAGTGCTTCGCGCCTTGATAGCAGGGGCTGGCGGTGATTGTTGGGTTTAGTTTTCTTTTGTTTTTGATCAATGATTTTATCGCACCTTCATCCTATATATTTCTACGTGTTTTCGAATAAACTTCCAGTTGTTATTCAGCGCTCGTGTCGTCTACTCTTTCTGTCCGTGTTTTTCGCGCTAAAATGTCGCAAGATGTTTCAGTTATTCCTTCCATGCACCGCTGCTCAGTGGAATCGCTCTGTCGCATCAACCGCTGCAGTTGCTGACAATCAGCTCTTCGTCACCACATTATGTTAAAACATATAAATAGGGGGATCTCTTTTCTGTTCTGTTAACTCCTATACTGTACTGCTGCAGTGTATGGACTGGATTATATTTCATTCACCAGCACATCAAGAACCAGTTTTAAAACTGTTTCTAAAAATTATGCAGAAAACCACTGTAATGTTCAACAGTCTCTGGAGGGAACAGCAGTTTACAATTAGTAGCGAGGTACTGGAAGTGCTGAAAGAATACGTCTACTTGGGGCAGGTAGTGTCCGCAGATCTGGATGACGTGTGTGAAGCGACTGGACGAATAAGAATAGGATGGGGCGCTTTTTTTTTACCTTGAAAAGATTTGCTTCAGTAAAGCAATGTAGATACAAACTCTGCTGCAGGTGCAGAGGCTAAAGGCCATGGCGCCTGTCGAAGGCCCCCATTCCTCTGCAGTCGACGAAAGTACAATAATATTTCAGCATAACGACAAGGCTATTCACATAAGAAAAAATGAACATAAGTAATACCAATATATTCACAGCACTCACACTGTACGAGAGGAGAGCAATATGTGGAATGAAATGCAAGGACATTTGTAACAAAGATAAATTAAGAAACCAGGATACAATACAAGGATTTCTTCTGCAGACATGACCGAAACACTGGTCACCCTCCATACAAAACACGTATCAGGACATCTTTAAAGCCTTTTGGAGTCTGGCTATACTGGATGCAAAATTTAAGGTACCTAATATAGTTTATTAAGGATTGAAGCCATGTAGTATAGAACTGCTTTTAGCATAAATCGTTCAAGTTTTTTGCCTGCGTCCTTTATTTTTTCAGATTGTATAAACTGAGTTTTATCCTCTGTCGCAGATGTGCAGATTCCAGAGTTGTGAGAACAGAAGTTTACAGTAGCAAACTGGTCGGCCCTCAGCATTTTATATCTTAGGAACAAATGAGAAGCTCGAAGGAGCTCGCAATGTCTATATCAATTTTCATAACAAAGCAATGCCTTTTTTCTATAGTATTATGGCTTATTGTAATTACTGTGAAAAAGTCAGCGCAAAAAACATACCAGTGACAGAAGGGAGGACACATAAAATGTTCACTGTTCTGTACCTCGTCCTTTTTTGTGCTGACTTCTTTCCAACATGCATCAGCAACAAACCGGGCAGCTTGCTCTCCTGCATTGTAATTACCTTTCGTCTTCGTTACCCGCATCATGATCCTATATAAGAGTTTGCAATATGAAAAGGAGTTGTACAACAATTGTTTTCGCCATAGGGGAATCATATGGGCAACTTTGTATAAGCATCCTACAGTCGTGTCAGTTCATTTGTTAGATGGTTCACATGTGGCGTCCACGATAATTCTTCATGGAACCGTAAGCCGAGGAACAATTAGTTTAACCGAGGAAAGACCTTGTTCACCAAACTTCAGAGTGTTATTGTATTTTGTTGTGGTTGCTAAGAGGACAAAATACGATATGGTTTATTCTTTCAATTCAGTTCCAGCATATGTTCCTTGAGCTTCCTGCAGAGGTACATCAGGTAGTTTTTCAGTTTGGTCTAGAGTTCTGTTATCTCATGCGATGTGAAAGAAATATTTGTTGGCAGATTCTCTGAGGTCATGAATGGTAGTTTACCAATATTCCTGAAGCGAAGGGTGTACAACAGCGGTTTGTATATTACCTGTACTCACCTATGGGGCAGAAACGTGGGAGCTCAGGAAAAAAGTTCAGCTTAAGTTAAGAACACCGCATGGCGCTGTGTAAAAAAAAATGATAGGTGCAATCTTAAGAGACCGGAAAAATTCAGAGTGGGTGAGGGAACGAGTGCATGTTAATGACATTCTATTAAAAACCAAGAGCAAGAAGTGGGCTTGGGCAGTGTATATAAGGCGAAAGCTAGATAACCGCTGCTCCTTAAGGGTAACGATGTGAACTCCAACAGAAGGCAAGCCTAGCGGGGGGAGGGGGGGGCAGCATAAAGTTAGGTGGGTGGATTAGATTAAGAAGCTTGCGTGAATACGAGCCGCTACTGGCACAGGACAGGGTTAATTGGAGAGGAACGGGAGAGACCTGTGCTGTGCAGGGGGCTAGTCAGGCTGCTGCTCATGATGATGATGAACTTGGAGCGATCCATATCTGCATTACATTTTACTTTGCTGCACTGTACGTTGTTTTAGTCATTTTACATGTAAACACTCCCTTCTACAATGCCCTTGCCCCGACGGTAAAGGAAGTTAAAAAGTAGATAAATATACTTGGTTACAGACAGCTGTCTGCGGTATTGTAAATAATCGCTCCTCAGCTGAAAAGCCGTACGGATGCTCTGCGTCACTGCATAAATGAGCTGCACATGTGGCGACTTGTAAAAAGGAAATTAACCCCTTGCGCTGTCGACTTGATTCAGTTCCGGAGGCATGTGCTTTGTGCAAAAAAAAAGAAAAAATGACATTTGGAGTGGGGCCTTCGCTACAGAAGACGCTAGACACATCTTTTGAGAGTAAAAAAAAATAAATTATCAGATTTCGCTGCTCTAAATTTCGTTCCGTGACATCCTCCGATAACAAAAAGAAGTCAGGGAAGACCGGGCTTACATAAAAGTATACATTTAAGTTAGAAGGCTGCTACTAAATTCAGTGAGCCAGGTATTCCAAGGAGCCTCAGGCAGTGCTCTGAACGGTGGCGTCTGCATTAGGGAGCGGAAGCACGGAGTTTTACTTGTCCCAAGGCACCGATAATGCACAACGTAGATTGACAATGATTCTTGAAGAAGGTGTCTTAGTGCTGCCCATACTTTTATCCTCCAGGCACTGCATTAGTGCATATTTAAAACATTGTTAGCGCCATGCCTATGTCACTTTTACGTCTGCACGCCGGCATGGATTGTCCCTGCGTTATTCAGAGCCCTCTCTTGTCGAAGAGCCTATTCCTCAACATACGCAGTCTACAGGTAATCAATGCTATCACTATTTCAATGTGTACTCCTATATTTCCCTGCAAAGCTACCAAGATAGTTTTCCAGATGTGATAAGTAAAAAATTGCCGATGGTTACGTTACTTCGAAATGCGAAATTTGAGCGCAGCTCATCAGCTGTTTCAGCTTTATGATAGATTGAGGCGAAGAATTCGAGCAAGATATGCATGTACAATTACAGACAACTTGTTATTTTTGACACATATTCTTTCTTCCAGAAACACTTCGTTAACAGTTCTTGATTGTCATGAAGGAAGCTTTGCGCACGGAGAAATAGATGGATATATGCTCGACTCCCGCATATACTCCCGCCGTGATACTGCCGGTTACTCCCCTTTTTACCTTTTATACGGCCGCGAGCAATTGCCTCTGGACACGCTGCTGCCTACTCCTGCTGCTCCGTCCTATGAATACGCCCAAGACGCCATTGCCCGTGCTGACTACGCCCGTCAACTTGCACGCTGCCGACTTCTCGCCTCGCAGGCCTCCCAGCTGGAGTTCTACAACCGCCGTCACCGCACAGCCTCTTTCTCTCCTGGCTCCCTCGTCTTGCTTTGGTCCCCATCTCGCCGCGTCGGCCTCTCCGAAAAACTTCTTTCCCGTTATGTTGGCCCGTACCGTGTCCTGCGCCAGGTAACTGCTGTCACTTACGAGATCGCTACGGGCTTCCCGCACGTTTTCCTCCCGCCACCTTCAACGTGATATCGTCCACGTCTCTCGCCTGAAAGCCTACCTCTCGACATGCCCCTCAACCTCATCCAGTACACCGTGATGGTGTTTTTCCGGACGGGGAGCCATGCAACGGAAATTCACAGAAGACGATGTGAAGGAAGTGCCTGACTGGTGTGCGCGCGCTATTGTTCTGTGCCTCCTGTATGGTTCGCTCTGCGCTCCGGTCGCCCTTGCTTGTGACTAGCCTTTCGGGCAACGCAACAATATTGTCTCACGTTTTCTTTTATCCCCCATATTCTTGTTCGGTGACTGTCTTTACTTTCCTAATATACTGTGTAGCACTCAACAGGCTTTTATGTCACATTTTTTCTCTGAAGCTCACGGTTTCTTCGAACTGTTCTCTACAATTTCATTATCACAGTTAACCAGTCAAGCATCTAAAATGACACTTGCTTCGGCCAAAACTGTTGATCTAATCCTTACAACTAGATCCGACCTTGCTTCCAGTATTTATTTACCAGGTATAACTTACCACTCGCTACTCTACTTATTGATTATTGCTCAAGCTCCAAAAACAACAAAAATATGCCAAACAATTCGCGGCTATTCGAGATATAACTTCGACGCAAACAACAATGAGGTAGTTGATTTGACTCACAGAGTTTTGACTTTGATGAGCTTTAATTCAACGTAACTCGGACATGTTTTCAACTAAAGTAACTCAATTAATCGAAAAATGCATTGCATTCGTATCGTAACGTCTGATCTTCAAACATCATGGTACAACACTCATATCAAACGGCTTTCTAACAAAAACACGAGGCCACATTATGACACGCAAACTCGCCTTGGACCGCCTATAAGTGTGCATCTGCTACTTAAATTGCTGTATAAATGGAAGCTAAAGATAATTACATGTCGAATACATTACCCTCATTCCCGAAATATAATGTTCGATAGTTTTCGCGTAAAACTAAGCCCAGTTTTGATAACTCTGTTCCTTTGGTAGACACTGCTGGCAACTTCTTTCCACCTAATCAATGTGGTAATACTCTGAATAATACCTCATAAAGGAAATTCTTCAAGCTTTCGAATACTAACCTTCCGGACACTCTGCGTAACAATTGCGCATTCATGCGTCCCATTATTCCTGACATGCGTGGAATGGTGAAAGTTATCTACAACTCAGAGCATCATTCCTCTCCAGACTATTATCCTATAGATCGCAAATTTATGAGAAATACTTGCGTTTACTGTTGAATCATACTACGGAAAAGATTCCAGCGCTCACTAGACACATCAACTCTTCAACTTAAAACAGTGCGCAGAGACAGGACACAGTCGAGAAACACACAGACAGAGCACTGACTGACAACTGTCAGTCAGTGCTGTGTCTGTGTGTTTCTCGACTGTGTCCTGTCCCTGCGCACTGTTTTAAGTTGAAAAATGAACCAACTGGCCCCGCTACTTCCCATGATACATCAACTCTGCAGCTCAATGGAAAATTGTGAAGGTGATTTCAGTCTACAAATAAGGTAATAAAAATTCAACATATAATTACCGGCCCATTTCTATTACCAGTACATGCTATAACCTCTTTGAAAACGTATTGTGAACCTTGCCTCCTTTTTGGAATCGAAGTCCTGTTTTTCAACAACACAACATAACTTTCGGAAATCATTTTTTCTAAACTCTACTCATATCATTTACTTATAAATTACACCGCATTCTTGATCGTTCTTCGTTACCTAACAATATCTCCTTAGGTTTTTCTAAAACCCTTGAGAAGGTCTCCCACATGCACCTAATCCATAAACATAGCTTTTTATTGATAGTAATGTTTGTAGTGGATAAAAGATTTCTATTCTAATCGTTCTCAATTGGTTGTAGCCAATGAAAACTTCTGTAACTACAGTACTGTTCAATCTGGGGTCCCACAGGGATCCATATGTGCTGCCTGTGCCGCCTGTTGAATGCGTCATCTACGCTGTTGCATTTGTGGGAGACAGGGAAATTGGGCTCGAATATGCTGAAAAGCAAGAAACCGGTCTCTGAGACCGGATTCTCGTGTTGCACCCCTACTAGTCGATATTTTGTTGGCCAGCATTTACCGTGACATGATGTACTATTTGGATAATCACAGAGTTCTAAACATATTTAGATATGTACATGACTATTTGGTTCCTAAAGAGTAACACGGTTTCATAGAGACGGACTCCGTGCCATAGACTTTAACGGTCTTTATACAGCACAGGAGGGGTCTAACCTTAACATATGAATTACCTGACCAGAATAGACTGCAGTTTTTACATATTAGCTTGACCCTGACTGCCAGATCACACGTGCTGGATGCACTCGCCACGAGCTGTTGCCGTATGAACTGGCGCATTCCAGACGGCAAAAGGGGCAGTTGCATGGTGCGTTCTGCTTGATTGGAGCCTCAGAGAAATCCTGTGTTCATCTGGCACATGACAGCCTACATTTTCAGGTTGGTAAGTTACTGAAAGGTGGTTTCCCTATTTCAGTCGTGGTCGCAGTGGCGTAGTAGCCCCTGCGGAGATCGAAGGTGAGAGCACAGCAGTGAGTTGGCGGTCAGGAAGAACTCAGACCGGCGGTTGTCCCATATATTCATAGGGTGTCCCTCAACGTGAGGAACATAGCCAATGCTACGGTGTGCCGGTGGTATTTTAAGCTGCGCACAAGTTGGCCTCACTGCGCCCCCGGATCGTCTCCGGAGAAAGGCGCGTGCGAGACTGCACGAAGCGTCGCGCCAGCCAGTTCGTCAGGTGGTCATTTACGATTGTACACGAAATCCTCTTTACCTGTAGGAAAGTCTACATTGGCCAAACGGTCCGATGTTTAAGCGAACAAATAAAGGAGCACCAGCTTTCGATAAAATCAGGAAAAGGATGCAGTTTGCCGTTGCACTGCGGCGCATGCCCTTTCACTACCAGTTTTAATCGCGCCCGCATTTGCTGGGAAGAACCAAAATTTTGAGGCGTATCTGTGACCAGATGGCATGTAAGCTTGCTGAGGCTTTTTTTATTAAGAATAAAAAGGATCAGTTTCTTAGCGACAACTTGTTAAAAGTGTGCCAGAAGGAAACCAGGTTTCTAATATGCGCCCAGTAAATGTTTTCGTAGATATAACGATATGTATCTATGCTCTTTTGAATGAACCACGTCTCGAGTCTGCGCCCATACTTGTCGTCCTCTCGCCAGACATTTTTTTTTGCGCACTACTCTTTCTTAACCACTTGTCGTCATCCTCAAAGTACTTAAAATCTGTAAATTTTTTTAGCCACTGCAACTTGCATGCAGTTCATATCGGAAGCACAGAGGCTGTCGGATTTCTCGAATACTCAGGTTCCTAGAATTCTCCTGCCACGGACGTGTTTCGACATATGCACTTCTAAAGCTTCAAATCAGTCCTCGCAATTACAGGCAAGGTCGCGACGACAGGCGCAAAGCAACTGCCGGCCTGAAGTCGTGGTGCGCCACGGGAAGCGCAAACGGCCTCCCTCAAACTTTGTGCTCTGGAAATTGAATAAACACGCTGCGGACCATCTTCGTACCACTTCTGTGGCGCCGGTCAACCTCCGCGATGAACGCAAAATAACTCGGACTGAGTTGAAACTTCGCCGGTGAAATGGAGGACTAGGGCAATGCACGGGCCTCATTCAGAACCCCGAGCCCAGCAGGAGCCGAAAGTGTTGTTGGAGACGATGCCACCCAACCGAAGACTATCTTGGAAGAGACGGTTGCCGTCGAGCGAAGGGGGGAAGGTCATTCTCCAGCGATTTATAAACTTCAAATGTCCAGTGGCATCGGTAGAAACGCAGCTGTGTCGGCCATCACGTGAAACTCCCTTGTCTTTCCCTGTGAAACGTGCCGCTCTTCCCTACACTCCCGGAATCAGCGAGGCGTTCGCAGGCATTCTGCGCACTTTCAAAGTCCTCATCGCCCATGTGTCCGACCAGAAAAGTGCGTCATGCTTTGGTGAACGTAAAGGAGGTTCCTATGAAAGAAAGATAATCCTGCCCGGTTTACAGTATTCCCTGCTCCCACTGCAACCAGGTCTATCGCCTAAAAGCACATAAAAACGATGTCAAAACAAGAAAAAGTGACTCCAGTGCAATTGCTGAAAACTCCTTATCGAATCAGCATCGTATTGACTGGGAAAAGGCACATGTTCTTGCAACTCAAAAGAAATTCTCTCGCCTTCACCTGGAGTATTTCACGATACAAACTACCAGTAACACCTTGAATCGGCACCATGGAAACCTGACAAAAGCTTACGCACATTTTCTCTGCGGCCCCCCTTCAAGCATACATAGGTGTGCTCGCACCACCGCTTCTCTTTTCATTGTGAACAAGGCTCCTGTACGGGAGCCAGATAGTTTTGCTGTTAATGTAATCAGTGCTGTCCTCAGCTCCCCCCCCTCCCTCAACTATCCTACTCTAATTTAAGCTGGAAGCCATGCTTCATCTGCATTTTTCCTTTAAACGGCTGCTCCTGGGTCGAATTGTTGCTCCGCTTTCCTGGAGGACCAATATTTGGAGCCTTTGTAGTTGGTCCAGAAAAGGATTATTGGTTGTGACAGATCAGTGACCCAAAAAGACGAACCTCTCGCCCCCTTTTATTCCCTTTCATCTTGGAGTGTGTAGAAGAGCCTTATGTAAAAATACTGAACGATATCTATAGAGGGTTGTTAACTACCATAGTGCTCGATAAAGTCAGTGGTAAAATTGCAATAAGAAAGTGTCTAAAGCAGGGAGGCACGAGCTCACCGATGCTACCCACCGCCTGTTTACAGGAGGTATTCAGACGACTGGATTGAGACCACTTGGGTGTAAGAGTTGATGGAGAATACCTTAGTAAATTGCGATTCGCTTGTGACATTGCCTTGTTAAGTAACTCAGGAGATGAGCTGCAGAACATGATCACTGTGTTATACAGGCAGAGAATTACTGTGGGTGTCAAAATTAATATGCAGAAAACAAATTAACGTTCAACAGGCTCGGAAGGAACCAGCAGTTTATAACAGGTAGGAAGGTGGTCTGGAGCCTGGTCTTCTTTAACCTGAGGCCTGCGTCACGTAACTCGTAGAAAGTACCATGGCATGCGAGGGCTAAGCACCTTTCATCGAAGCACTAGTCGGCAGGCCTAGGGCCGTACGGGGCACAATCCGAATGATTAGATCAACCTGCTTCTTTTAATATATGTGTAGAGCTTGATAGGGGACACCATTAGCGCTCCGTTTCATTAGGACGGATTTCACCAACCCAAGTGTGTCTTCTTCTCTCATGTTGACAAAACGACATGGACGGGCTACCACCACCGCGTGGCAGCCATGAAATGGCAAGAGGCTGAGCAAGTTTTTTTTTTTTCTAACTGCATGATGACCACACTTGAGACACTGTGTAATCCAGACGGCCAAGGCTGATAATAAACGGCAGGGTGCAGACAGGACAAAAGCTGGATAACAATGAACAGCGTAGAGAAATTCTTTCCGCGGGAGGGCGATGTTTAGAGAAGCACAACAACGCAACGCAGGGCTTCTTAAAAAAAAGGGCGGGTTGAGGGCCAGGTACAAAAAACAACATAAAACAACCAAATCCTAGGCTGAAACGAAAACTTAGTTGTACAAAAGAAGGCGAAATAAGTTCAAAACATGGTTTAGCAGTAGGGAGGATAAAAATAGCGCTACGGAACAGATGCCGAAGCAGTGTAACATGGAAATGAAAACGAAAGCAAGAGCGTGGTGGACAGAGCCCAGGGGTAAAAAACGATACAGCGATCATTCCGTTGGGCGAGTTGGCACAGGTCCATTCTTGTAAAACAGCGCTTGTCCTGTGTCCATCCCATTATCGTCCGTCGTAGTTCGCGCTGTTTTACAAGAATACAGCGAAGACCTGAAGTAGTGCACAGATGCGCAGATAAACCAACTAGCCCAGCAATTCGCTCATGCAGTAAAAACGGCTTGAAGAATTGGATAAAACAGCGCAACGGAAGACAAGACAAGAGAAGGAAAAACAGCAGCGCTGACTAACAACCAAATGGTTTATTGTTACAGGCAAGGCAGCATATAAATGAAATGGCACAAGTAAAAACACAAGAAAAGCAAAAAAAGAAAGAAAAGCATGAGAAAAAGATACCGCACGACCACATAACCTGAGTGAAAATAGGCACGTCACTGATTAGGATACGCCTGTTCCTTAGGTACTAGATTTATCGATGGGCTGCTGATACAGGTGTTACCTAGCTTTTTAATATGGCAGGCCTCCGAAATGAGCCCTGTGGTGTCATCTTTATAACTGGTGATGATCGTGGTCAGATTGAGATGCGGCTCGCAATCCTCACTCTGCACAATGCAATGCAAGATGGCTCTGTTGCACTGTTTTATCCAGTTATTCAAACCTGTACCAACCAGCCCGTATTTGGCCTCTTCTGGTAAAAATGGCTGTAATCAAAAACAAGACGAAATACCGCAGCGATGCCTACTCGTCTGAGCATCCGCCTCAAATACGGAAGGTGCGGGACTCGATCCCCAGTGCCGCCGGGTACCCACCGGTGATACAATGGGTACAAGATTTCCGCTGGTCTGGTGTTCCGCTTAATCTGGGGAGAAATGCTTGGGAAATGGGTCTTTGACCCCACCTTGAGCAATGAAAACTGCCTTGTGCCACGGCTCTCTTAGCACAAAGCTGCCCTTGAGCGTTTAAAAATCATTCATCATCATCATCGCCATAACAAGATGAACATGAAGCACCAAGAACCACGAAACTACGAGAGTAAAACCCGAATAAAAGCACGGGACGAAAAGAGCTCTCGGGTAGAAAGAATACAGCGGTGTCACGAAGAAAACACGGGCAAAAAATTAAAACCGAGGAGAGCATGAAACAATCAGAAAGACAAGGGTGCGTCAAAATGTACACTGCAAGTGGCCTTCTAGGTAGTGAAATTCTGTTTCAGTGAGAGAGATGGAGGTGGTGCAGAGGCACTTGCGGCCTGCTTTCTTTGTGAACGCTGCTTCGCTGATTTCTCTTTCTGTTCTGTCATTATCCCGCGCCAAGAATCTAGCCCTCTGAAAAAGTGACTTCTTGCATCCCTCGCATTGCTCCAAAATATTTCTGCCTGCGTTGTTTCGGACTGCCAGTGCGCGTTCTTTTGCCCTTTTCGCTGAAGCAACGCCCCGTTTGTCCGATGTAAACTCAGCCACAGGTCAGAGCCATCTTGTAAATGACCTTTTTTTGCACTCGGTGTATCTCATGGCGTGTTTCTTCGTACTTGACGGCCATTTCCCCGCTGACGCTTCATCGGACAGAATTTAGCAAGCTTGTAGGGAGCAGAGAAAATTACATTAACACCATATCTTGCAGGCATCTTCGCGTTGTGCGAAGTCTTTGGATATAAGGGATGGTCTGCACGGATACCATTAAGGCGAAAGCCTCTCTGGCTATGTCGACGATTTCGTGTCTTGAAAACGTGTCGGCACCAATTTCTCCGTTTATATGAGAGTTAAACAAAAATCAACGATTTTGTGTGAGACAGAATTATGTGAGGATGATGCACGTCAAAATTTGGTCGATGTGGAGTTATTAATTAGAGCCGAAGTATCACTTAGACGTGAAATTAGTATCGGACGTCAATATGTTATGAGGATGTGAAAACAGCAGCGGACGTCGAAATTTCGGAAAAAAAACGCAACCACGTGCAACCACGTTAACTAAAAAAAATTAAAATCTATCGAAAAAAGTTCATGCTATAATTGGGAGCGATGACGTCGAACAACGTGGTTGCCATGACGACGCATGACCTCACGCCGTTACGTCAGTTCGTGACGTCGGGTGGGGCCACCGTGACGTCATATGACAGAGCGCGGCGCGTCGGTGGGTGACTGGGCCAAAGTGGTTGCCATAGTGACGTATGACGCCACGTCACCTCGTTGAAATGGGGTCACTGTTCTCTTCGAGGAGAGGTGGCCGGATAAAAAAGAACCTTCTGGAAGGATCGTGCGCGGCGTTTCCGCTCCGGTGCTTCCTCTTACGTCAGTCGCTGCCTCGCCGCCCTCGAGTGCACGTGGTTCTTTCGAGTGTGTGAATTGTGTGCGCGCGTTAGCCGTTATGGACGGGGTGTCCGCTTCGTCAGACGGGACGTCTTCACGGTCTGGGAAAGGGGACGAGTGTGAAGGAGGCATCAATATTTTTGCATTCTCCCAACGCTGGTCACCGCAGTGAACTCTAATTTTTTTTTTCAGTGTCCTGGAGCAGTTGCTTTTCCCGATGTTCTGCAACTTTTGCGCGAAGCTTTCGGAAACACCTGGAAGTAAATGCTAGGGATATCCAGAGCTGATGAGACGGGCTATCTACTGCTGGAAACTTGCTTCCTTGAGATGAGTGCGACTTTTCATGAGTGCCGCCTCAAGGCTAGCGGATGCGATGGCTGCTTTTATCAGTTTCAAATGAGCACTGTTGAACGGAAGGAGTCTTTTCTTAGAGCTAGGGTTGTACATACAACATACTTGGGGTTCAAAAAAAAAAGTAGTAGACTAAAAAACTGAATCTTGTTTTCGCTTGGAAGCTCGTTGGTGAACCTCAGCCCTCCAGAAGAAGTGAACACCTCGAAGATGTTGGCGATGACCCGATTCCACTGATTCGATGAAATGCCTTCTAAGCAGGGTCGGAAGTTGTCCACTTGCCTGTGTTGGCTGGCTGGCTGGTCGATTAATTTTTTTTTCTCTTCGTTTGCCGATCTGCAACAATTTCATAGAAGACGGGCGCGAACGAGGACCCAATACAATACCAAAAGTACCGTCCCGATAGCGTGTGTCTAGAGTGTTTGCAGAATACAGCATGATCTGGGTCTGGACTAGTTGATTCATGTTGAAACGAAAACAGCAGCCAACGAGGGACGACACACCGCAAGGAGTCACAACGCGAGGCTCTCATCGTGTTGAAAGGAGCAAGAAGATGGGCTGAGTGAAGCAGAAAGATGCTGTAGGATGATCCAGATGTCCTGGACGACACAGCCTCGTAACGTGTCTCTTTTCAGTGTGTTGTCTCTCGTTGGCTGCGGTTTTAATTGCAGAGTTCAGAGTTCGTAGAGTGAAGGAACCGAGCAGATTCGCAATGTCGTGTTATCATGAAGAACTTGGTCGGCGTTAAAATTTCCTCTCCCAATCAGAAAGACCACTGTCATATATGTTTTCATTTTTCAACATGTACTCTTGTTCAAGTATGCAGTACAATTTGTACTCGTGTCCGTTTGACATTTATATGGGAACAGAAAATTAACAAAGTGGTTATTGATGTTATCTGCGAGTGCTCGCTCTGACATTTCGTGGCCGCTTATGACGATAGTTTTTGTGGCAAACTGAAGCTACTTGCATGGCATGGGGCCTTGTGCTGACGCCGGAAACAGCTATTGGTATTGAACTTTCTGCTTTACGCAGCTCAAGAGAAAAAAGCCTGCTGCTCTTTGCTGCAGCATTGGAATGGGAAATGCTTCGCGCATATTTTAATTTATTGACAGGTAAACCGGTTGAGCTTCTGGAAGTCATATTTGCATTCTGATTCTTTTCTATGCCTCCCTTCTTGACTTAGTCTGTTGAAAGCGCGATCAAAACAAAATATCACTCGGTCTTCAATGAACTTTTCAAATACACCCTTATTATGACTCTCAAATGGACCTATCGAAATGCATTCGGCCTTCCGCAAAATTAAAAGTTAGCCTTTCAAACCAGTTTAGATATAGACGAGAAAGGTTCCACCGTTTCTACCCTAGAGACCGCACACTCCTACTTTATATGCACGGGAGGCATATTTATAGCGACGCCGTAATTAAAAGGTCGCTGCTTTACATGAAGTGTTTTAGGCGCTCTGGGCACCAAGTTCGATCCCGAAGGCGGGGAGCTTATTTTGAGCGGAGAAATCTTCTTAACATAATGCGGAGGGAACTGCTCTGCTCCACATTTGAGAACTGCGTGCATCTCGTTTAAATATGAAATATAGTTTCGCAAACCAATATTGCGGAGCATTTTGCGCTGAACTTGGAAAAACTTTGTGTCTGGTTCAAATGTTCTCGCAAATTTCCCTCGTTCTCGTATAACTTAAGGAGAATTCCGGGAACACTATAAGAGAAGAGAAAGATACAGATTAACTGGTTTCGAGGATATTCCCGCTAGAACATTTACGCTATATTTTTAATGCCGAATAAAATTCTGCACACAGGTATCCCGTTAATAGAAGTGCGTAAGGCAACCGAAAAGAGGGCTGGTCTTGACTGCGCAGACGGATTGGATTTACGAGGATTAGCAACGTTATAGCGTGAGCGCAGCAGTGCAGTATCGAAGTTCCGGGCAAACACCACTCCTGCAGTTAGGTTGCCTAAGCAGCTATATACTACAGTGTGATTCGAGTTATACCAGAGGGCGTATTGGAGTATTTATTCAGCTGATTAGGACAACATGCCCCGTGTTGTGCGTGTGTGCTGATTACGGTTGATTGTAATCTGCTAGAAATCTCCATCAAGCCTTTCCAAATAAAAAAGAGAAAAACGGACAAAGAAAAAGAAAAGAATGTACGACATACTGGCAAGAGTTGTTCCTGCAGAGGCGCTTACTTTTACGCAGGCCGCCTGAGCCCAAGTAGAACCTTGTGGCGTTGTTTGTGAAGGAAAGAGTGCGAGCGATTCTGCAGCCTTTGTCCGCTGACAGTGCCAGTTACGTAGGAACGTGGCGTATCTGCGGCGCCCAGGACGGGATAATTGTGCAGTGCTTCCTATAGGCAGCCGCGTACGGCCTCCGCGTGAGAGCAGCGAGCGTCGTCCTGCTCCTCAGTCTGACGACAGTGGTCGCCGAGATTCTACCTCTCACGAGGGCGTTCCCAAACTGAGTGTGCTACGCGCGCATTTTGTGAACAACTTTTTCCATGTGCCTTTGATGCATGCGAAGTGGCTGTGCTTCTGCACTGCTATCCCAGAGCGAGACAGCGATGTGCTTTTCGAAATCGCACCTCAAGCAGACTCTTGCTCTCTACAGACGCGGACGCTGAGCTAGTTGATCTTGGGCTCTGCAGTTGATAAAAGTTCCTTTCCGTGCATCACGACACATTTCAGCCATATCTGCTCAAGGCGAGTTTTACAATGCGAGTTTCTGCTGCACTGCAACCTGTCTTCGAGCTCGATAAATTCGCATTGCTTTGCAAGAAACCGCAGCTCAGTAAGTCGTTAAGCGACTCAGCCTGTTTCTGGTTCCTGGAGACGAACCGAAATTATTTAAACTTTTGATTAATCAGTCGACTTGAAGCGAGCTTTAAACTTTTCGCGAGCAATATATATGTACTGTTATTGTCGTCCTTTCCAAAGCTGAAAGTCTAGAGTTCAGTTGAGTTGAGCTGAGTCATTGTATGCTACAGGTGGGACTAGCCTTGCTTATTCTACCGGCAATTGCTCCACTGTAGCGTCACTTATATTTTAGTAATGTCCTATAACCGGTCAGATCTGCCCCGCTATGCACACAGTAACTTATAATAGTGCATATTCCACTCCCGCAGTCATCTATGCACACATTCACTCAAAGCAGAACATAAACCACTCCAGAAGTCACCATCTATACACACATTCAGTCACAGCAGAACATAGTCCATTACAGTGCTACCATATTCACTCACAGAGTAACATAGTCCACTCCAGAAGAAACCATATACGCACACATTGAATCACTGCCCATGGACCGACCCTGCGGTCACCATTTACAGTCAAAATCAATGTTCTTCAAGAATGCTAAAAGAAGGCGCGAAGCCTCCCTTCTGCATGCCTGGTTTCGGTGGATATTAGATCTCCGTGGTTGAAAACCTTGCATATTATATCGAAAGGAGGGTCGCTGCGAAGGTGATGAAAAGAAAGCACCAGCTGTACGAAGCTCTCCAGGTTACCAGGCGGCATCGCTGGAACATGTGAACGCAAGGCCCCAAACAAAAGATGACGAAGGTCAGACACGCCTTGATTTTTGAGCTCTTTATTTTGCGCAACGCCCTCACAACTTCAACAAAAGATGCCGACGGGGACACACTCGAGGCCGCAGTAGCTGGTTTTCTTGTCACTTGTGCATATGAGAGTCCCCCTTGCCGTCGAGTCTGGCTGTGATCTGGTTGCTCGAGGTCGAGCAACCGACTCGCAAGCAATGAACCTTGGCGGCTTGCTGGACTTTGATCTCTTAGGGACATTAAAGGGTGACGCCACAACCTCAGACTACAACACTGGGAACTCGTATACTCCTGGCACAGGCTTCTCAGTCAGTGGGGTTTTGGGATGTTGGGATAGGCATTTTCGCATTTCGCTATATGCGCGTGCGGGTTTTGTGGGGGCTTTCGCGATGTGTCTTTGTGTTTTATCGTTGTGTTTGGTGCTTATATATTTTTACCCTTCTAGGAATAAAATTCAGTTGTTAGACTGCGCTCGTGTCGTCTCTTGTTTCTTTCACTCGTCCTGTGCATCGCGCTGCTTTAAGATGGGTTTTGTGACAAGCAATGAAGGATATTCGACGGTGCAGAGCGCTCACAAGGAAGGGGCAGCCTCCGAAACGGGCTGGATGATCACCACCTCAATTGGCACAAGCGAAATTGGCCTTAAAGGCTTTAAATTCTTGGTCGCCATCGAACCGCTTACAGGGTCGATACCTAATGCAAAGTTTGGCCACATGCCCTAAACCGTTGGCGTTTGAAACATCGTGGAGGAGCTTCAGTGAAATCGGCAAATGCGTGTTTTGTGAATCACAGACCCATATTTTAGGGGCGTTCTGAGTCGGGTGCGAACGTCCGCACAATTCGCAGCCCATTGCGCTTCTTGAGACTCCACCCGACGCACGAGTAGTTTCACGTACAGAACACCTTGTGGTTTCAAGTAATCAAATAGGTAACTTCCTGAATACTACTTTAGTACAGCCTTAATAACACAGGTGTTATTCATGTAGGAATGTGGCAACCGCACTTTAAGCTTGATGTCATCAATTTCAAAGCACTGCAGGAGCTTGTCAACCTGCTCTTCCGTTGAGACAACCAGCTGAAGAGCCCCTTGCATGGAGAACCCACTACGAATCGCAGCTGATCCCAGCAGTGACTAAATGGCCGCGAAAAGCAAGAGGTAGATTCCTCTGTCGTAATTCAACCCCTGTCTCTGTGGTCTCAACTACTACAGTGATCGCGACCGTCCGGTGCTTGAAGTACTCGTTGTCCACGTCAGCCGTATCGGCCACTCACTCGTCACCGTCCACGATCGTTGACTCATCCCCACTGAGCAAAGAGGTCTGGCTGGACAGGTGGTCGTCTCCAGGTTTTGGTCGCTCCATGGCCTGGGAAGCCATGGCCGCCTCTTTCGAGCCAGCCGCCTTATTTGGCGTGGTCTTTTTAGACATGCCGGCGCCGGTGCAGCCGTGCTCTTCCCATAGGGATAGTACCGCATTCCCGATGGAGCCGTCTTCGAATATTCAAATAAAACTAGGCAAAATAGGCGAAATTAGATAAGTCTCGGATAGTCTCGGAAAAAGACACCTGGCAAGCTATTGTCAGCAAGTTTTTACAGGTACAACTCAAGAGCTTGCCACTAGAGGATCCCTTTAAGGTAAAAAGTTCAATAGAGGCCATCGCTGTTATTCAAAACCTTGACTCCGCCACTTCAGCGTTTTCAATAGACATCGAGGATCTGTACTATTCCGTCCCGCATGGAGGCCTTCTAGAAGCAGTTCGGGAGAAGATAGTTTGCACAAATGAGATAAGCTTTCAAAATTCCTCCGGAATCAGCACAGACTATTTCATCACTCTCCTTGAATTCTACCTGCAGTCGACAGCGATATTGTTCGATGGGAAGCCTTATGTGCAGAAATATGGATTTCGCATTGGATCTGCAGTCGCTCCGGTAATCTGTGACATATACCTGTCTTCCATGAACAACCGGATCAAGGAAAACCTGGCAGGGATGGCAGTACTCAAAATCCTAAGGTACGTTGATGACTACGTAGTTATTCTAGATGCTCCGTCAGGATGCAATCTTGAAGGATGCAAGCTTGAAGATTTGGTGTCTGAGATCGTCAGTTTGTTCACCATTGAATCCAAACGCCTTAAGTTCACCTGGAAATTCCTTCAAGGCAACTTCATCCAGTTCTTGGATATACAGATCATCTTTGGTAATTTCGAATGCCATCTGTGCTATAAATACGACCCATGCACAAACAGGAATCTGCTTCCGTATGCACTCTAAACTGACAAAACGTGGAAGTCACGGCTATTCTCCGAGCAGCGCTATTTAAAAGTGGTCCTTATCTAATGAAAAACAGCTTCGGAAATCAGACCGCCCGTCTCGAGAAGGCAGGTTACCCCTACGACGTCATCAGGAGTGTCACTCTTCTTGTTTCTTCTCTTCTTGTGTCACTCTTGTGAGTCTTCTACAGAAGATAAAAGGAGACAAGAAACCTTCGAGTCCCACAGACACCAGACAACGCATGAGGGTTATTCCGTATATTTACAAATTTTCCCACAACTTAAAGAAGATGCCCCAGACACATGACGTGAAGGTTCTTTTCTCAGCTCCCAATCGTCTGTCTAGTGTTTGCACTGTCCTGTCCAGGAAGCGGGAGTCATGTAAAAAAAAAGCACAAAAATAGGTATGTCGGTTGCGCCACTAACGTAGTGTACAGCATTCCTCTAACTTGTGGGTGTGTATACATAGGACAAACGGAAAAATGCGTCAACAATGTGACCGCTTTATTGTCTTGTTTTTATTGTTTTATTGTTTTTATTTACTTTGACACTGCTTTTGCTAAGAGTTTTTTTTTTCTATGTTTATTGTTCACCTCATGCATCATCTTTCCTTTTGTCTGTGTCATGGTCTTTTTTGATTATTGTATTGAAGGTTATCAATTTTATACGTTTTGCTATATGGTGGCACACTTAGCAGAGGGATGCTGACATGGAATGCGTATATTTGTCTGTTAATCTTGTGACTGCCCAGCGCCGGTATAAATGTATCTGCCTTCTACGAAAATAAACCAGTTGGAAGTTGCGCTCTGTATATGTCGCGTGTGTTCCTTTGTTCTGTCCCGTTTTCTTCGCGCAAGGAGGTACCCGTTCGAAATTAGATAAATAACAAGAGCTGACGCGACAGTAGGTCGAACAACGTCTTCGTCTTCCTCTTTCTGAAAGTCTGGAATTCTCACCTTGCTTCTTCACCTTCGGTAGCGCAGCGTTCGAAGCTCCTCAAGTTTCTGCTTGAGTGTTTGTGCGGTTGCGAACAGTTCTGACTCCTTATAGAAAGTCCAGCTGCTGAGCACGTCTCCCGCTGTATCCAGCGGCGGAATCATCGACGAAACATGCTTATATTTCTTAGAGCTCAGATCTTAGGTGCCCGTAATAGCTCAGCGAAACTCCACGTGCCACTGCGACAGCGGGCCTACCGGAAAGTGGCAAGCAAGGCAAGATCCCGGAGGATGGCTGGCTGCGTAACGCGCGTGTGCAGATCTGCGCTCAAATTTCGCCTTACCGAGTATCGCAGTCATCTGTTTTCACGGCAGGGCAGGCAGATGATTAGGACGGCAGCAGCGCGTGTAACAAGTGAAGGCGGGCTAGTTGGTGCTTGACAATGGAGTGCATATTGCAACCGCGAAAAACGACGAGGGAGGAAGAGGACAGGACAAGACGATCCGCGTCTTCTCCTGTGCTTTCCTCTCTTCGTCCCTCGTCGTTTTGCGCAGTTGCAATATGCACTCCATCGGCAGCAGCGCTCTGTGCTGCACCTCTCACATCGAGCGCCATGCCAGCGGGTGGGAACTATAGAACCGGATGCGCTAGTGTTTACACAGCTTTTTAGTGCTGACATGACATCGCACTTGGTCGTATATCTCTGTGTTTTTGTATGTTTCCCTTTTTTCACCTACGTTCCATTTTTAGAAGCGGTCGCTCACCCACATCGAGACCACCGCCAAGTTTGACTGGTGTAGTGTTTTTCCCATAGTTTATTTGATGTGTTCCTCGTCCTTTCAGCGAAACGCTCACGTGATTTTAATAACTGCAGACGTGTTCTTGTGTCACATGTTTCTTTCTTCTTATTGGAGCCAGGAGTTCGCCAACCATCGTTTGTATGCTTATCGCGAAGCTGTGATTTGCGTTATTGTGCCCTTTCCGTTGCATGCTGCACGGCAAAGTGTCAGGTCAGTACTTTATCAGTGATAGCTGCGTGAGAACAGACGTTCCAAATATGTGGGCAGTGACCTGTAGCGGCAGAACCTCTCCACTCGCTCGAGGCAGGCGCAGGTTCAAGACTTCCATGCTAACCGGCAAATTATCGAGGTTAGCAATGCTAGCAAGCACCTAAAGACAGTATGGGAAAGCTGGTGCACCGATTCTACGAGCGTCGATAATTGATACGTGGAGAATTGCACCTTCGTATTATGAACAAACATAATATTCTACATGGGACCGCACCACAGGGATAGAAAACCAGTATCCACCATGACGCAGGTGAGTTCACATGGAAAACTCGCCAGTGGTGTGGCAAGTTTCTTTTGCTTTTTGCAACGGGTCTTGCTCTTCCCCTGCGTGAGACCAGTTTCCTTCCACTACGGCAAAGCACCTGCCCTCATTGCGACCTGCTGAGTCGTTACCTGAACCTCCGCGTTTCCTCCCTTCGAATACCGCTCACCACGCCAATGTGTCAGCTAGTGAAAGAAACATTGCACTGTTTAGATAGGGATCACAAAAAATGAATGACATCGGATGCTAAAGAAAAGATGTCCTCTAATAGTGTGGATGACTTTATCCACTTGCAGGTATGGGGTAAAAATTTATTATTAGGCGCCAAATGGCCACGATAAAATTAAATGAAACTAGTTTGAGGAAACCGTAGTGTGCTTCGAAAGAAAAACGCAAAAAGAAAAAAACTAACAGCTGTTTCTCTTCTTGATTTCACATACCCTACTCCTCCCGCACAATGTCGAAGTGTTCAACTGATTCCGTGCAGGCTGAAATTGCATGTTATATCTGCCCTGTTTTGCCCTTCCAGCAGTTATACGAAATAAATTAAGAATATTAACTATGAAGTGCGGAAAGGCACACGCGTCTCTATCTGTAGAGTGCATCGCTGATGTCTTAGTGCTGCCCCTCAGTTTCGGCCTTGAATTCATCAGTCAGACAGGCCAGTGCTTAGAGCAAAACAGAACTGCGGGAAGAAGACGGGACAAAAGAAGACACGAATACACATACACAAAGCGCAGACTTCCAACTGACTTTATGGGTCGTAACCACACGTGGTCTTGACACTGTCATTGCCGTGCGCACGGTGCTTTTGCTTCTGCTTGTGTCCTTGTTTTGATAGCATTTATAACCACCCTGCTTTCGCAAAATAAAGTCAGTTGGAACTCTTCGCTTTGTGCGTGTATTCGTGCCTAGTTTTGTCCAGTCGTCTTCGCGCAGTTGTGTTTTGCACTAAACATGAACGGCCTAGACCAACATCATGTCTTAGGCCAGTGATATATGACAGGATGAGACAGCACAGGTGAAAATAGATATGGTACCCAGATGGCTATGAACTACAGCAGCAGTAAAGCTTTTCACTCATTCAAAATACAAAATTGATGAAAAGATCGAGAGAAAAAGAAAATTTCTCTTTTTATGGGACTTAACGTCTCAAAGCTGCTAAGGCTAGGAGCGACCCCGTAGCGGAAGGCTCCAAATAATATCAACCACCTGCGGTTCTTTAACCTGCACTGACTTCGCACAGTAGACGGACCTCTAGCATTTCGCCTCCATGGAAATGCGACCGCCGCGGTCGAGATCGGACCCGCATCTTTCGGGCCAGCAGCCGAGTGCCTCAACCGCTGAACCACCGCGGCGGATAATGAAAACAAGAGCAATGAAGGAAATCGTTCTTTTTCATACGAAAAAGGGATCCAGATGCGCGAGCAAGCAGTGCCTTCTGCTTACTGCTGAAGCGTCACCTCTTTTGAGCGGGTTTGTTTCACACATTCTAGTCAGCTTGCTTTGGAACTTTTCAGTACTTTTAGTTGTACCGTATTCTCCCAGCCCAGCCGTTTTTGTTTGTGCATTTTATCAGATGAGCGAAAACCAGAGTAGAAAAACTTCGAAGTCGGCGACGATCCTGTATCTCGGTGCTATGAGATGATGGGATACACTAGCGCACCTACCGCTCATCGAACACAGGCTGCTCCTAAGGATCTGAGAGCCTCTTGGGCGTCATCCCAAGTGGTGCTTGGCATCGGGGATAAACCCAGCTGCCGCCAAGGCGTAATTTTCCTTTCGGTTCAAAACAAATTTTAAATTTTGTCAATGCACCCTCTAATATCAGGATTGCATCAGTCGAAATGTTTTTATTACTGCATTTTTTTTTATTTTCTTCAACGATGGGGGAGGCGGGGCAGCTGATTGCCAAGCTTTCGTCCGCCACAAAGCGGCAGCAGAGCAAAACAGAACCCAGAACGATCGGCAGAGCGAAAATCAATATGTCAGGGTGGCCGCCACTGGTTCACTGTGCCTACAGTTCTATCACCGGCTCGTTCAACAGCAACGTCCTGACAGCATAGGTTGTGCCAGCGCTCCGCCTAGTGGAGAGAGGTTTATGCCACGATTTGAAGCTCGTGCTTCGCGACCACGAATGCTGCGCGCAACATCACAATATAGTAATTAAGGTTAATGAACAAATTCATTCGAAACACATTTCTTTCAATTCGCTAAAGATCCTAAAGTTGTGTCCTACTTTCCGTGTATATCTGGCACTCTTGTTTCAATACGTGCCCGCAAAATTGGAGTGGAATATGAAAAAACAGAGGCTCAAAGCCTCCGCCTTATTCGGCACTCTAAATGGCCACAATAATATCTCCGACAGCACAGGGTGCAGTTGCGAAAAAATTGAGCCCGCAGTTGACTTGGTTAGGCTAAATGCTCCTTGCGTGCGCAAGTAAATTTGGCCTTGTTTATAATAAGTCATGTTTGTTTAGGGATTTACCACATTAAAAATTCAAGTTGCACTCAAACGTTCTTGCAGGCATTCCTAGGCTTTCCTGTTACGATGAGGTGCCTAACAGCTCGTTGCGACTCGGGCCTCCATTCCTCGTTTCTGCGGTTTTTGGAGCCACTTACACACGCCTCTCTACTGCACGCTCCTCCAGTGACTTCATAATTCGACCTTTTTTTTTTCTCGCTCATCTGTTGCGTTTATCCCTCTTCATCTGTCTTCGCACCCCGCATTACAAGCTTACGCTCTCTTCGCCGCTCTGCTTCCGTTTACGCCTATGCTATGCTGAATGGGCTCTCTCACGCTGGCGCTCGCTTGTTTTGCGTTGCTCTTCAGCTCGCCGTGCTTCTTGTTCAGCTTTAAAACATGTCAAAAGAGCGGCTTCATCCCTCATTTACCGCTTGATGGACCGCACATGCATCCTTCGCCTCTTTTCTTTTTTTTTTCTCAGGCGTCTGCACGGGTACGCAACCTTGTTTTTCCCTTTTCGTCTTCACACCCCCTCGGCTGCAGTTGGCCTCTGTGGTTATCCGATTGACTCCGGGACCAGTCGCACACCACGGGTTTTTCGCTAGTGCACCCCACCCAGCTTTAGCGCACTGAAACGAGAATGCCAAATGCCCAGAGGTGCGCGAATTCACCTGCGTGCTGGTTGCTAAGGCTGCAGAAGTAAGTCTTCTTCATCCTGCTCTAGAACATTCAGCATTTTTAAACCTAAAATTCATGACCTCATTCAACATTTTAACCACAACAATCGGGAAGCGAATCACATAATTCCTTCATAGGAACTTTCAAACTCCTTGAAAAATATAATTGATATCATTTTCGAGGCATCGTCGGTATGAATTCAAATTTCTGAAAAACATCATGTACTTTACTGGCGTTATCTTGTCATTCATTCTAGATGTCCCCGTACTGTGCGATGTAAGCGCACGTTAAAGAACCCCAGGTGATCGAAATTATCCGGAGCCCTTCACTATGGCCTCCCTCATAAACACGGTGCCTTTGCGATGTTATACCTCCGTAAATCCATTTTATAGCAGTGACTGTCATCTTGAATTGTACCCGAATACTAAAAAATGGGTCAGGTTTTTCAAGTCATAAAGCAAGTTTCTACTAAGTATCGCCCATTATTCATAACCAGAGTCGATTGAAAACTATGAAACACGTTTACACACATGTAAATTTTTCTAAACCAGTCAAACTTTTCCACCCTTAGCGACATATATTTATTTTGTTACTTATTTATTGAATACTGTGGACATGCTGTATGTTCAAGCAGGGGACGGAAATACAGCGGGAAAATGCAAAGCAAGTGTGATAGTACAGAACAATATAGATACGACAAAAGAAGCAATGCAAAAGTACAGTTGAAAATGTGGCTCCACTCTAGTTACTAAGCCAATAGTGAACTATCAATAACGATTACAAAGCAACGGAGAGTTCTCCGGTAGAGCATTCCATTGAGAAACTGTTCTCGGAAAAAAAGAAAACGTATGTATTTGTGCGTGCAAAAATAGGTTTCAGGCTAATGGCATGCCTATGGCGCGAGGCTCGTGTATAATCATTAACGATGTAATTTTTGGGTCGAATACCAAGTCGAGAAAAGTATAATGAATGAAGGAAGTTCACTTAGTAAAACACGTTGCGGGGACAGTTGGTTATGCATTTTATTTCGTTCAAATTTAAGCAGCGCTAACTTTTAGGACGAATACACAGAGGACATGACAGGACGGGCGCTGACTCCAACTATATTTATTGAACACGTTTTTCGTAGAACATATAAGAAAAGACGACCGTGTGCGCATGCGCATCTGAGACAGACCACAGAAGGAAAGGCCAAGATGACAAAGATGACAGCAAAGGTAGATTAGGGTGAGCAGAACGCTTTTCGTTCCTTATTTTCAAGCAATCTGAATTCGCTGGCATGCAGGGAGACAGAAGTGGTGCTGACACACATGTCGCCTCTTGCCTTGATGAAAAATGCTTCGGATAATTCCCGAGCTAATCTATCTAAGAGGGCTATTTGCGACCTTTTCTCTATAATGCGCACTTGCTAAATCGTGCCCTCACATGATGCAAGAGAGTTTTCGGGGCGAGGTATAAAGACTGCGAAAAGCAGGGTTCCCTGATCCCGTGTTGAGAGCTGCGACCGAGGCACTCCTACAGAAATCCAAGGGAAGGTAGAAAAAGACACGCAGAAAAGAATGACCCGGGAACGCCAAATCAGTGGTTATGCCATACATCCACAATGTGTCCCATAACCTAAAAAGGGTGGGCAACAAGTATGGTATTCTCTGCGCCTTGTAAACTGGCCAAGATGTGCCCTAAAGTCAGCAGTAGTGGCCCTGCAACAGCCGGCTGTGGGAAAAAACACGCTAAGCCCCTTGTCCGGTGTGCCACGGGTGTGGTCTATGAGATCCCCCTTTCTTGTGGCAAAGTGTACGTTGGCCAGACAGGGCGTTGTGTTAACGAACGTGCCAGGGAACATGAACGAAGGTTTGGAAACGCATCAGACTCATGCCTGAATCTACCCGCCCATTGCCGCTCTTGCAAGGACCTAAACGAAGAGAACTGAGCCACGGCTTGACAAAATCAAAATTCTAAGCAGGAGCAAAGATAGATTAGCTTAGGAATTACCCGAAGCATTTTTCATCAAGGCAAGAGGCGACATGTGTGTCAGCACCAACGTTTTTAGATCCCTTTCAGTTTGAAAGCTGCGGTGCGCGGATTGTCGCCTTTCCGTTTCCTTCCGTGCGGTGGCGCTCGCCACGCTGTTTGCCCGACCAGCGTGGCCCTTCGCGTCTACGCCATGGTCGCCGCCGCCTGATTTGGAGCAGCCAGCAGATATCAGCATGGAAGATATCAGCTGTCCTGTGCCAGTTGTTGGCAGTGACGCTTATCTTACAGTATACAAAAGCTTCAAGCAAGGGTGCTTAAAGCATCCCACCAAAAAGATGCTAGAGTTTACCAGCATTGTAAGCAAAGCAATCCCGATTTCTTTGATGGAAGGTCCCGTTTTTGAAAGGGACGTTTTTTGGGAGCTGCTAGACGAGCTTGCATTGCAAAACCTTGTTCGGCTTGGATGTGCAGAGCATATGGCCACTTTTACATGCCAAGTGCTGCATTTTGTCATAGTGACACGCGTCCACTTCTAGGCGAGAGACGTGAACCGTCGGCTAGAGAACAGAGAAATATTGTCATTGCAAATAAAAAAGCTCGCCTTCAAGTAGCCATTCCCTCCGTGCTTCCGACTTAGTGTGTCTGCATTTAATGCTTGTCTGTGTTCAATGAAATTAACATTCTAATAATGAAAGTGCAGCACGCTGCTCCTGTCTGTGCTATCATTGCAAATAAAAAGCTCTTCTATAGTTATTCCCTTCCTGCATCCAGCTAAGTGTGTCTGCATTTATACTTGTGTTCTCTGAAATTGGAATTCTAAAGAACGTGCAAAATGCTGCTCGCATGTGCGATGCTTCGTGGATAATATAGCGCGGAATTTCGTGACTGATCTAGAAGCGGAACATCGCTAGTTTTATCCTTTCATTAATGTTTCGTGCATTCTCCCGAAGAAATATTGATAGCTCTACTCCAACATACGCATATCATCAGCGCTAAACGTCGCAAACGTGATGCGATAAAGCACAATGCAAACTATTGGTATTTTGCGAACTGGCATCAGCCTGCTCTTTATCTCACCCTTACTAGTCAAGCGAAACAGTTCTTCAACCATGAGACCGAAGTTTCGACGTGACAGCTCCAAAAGTACAGCAAATTTGAGTTCGACGTGTTCGCTCCGAATGTTATCGCGGATGAGAACAGGCTGTCACAGCAACTGCCAAGCGCGAGCGCTCCGGCGCCTCCGGGCCGACAGCGACAGCAGCGCCGCGTGGTGAGTGGAAGCGGACGGGGGCCGCTTTCTCGGGCGCGGCGCGGGGGAGCTTGCAAACTGAAAGGGATCTAAAAACGTTGGTCA
The DNA here is from genome assembly GCF_055824585.1 of Amblyomma mixtum. Classification (NCBI taxonomy): domain Eukaryota; kingdom Metazoa; phylum Arthropoda; class Arachnida; order Ixodida; family Ixodidae; genus Amblyomma; species Amblyomma mixtum. The sequence goes on from NC_143012.1 coordinate 131,521,524, forward strand.
GCACCACTTCTGTCTCCCTGCATGCCAGCGAATTCAGATTGCTTGAAAATAAGGGACGAAATGCGTTCCGTTAATCTACCTTTGCTGTCATCTTTGTTATCTTGGCCTTTCCTTCTGTGTTCTGTCGCAGAAGCGCATGCGCTCACGGTTGTTCTTTTCTTATATGTTCTACGAAAAACGCGTTCAATAAACATAGTTGGAGTCAGGGCCCATGCTGTCATGTCCTCTGTGTATTCGTCCTAAAAGTTAGCGCTGCTTAAATTTGAAACAAAGAGAATGAAGGAAGTTCAGACGGGCTCTCTTTCTTCTATGCGCAAGTCTGCGAGTTTCAACATGGCGGAAGGAGAACCTAGGCTCCTGTAACGGTTGTAAATGAATCGTGCCGCAAGACGTTGCCTTTTTTCTAGTTTTTGGATGTCCCCTATCGTGTAGGGGTCCCATACAATGCAGGTATATTCGAGACTTGGTCTTACAATGGATTTGTATGCCTTCAGTCTTAGGGCACTAGGGCAACCGCTCATCCGAAACTTCAGAAATCCTGCTGCAAAAAGCCTAGCCAATTGGTGATTAAAACTGTGGCTAGCCTTTTTACAGCCGGGTTCCCCCGTTCACTTGTGACTGCGGTGGTTGAATGTCTCCTAAACAAGACAAAGAATAGTGATGGCAGAGCTAGGCAAGAGGTCCCTCGAGAAGAGGTAAGACAAGTGGTGGTGCCATACGTGCAATCGTGTGGCCCATAATTTGAAGAAAGTTGCCTGCCACCATGCTGTACGGCTCGCCTTCTCGGCACCGAGAAAGCTAGGTGGCCTTTGTTCCCGTACTAATAAAGACAACGCCAAGGAACGAGGCTGCGGAACAAAGCACAGCAGCCCGTTCGTGAAATGTGCTGAACGGGTTGTCTACGAAATCCCCCTGTCTTGCGGGCACTCCTACATAGATCAGACAGGCAGGTGCTTGAATGAGCGAATGAGGGAACATGAGAGAAATGTAGAGCAGAAATAGGAAGGCACACATCTAACTAAACACATTAGTAAGTGCCCGTCCCGCAATTGTGACTCATGCTTCACTGATGTGCGCATTCTGGGCAAAAGTACGTTTCACTACTTTACTAGTACACTACTGCTAGGGAATTGATAGAAGCGTTTTTATCAAAAAGAAAGGTGACATGTGCGTAAGGCACACATCAGTTGTATTGTTTAACTGTGAAAAGAAATTCCTGGAGCGCGCCTTATCATGCCGTTTTTGAACTTTAGATGACCCTCCTGCGCATGTGACGACAAGCTTTATAAGTACGTTTCATGCATGCAATAAGATCAGTTGGAAGTTGGCGCTTCGTCCTGTTACCTTCCTATGTGTCTCGTCTGTTTTTTGCGCCTAAAACCTATTCAAATATGAACCAAAACCAACAAGCCCAACAGCAAGTGTTCTTAAATAAATCATATCGACCTGACCACCACAATAAGCACTTTAGCAAGTTCATCTAGGGAGACCACTAGCTTTGTTGTAGTTGAGAATCCTCGACGGAACCCATGTTGCGCTTTGGTCATTATGCCCGTGTGGTCTAAATAATTGTTGAGGTATTTGGTGAGCACATGTTCTAGCACTTTGCTGGAGGTGGAAATCAGTGAAATAGGGCGGTAATTACCACCTTGCAGTCGGCTGCAGCTTTTAAAAACCGGAACCACGCGAGAAATTTTCTATTCATCTGGTACTGTACCCGACTCAAGAGACTTACTAAATATTATCAAAAACTTCGCTAGTATTTCAGCGTACTTTTGAAGACAGGTAGTGGGAATATTATTGGGGCCGGGGGATTTCTTGGGGTCTAGCTGCAGGAGTAGTTCTACTATTTCTTCTCTGCTAATAGTGACACTTCTTTCGAGACTGTTCAGAAAATGATCGGTTAACGGAGTATTAGATTTAGTGAAAACGCTTTGGAAACAAGTATGAAAAGCATCAGCTATCTCTTTTTTATCTGTATTGGCAGAATCATTGAAGATAATCTTGTAAAGTTTTCTAGTTCCCTGCTTGAGAGAAACTGGCAAAATTTACTGGGATTTTCTGTCACGAAACGAGCAAGTGTCTCGCCAAAGTAGCGCTGTCTTGATTCTTCTAACTGTGACGCAAGGGTAGCTTTTAGACTGCTAATGGCAGAAATGGCAGCGCTTTTCTGTCTTCGATATCGTTCCAGCTTACGTTTAACGTGAAGTATATCTCTAGTTATCCATGCGCTTCTCCTATCTACCTTCTTTTTTCTATTTGAAACAAAGTTGTGCAGGCAGAAGTGGCAGAGTGTCCTAAACCTTACCCAAAGTGCATTAACATCACCACTATCGAATGATTGTAAGGAATATTCTAAGCAGGAAACAATGCTAGAATGATCCGCTGAAGCAAAAGTTTTTACCATTACGACGCTAGAAGCAATCTTCAGTGATTGACATGGTAGTGAACAACAAAAAAAAATACAAACTTATGGTCCGAGGTTCCATCACTCACTTCGGTAGTATTGTTTGTTATGCTATTTGGACAAAGGATTAGGTCTAACACTGAAGCTGATGATTCAGTTACATGAATGGGCAGTAGAACCACCTGCTTAAGATTATATGCTAACAGCATGTCCAGAAGAGTGTCTACACTTGGTACTTCGGGTGTGCGAGCGGTCAGGGATTCCCAGTCAACATTTAGAAGATTAAAATTACCGGCTATTATCATGTTGTCTCTTCGGCATTTAATTAGCTGACCGTAAAGTTTTAACATAAACTCATGGTGAACTCCGGGCGCCCGCTAGACACCAACGATAACACTAGGATTACCACAAAAGTCAATGCGACACAGCACACTTTCATGGTCTCTGTCGATGGGAGATAGCTGATGCTTTCAAGAAAGTCTTTCATATGACATCAAACTTGCATTATTTCTTCATAAAAATAACAACTGTATTAATCTTAACGTACCTGCTGACGCCCTCATCATAGATTTGAAAAAGCATTTGACGAAGTCCCACGAAACGTCTGGTTTTAAAACACTCATGACTAAAACTTCACAGATTTGTTTAAAATTGGACCAAAGAATTTCTCACTAAACGTGTGGCTTGGCTTAGTGGCTACGGCGCTGGCCACTCGCCTGAGGCTCAATCCCGGCCGCGGCGGTCGAATTTCGATGACAGGAGAAATTCTAGAGGCCCCTGTAGTGTGCGATGTCAGCGCACATTAAGGAACCCCAAGTGGTCGAAATTATCCAGAGCCCTTCACTATGGCCTCCCTCGTAGCCGCCGTGGCTTTGGGACGTTAAACCCTCATAAACCATAAAACGTGAGGAGTTTGTACAAGTTACCAATCTGTCTTGTGCTCTTTCTAAGGTTTTCGCTCGTTTCTTTCGCATGACATCAAAATTATCCGACTCCAAGCGGATCCTTTGTAGCACCTCTCACTTTCATAAAGTATTTGTATTTGAACATTTCGCGTAATCTTGTTTGGTCAGCTCACGTCTTGCGGATATTAACAATGCTAACCGAGTTCTCGGCTGCCTTCAAAGGCAGCGATATGAGCAAACATGTCGAGAAAATTTAGTGATCTCACTATGGGCCTCAGTGGTTCTTGTTATCCAGCCGCTTCACGCACCGCAACAAATCACTTCACGCACTGTTGCAGTGCGTGGAGTGACTGAACAGAACGGCCAAGTTGCATCCCAAAACACTTGTGGCATCTTTATCGATGCGTTCTTAGAACTGTTAACAACTTATCTTTTATCTACCCTTGTACATTTTAAGGCCGGTCTGTTCATACAGAAAAAAGGAGTCTCTATTGGTGCTAGCGTTGCTCCTATCTTGTGCCAGATTTTTATAGCGAAGTTTCACAGCGCACTTCGAGGCTCCCTTCTTGACAAATGAGTGTGGAAAGATTTTAGATATGTTGACGATGTTCTGATAATGTTAAATCTTTCACCGAATAACTCCTTGCATGAGGCCGTAGAAAATGTCTTAAAAGCTTTTAAAGCTTGCTCGAGTTCCTTTCTTTTACCTTTGAACTGCCCGCTAACCAGTCGATTCGTTTTTTAGAACTTCAACTAACTTTTCGTGACGACAGCCATGTACGGTGGTGTTTTTTACTGGGAGTAAGAAGGAGTTGTTACCGTACTCGTCTGCACACTCAAAAGTCGTTAAGAGAGGGATTGCCATGAGCTGCTTTCGCAATGCTCTGCTGAAGTCAAGTTTTGATAACCAGGTTAAGCGGTTGCAAGAGGCCGGGTTCCCAAAACCGCTTTTGAATGCTGTGGCAGAGTCGCTGCTTCAAAGAATTAAGAGTCGTGACCAAAAAGCGGCTGATCCTGCTGGAGCTGAAAGAAGAACAAAAATTGAGGTGATGCCTTATGTGCCTGGGGCTCCCCATAACATCAAAAATGTTGCTGTACGAAGAGGTGTCAATGTTGTCTTTTCTGCTCCTTGCAAACTTTCAAGAATTTGTTCACGTGTAAAGGCCTACTGGCAACCGTTGTTTGCATGTGCTGCTGGGCCCACGCCTTGTCATGTGTGACTGTGGGCGCGTGCTATATAAGCAACTTTTACTCGCTGGGGACGTGGAGACCAACCTACGCCCGCCTGACAAGATATTATTGAAATTCTACAGGGGATACGCGAAATCAAGTCCGGACAGGCAGCCATGCTGGAAGAGTTGGCTTCCATTCGCTCCACTTTAACCGACCACGAATTTCAATCAACTCAAGCGCAACTAACGTAAACTGAAAATGATTGCAAGTGCTTCAATGCAGTAGAAGGCGAAATAGAAACCATAATGCCCAACGGTAGTGTGTAAGCATTTTCTGTCGACACTGGCTAAGATGAGATAGGGAAAGAAACCATGGAAAGAATCTGAGAGTAGTGAGCACTTGAAGCACGAGATATCGACGGCGCTCTTCGGTTAGGCACATTTCAATACGATAAATCTAGGCCCTTCATAGTTAACTTCACGCATTTCAAAGGTAAACAGAAACCTTCCAAGCAGCAAACTCAAATACACTGGTCTCAGTATTGCCTAAGATTTCTCGCCACGAAACGGCCTTGCCCGCTGATTCCTCGCTGAATTTGGCATAGAATTAGATACGAAATATAATCTCCGATCAGGCAGGAAACAAAATGATCCTTCTCAGCAAGTTATCGAGCTAACAGAAAATAACGACTAATTTCACCACAGTGCCAAACTAGCTTTTTTTTTACCTCTTTATTGGTCCTCTCAGAAAAGGTTAAAAAACAAACGAAAGAGACAGGGTGGCCGGACCAGCAAAGCTTTTCCAGGCTTAACGCCAATTCAAGATTAATGAAAGAGAAGTAAATGTTCCAAAGAAGAAGAAAAAAACTTAGAGAAAAACAGAGCTCTCAAAAACTCAAACCAAGAGGAAACAGGCAGACAGCCAAAGAACAGCCTCCAGTTTGCGGAATAAATAATAATACAGCAAACCGAAGTCAGAGCATAGTCATGGTTGCAGTAACAGTCTGAACAAAGCACCGAGTGCCGGCCACAAGGAAAATCAGAAAAGTAAATAACCCGGAGTAGAAGCTTGGGCGAGTTGGTGATGGTTCACTTGCCACATAGCGCTAAAAGACATGGACACAAGTTGTAATACCCCAACTGGGGCATTTGAGGTATAATAAATAAATAAATAAGACACACAGGACGGGAGCACAGCGCCCGTCCCGTGTGTTTTCCTTGTGTCCGTGTCTTTTTAGCGCTATATTGAAATTGAAATTGAAATTTTATTCCGCAACAAAAAGATGCTGCGAGGAGGACAGGAGAAAAGTGTGTGGACAGCTTGAAAAGCCCTGACCCCCCAACACACGGGGCAGGACAGAAGCGTGCGGCAAGAGAACACAGTCGGATATGGCAACATCGTTTGAAAAAGTAAGTACAAAACAGGCAACAAGAACTAGAAAATCACATCACAACATTATACAAACAATAAACGCAGTTCTTTTGGTGATATATCTGATATGTTAATGTTAGCATCCTTTATCATGCGATTCAGAAGTGTAGGCAATTTAAATTTCATCATTTGATTTCCATAATTGGTTCTACATTTTGGAACATACCACACCTCAGGATGGCGCACATTATAAGCAGAGATGTTCTTCCCTAGCCTTGCTAGGCTAGTGATGGCATCATTATTTTTTATTAAACTGAGTTTATATAAGCGGCACAGTCTGTGATCGTTCATCGATGAAATTTGTATTATGTGGTACTTCTTAAATAGGCCTGCTGTGTGGAAGCGATATGGAACTTTACAGGCGAGGCGTAAAGCCCTTTTTTGCAAGACAGTAAGTTTGCTAATGTTTCCAGCTGTTCTTGTTGCCCATACAGAAAACGCGTAATTTAATAAAGAGGAAAATAAAGAGTTATATATGCGCATGTTAACAGATATAGAAAAATTGTAGCAGTAACGGCGCATAATGCCAGCTGTCCTGGAGAGCTTACCAACGATATAGTTTACGTGATCATCCCATGTCATGTTTTTGAGAAATACACGCCCAGTGATTTAAAGCACTTTACCACTTCAATTTCAGTGTTATTTAAAAAAAATAGAAGGTCGCTGGACATGTGTGTGTAGGGGGTGAAATAAAATAGCCTTCGTTTTATTAATGTTTAGCTTGAGGTAGTTAATTTGAGCCCAGGCATTAATCTCGGACAACGTTCTATTCGCTCGGATACCTAGATCAACACATGATTTGCCTCAAAAGAATAAACTTGTGTCGTCCGCATAGATTATGTAATGTGCCGTGCATCAATGCGAACTATCTCGTTAATATAAGAATGAAAAGAAATGGTCCTAGGATGCTTCCCTGCGGGACACCTGTTTTAATTGACTTTAATGTGGAGTGTTTTCCTTCAATGACGACAAACTGAGTACGGTATTGTAAGTAAGACGTAATTAATTGATGCGAAATGCCTCTTATGCCATAGTGATCGAGTTTTTGAAGGAGAATTTCATGATTAATGAGATCAAAGGCTTTCGAAAAATCCAGAAACCGCCCAAGTACCATATTTTTACATTCAGAGTTTTCGAGAATGAACTCCTTTTGAGCCAGCAGTGCGAGTTCCGTAGACTTGTTCCTGCGGAAGCCAAACTGAGCAGACGTTATTAAGTTGTAGCGTTCAGTGAAAGACGTCAAGCGTTTCAGGATTATTTTCTCTAAACCTTTGGAGAATACAGGTGAAACGGATATAGGGCGGTAGTTTCACATGTCATTTCTATTTCCCTTCTTAAACACAACTGTCACTTTTGCTCGCTGCATTTTTTGAGGAAAGCATCCTGTGGACAAACACATATTAAAAATGTGGGTAAGACAAGGTGCTAATACATCAATGGCAAACTTTACAGGTTTCACTTGAATATCGTCCGCGTCAGCAGCTCTACTATTGCTTAGGGTTAAAAATGTCGCTACAAGCTCACTATTAGCGACTGGCTCTAGAAACATAGTTGGATTACTTCGGTCCTTCATATATCTTAAATCAGGGTTTCTACTGGTAGCATCACCAACTGATAAAAAGAAGACATTAAATGCGTCCGCTAACTTAGTGCCTTGAAGTTCTATTCTATCTTTTACGACTGTGGTTGCCGTTCATGAATCATTACTAAATACAGTGTTTACTGCTTTCCAAACGTTGTTTGTGCGTCCTTGTGTTGCTTCGAACAGGTTAAAGTAATATTGCTTTTTTGCATTACGAAGGTGTTTTGTGACTGAATTCTTGTACTTCTTGAACACTTTGAGGGCTTCAAGGGACTTACTCTCTATAAATGCCTTAAATAACTGGTCCCATTTTTTAATAAGCTTCAGGCACTCTTTATCCACCCAAGGCTTCCTACTTTTCTTACAAATTCTAAACGTCTTGATAGGAAAACACGCAAGGTATACATACCTTAGAGAACTTGTTCATAAATAGCTCATACGCTAAGTTAGGATCGCTCACTGCGAACACATCGTTCCAGTTTTCTCTGCTTAAGCAGTCTCGAAATGCGGAGAGCGTATGAGGAGTAATGCGTCTGTATGAAAATTATGAGCGCATTTGTGTAGGCGTGTTAATGACTTGACTGACAAACATAAATATAGGCAAGTGGTCGCTGATATCGTAAATCAAAGTGCCAGCTCTAACAAGGGAAGGATCAATATTGGTGACAAACAGATCTAAAAGTGTTGTTGATTGTACAGTTATTCGTGTAGGAGACGTTATATAGTTTTGACAGGAGTGAGAGCTTAATAATGATTCTAGTTCTAATTAACCCTGCTATTCTGTAACATGCCAATGTTCAGATCAGCACCTAAAATTAATGCATATTTTCTTTCACTGACAAATTCTAAGAAAGAGTCTAAAAAAGACAAGAACAGACGAACGTCATTTGAAGGGGGGGCGATAACAAACAAAAAACAGAAGTACCACATCCAATGGCAAGCGTTTCGTAAAAAGGAGTGATACAGCTGAATCCTGACATTAGTTCAGAATCCATTGAGTTAGAGATTAGCATTGCTACGCCCCCCCCCCCTTTTGACTGTGCGGTTCATGTAATAAGATTTATAGTCGTAGGTGTAAACACATCCTCTTCCGAGGAAAACCATGTTTCTGAAAACATCATGACATCAAAGCGTATTTGCGCTTCGCCAAAAAAATATTCAAATGCATCCTGCTTATTTCTACCAGATCTCAAGTTAAAATGAACACAACTAAGACACTTCTGAAAACTAGTATCGCAAAAGTATTTAAGGTTCGCAACGTCTACCTGCGCAGTCGAAGGATCAAGCATGATCGGAGCAAGAACAGATAGATAAACGGTAGGCTTTTTCAGGCAGAACCATGTCACAGCTTATCAAGGTCAGCCACGCAACGAATGAAAACGGCGCTATCGCCTTCTCTTTTCCTCACTAGGATATTGCCATTGCAGTGCCATGAAAATCGGTAGTCGTTGTCCTCTGCCCATTCCTTAGCGCGACGGAGCAGCTCTCTGTTTTGGTGCGTCATGTTTTCAGTGATGGAGACTCCAGATGAACCATTTCTGAGGGCTTTACGCTTTTCCAGCCATTTATCTCGGGTTGACTTCTGGGCAAACCGAACAAAAATTCCAGGCGTTTTGTTTGGTTTGGACGGAAGCCTGTGAATAGCGCCAATGTCATTCGCCGTTAGCTCTGACAGGTTGACAGCCACAGCCAACAGGTGACAGCCACAGAATTCAACTTACACATCAAGTCCTCATTTGGCGTAGCTTGGATGCCGTGAACTTCTACGTTTAATTTCCTGCTACGAAATTCCAAATCATTGACAGTCGCTTTCAGTTGGTGAACGTCACTTGAAGTACATACCGCCTCTAATTTGTCTACACGTCTGTTCAAGTTACTAATGCCTTTCTCTTGTTTAACTTGTCGATTCAGGATATCGTCGTACTTCTGGGACAGTAACTCAATGGAGTCCTTGATTTCCCCAACCTGAGCAGGCAATCCTGCTAGAGCACTAAGCCTTCGAGTTATATCTGCCTGGCAAACAGTTAGCTCAGAGTCCATGTTCCTTTTGTCCCCACCTTTGCGCCTTTAGATGGACGGCATGCCACGCATCGCCATGCCCTGTGGCTGCTCTCTCCTTTGGCCTTAAATGTTGACTCCGACCAGCCAGAACAACTACCAATATTGTTACGCCCAGTGGTTTATTAAGACTGGGACGGAGGATCGAAAAAACAGCTGGGTCCGCTTGCCGAGCACGAGACGCCACCAACTTCGTTCTCCTCATCTTCAGCTTATCCAGCAACGCCGACCACGCAGAATGGGTATTGCCTTTTCATGGGCGTCACACTTCCCCCTACGCAGCCGAAGCCCGCTGGGCGAGTTAAGCAGGGCTTCAGCCGGGCAACGTGAGTGACTTCGGTTCGCGCTGAACGACGGCCGCTTGCCGTGAGACGAGCTATGCGGTAATTGAGTTCGCTAATTTGGTCAATAATGACGTAGGGTCCATCGTAGTGGCACAGCAGCTTCTGAGACAACCCTCGCTTTCTGATAGGCCGCCACAACAAGACTAAATCACCGGCACTGTAAGTAACGCGACGACGGTGGGCATCGTAGCGCGCTTTTGACCTATCTTGGGAGGCGAGAACACGAAGGCGAGCAAGGCGCCGGGCTTCTTCGGCGAGAGAGAGTGTCTCAACGATAGAGCGATCTTCATGGAGCTCGTCAGAAAATGGTAGTATGGTGTCCAGGGTGTAGCGTGGGGGGCGTGCATACAGTAAAAAAAGGTGCTGTAGCCAGTAGTCTCATGGCGCGCGGTATTGAACGCATACGTGATGAACGGCAGGACGCTATCCCAGTTCTTGTGCCTTGAATCAACATACATTGACAGCATGTTAGTGAGCGTGCGGTTCGTGCGCTCAGTGAGCCCATTCGTCTGGGGATGGTAAGGCGAGGAATGGCGAAAATGTGATGCGCAGGAACGGAGAAGCTGCTCCACAACGTCAGCGGTGAACTGCCGACCACGGTCACTAATGATAACTTTCGGAGGTCCATGACGGAGAACTATGAATCGGAGCAGAAAAGAGGACACATGATACGCTGTAGCCGAGGGTAGAGTTGCCGTTTCACAATACCGGGTAAGGAATCGACGCAAACCACTATCCAGCGGTTCCCATGATAGGACTTTGGAAACGGGCCCAGCAGATCTATGCCCACTTGCTCAAACGGTGCTGCAGACGGTGCCACAGGGTGAAGCTGACCAGATGCAAGGCTAGTAGGTCGCTTGTATCGTTGACACTGAGTGCAGCTGGCGACGTACCGCTCAGTCGTGGCCCGCATTTTCGTCCAATAGAAGCGCGCCTGGGTACGATGCAGAGTCCGTGCCGAACCAAGATGTCCAGATGTAGGGTCATCGTGCATGGCCTGCAAGACAGAGGAGTACAGGCTCTTCGGAACTACCAGCAGAAAGCGCTGGCCCGTAGGAGAATAGTTTTTCTTCCACAAAAGACCATCTCGCACACAAAAGTGGCTGACGTTGGAAGGGTCTTCAGCCTCCGCAAGGAGAGACTGTAGGGTTAAGTCTTCCTGCTGTTCCGCTTTGAACGTTGCGACATCAGGAAAAACAGGTGACACTGACAAGACGCAGTTGTCCAACGTATCGATGTTGGACTCCGACTCAGGAAGGGGCAGCCTCGAAAGACAGTCCGCGTCAGCGTGACGGCGACCACTCTTGTAGACGACTGTGTAGTCGAACTCTTGTAGCCGGAGAGCCCACCGTGCAAGGCGTCCGCACGGGTCGCGAAGGTTAACGAGCCAGCAGAGGGCATGATGGTCGGTGACGATGGTGAACGGTCGTCCGTACAGATAGGATCGGAAACGCTGCGTGGCGAAGACGACGGCTAAGCATTCTTGCTCAGTGACTGTATAATTGCGCTCCGGCTTGCTGAGCGAACGACTCGCATACGCAACAACGTGCTCTTTGTTGTCGCACCGCTGGACGAGAACAGCGCCGAGGCCAACTCAGCTGGCGTCGGTGTGAATCTCTGTGGGAGCGGAGGGATCGAAGTGGCGAAGTACAGGGTGAGACGTCAAAAGGAATTTTAGTTGGCGAAAGGCGGAGTCGCACTCAGGTGTCCACTCGAAAGCCACATCTTTCTGAAGTAGACCTGTCAGAGGGTAAGCTACATCCGCAAAGCGATGAATAAAGCGGCGAAAGTAAGAGCATAAGTCCAAGAAACTCCGCAGCTCTTTAACAGACTGTGGTGGCTTGAACGACTCGGCAGCTGCAGTCATGGCTGGATCAGGCCTGACGCCGTCTTTATCAACGAGGTGTCCAAGCACTAACGCTTGACGCGCACCAAAGTGGCACTTTTTAGAGTTAAGCACAAGGCCAGCTTGGTGCATACAGTCGAGGACGAGAGCTAAACGGTCGTTGTGCTCACTGAACGTCTTTCCGAAAATGACCATTTCAAACCGCGGAGTATAGTGTCCATAAATCTCTCGAAGGTGGCGGGCGCATTGCAGAGGCCAAATGGCATCACATTAAACTCATACAGGCCATCAGGCGTAATAAAAGCTGTTTTTTCTTTGTCTGCGGGATGCATGGGGATTTGCCAATACCCCGACCGAAGATCAATAGAAGAGAAGTAGGACGCTGAAAAAAGACAGTCGATGGCATCGTCGATTCGAGGTAGGGGGTATAGATCTTCTCTCGTGACGGCATTCAGACGACGGTAATCCACGCAAAAACGCCATGATCCATCTTTCTTCCGAACAAGAATTACTGGAGCAGCCCATGGACTTGAGGACTCTTGTATAACGCCTTTGGTTAGCATCTCCTGCACTTGGTCATTGATTACCTTGCGTTCAGACGGTGACACTCGGTAGGGCTTTTGGCGGATCGGATGTGACGTACCAGTGTCAACCCTGTGCAGGGTTCGAGACGAGGAAATGGAAGATGGGCCGCCGGGCTGCAAAAAGTCAAACACAGTGGAGTATCGCTGGAGGATGGTCAACAGTGCACGGCGCTCATGCGTGGAAAGCGAGTTGTCGATCATTCGGAGCAACTGCGACTCGTCGTAAAACTCTGGTGCTGCTGTGCCCAAGGCGTCGGTAACCAAGGCAACGGATACCGGCGTGTATTGGCTGCATGACGCAAGCTTCAGGCCTTCAGGCAGAACAACAGATTCCATCGAACTGTTCACTGTCCACAGTTCAGTTCTTCCGTTGATGACGGAAACCATGGCATGAGGAACCAAGACGTTCTTCTTCATGCAGTTCAAGTGGTTCGGTTCCACAGCCGCATCAAACACGTCGAGAGCGGTATCGGGGCAGGAAACCGGTACGCACACAGCCGAAGAAGGAGGCACGACAGTATCTCGGGCAACACAAAACACTCTCTCTCCACTGCACGAGCCTTCTAGAAGATCAGTGGTGGAACATTTGCTGACGTTGAGCTCACCAGTGTGACAGTCGACGTTAGCGCCACACATTTGCAAAAAGTCTAGGCCAAGAATAACGTCGTGCGTCGACCGGCTGAGCACCACCATTTCCGTGCTGAAGACTTCACAACCCAAAGAAACCTTAACACTACACACTCCAACTGCTGGCAACAGTTCACCACTCACGCCACAAAACTGGACATTTTTGTCCCATCGAAACAAAACTTTTCTTCCTAGGAGGCACTTAAACGCAGCACTCATAACCGAAACAGTAGCACCGGTATCCACTAAAGCCATCACAGGTACACCATCCACTAGCACATGTACTTTGTTCTTTAACATAACTACAGGCAGGGGTATAACTTCCGACGGCAGACTTCCAGCGACCTCACCCCCATCGGTCGCGGCGACTAGTTTTCCGGCGGAGGCGAGGAGGAGCGGCGTCGGGGTGATGGAGATCGACGTGTACGGAAGGCTGGAGGCGGCGTCACACTTCTATCAGATGCCGGCGAATGATTCCGCATTTGTGCAGGCCATGAATTGCCGGAATCAGGCGGGCAGGACGGGTATCGAGAAGGACCGCGTTGGTAATCCGGACGCCGAGGATAGGTCGAGGAGCCGTAACGGGATGGTTGTCGGCGGGGACAAAATCGGGAGATGTGTCCGGGTTGACCACAGCGGTAACACACAAGAGAGGGACCGGGAGCAGGCTGCGCCGGCAAGTAGTCACCATACGAAGGACTGGGCCGAAAGTTGTCGTCGTATGTGGCCGGCACAGGCTGGTAAAAGCCGGACCGTTGCTCCGGGGGCAATCGTGGTGTGTTGTTCGGCCGCAGCCCTCGGGGTACCCGGTGGTCCTCAAAGTCCGCTGTGTTAACGTCGGATGGCGGAGTAGGACGCGTGAGATACACAGGAGGGAGCTCTGATGAATTTCGAGTGAGTTCCAGTCACCTGGTTAACTCTTCGCGAACGATCTGGCGGATTGTGGAAGCCAGATAGCATGACGATGGTGTGTCTACAGCTGCCACCGTCGTCACCCAGGCCAAACGTCCAAATTTCGGTGTGATGCGACGCATTTTCAACGTCTCGAACGTCCGGCAGTGCTTGATGACGTCAGACACGGACTCGAGACTTTCTTTTCCGATCAAAAAATTGTAGACGTCTTCGGCGAATCCTTTCAGCAAATGGCCAACTTTGTCTTCCTCTGTCATGGCAGGAGAGACGCCCTTGCATAGCTTCACGATTTCCTCAATATACTTTGTGCATGTTTCACCGGGGAGCTGAGCCCTTTGCGCAAGTGTTTGTTCAGCCCGCTTCTTCTTTACGACTGAATCACCAAAACACTTCTTCAGCTCCTCTACAAAGCGGTCCCAAGTCGTCAGGGAATCCTCGTGGTTGTCAAACCATGTTAGGGCTGTGTCGGTTAGTGAAAACACGACGTTCGCGAGCCGGGCGGAGGAGTTCCACTTGTTGTAGCGACTCACCCGTAGGTAATGGGTGAGCCATTCATCGACGTCGTCGCTAGATGAACCCGCGAATGACCGTGGCTTCCGGTAATGCTGCCACGAACTGCTGGGCACAGACCTCGAAGCGTCGCCGTCCAGGGACATCATTGGCACAGAAGGCGGCAGAGCAACAATGCGACGACTGCAGCGAATGTGAATCTGGGGATCCGTCTTCGGAGGAACCTGATTACCCGGCACCTTCCACCAAGATGTTACGCCCAGTGGTTTATTAAGACTGGGACGGAGGATCGAAAAAACAGCTGGGTCCGCTTGCCGAGCACGAGACGCCACCAACTTCGTTCTCCTCATCTTCAGCTTATCCAGCAACGCCGACCACGCAGAATGGGTATTGCCTTTTCATGGGCGTCACAATATGATAGGAGGACTCACATTCGCTGCACATCAGGAATTGGCCGTCATCTGGCAGGGACTCATTGCAGGACTGGCAGGTGTCTGCCATGACTCGTGAACCAGAAGCCCGATGTATCCCACAGTACAGCAAAGATATATAGAGCACATACCACTGAGCAAAGCACGGAACACGGTGGCAACGGCGGTAGCAGTAACGCAGCGTTAAGAAACGAATAAGTGAATTTTACCAACCTGGATAAGCAAAAAAGAGCAGATAAACCAAGCGTCCTTTCGCAACCGCCGCCGCCGCTTGTGTGTCCAGCTGTAATTCCGGCACAGGAAACGCGGCAACACTTGGTGGGCGGATCACGGGGTGGATGACGTCAATCAGGGCACAGTGTTGCAGCCAGGGCAGCAGTTGCAGGGGAAGTCTGGAGGGTGAAGAAGTTTCACGCTGAACAACACGTAGAAAAAGGAACCGTTGCCAGGCGCGACGATTCCAAGGCACGATCAGGTACCTCCTGCCCAGAAGTTGGAAACCCACCTGGATAAGCAAAAAAGAGCAGATAAGCCAAGCGTCCTTTCGCCACCGCCGCCGCCGCCCGTGTGTCCAGCTGTAATTCCGGCACATGAAACGCGACAACACTTGGTGGGTGGATCACGGGGTGGATGACGTCAATCAGGGCACAGTGTTGCAGCCAGGGCAGCAGTTGCAGGGGAAGTCTGGATCAGCAAAAAAGAGCAGATAAGCCACGCGTCCTTTCGCCACCGCCGCCGCCGCCCGTGTGTCCAAGTAAATATTGCAAGTAAATAACCCGCCGCGGTGGCTCACTGGGTTACGGCGCTCGGCTGCTGGCCCGAAAGTCGCGGGTTCGATCCCTGCCACGGCGGCCGAATTTCGATGGGGGCGAAATTCTAGAGGCCCGTGTACTGTGCGATGTCAGTGCAAGTTTGTTTGTTTGTTTATGTTTGTTTATGGGGTTTAACGTCCCAAAGCGACTAAGGCTATGAGAGACGCCGCAGTGGAGGGCTCCAGAAATTTCGACCACCTGGGGTTCTTTAACGTGCTCTGACATCGCACAGTACACGGGCCTCTATAATTTCTCCTCCAAAGAAATTCTAGCCGCCGCGGCCGGGATCGAACCCGCGTCTTTCGGGAAAGCAGCCGAGTACCATAACCGCTGAGCCACCGCGGCGGCGCAAGTTAAAGAACCCCAGGTGGTCGAAATTTCGGGAGCATTTCACTACGACGTCCCTCATAGCCTGAGTCGCTTTGGGACATTAAACCCCAATAAAGCAAAGCAAAGGAAAGTAACAACATAACCAAACAACACAAGACAAAACCAAAGTCACAGTCACACAGTCAACGAAACAGTCACAGTCGCGTGGTCAAGGATGCAGTCACAAACGCCCGGTCAAGCACAGTAAACAGGCCAATACGAAAGCGGCAGTGCCAAATAAACGATCACGAGGCTCTCTGTGCAGAGCTTGGGGAAGAGAAATTAAAGTAAAGAGAGAAATCAGCGTGAATAATTATGAATTGTGCTACTTATGAGGTGCACTACTTGAAGGAGAAGAGCACAAGCAGCAGGGTCTCGGAGAACGGAGGGGTAAACAGATTGTGTGATGTCCGATGAGCAAAGACATTTTAAACGGAAAACTAAAGAATCAGAAACGAAACAATCCCGAAAGTAAAGAAGGAGGTCTTCACCTAACAATCCTAAGGAACAAGGAGCACGGAAGAAAATTGTCACGTTGTAGTGACGCAATTCCAGCGGTCAGGAAGACACTAAAAAGTCTTGTAAACGAAGCTCTTTATTTGGGCTGACTTGCGCCCGCAAAAGAACTCAATCACTCGGCGGCGGCGTAAGCAACAAACGTGATCGTCAGTCGTCGAACTACGAATGTCCGCTGCTCGCGGCATCGCTCAATTTAAAGCCGGCAAGGAAACTTCCAGATAGCAGGACAAGATCGTCTACAGTAATCTGGAAAAACCTAGATGCAGCATTTCATGGCTGCGATCAATCGAGATTAGACTGGTCGCTTCTCGCATCACGAACAAAAATGATAGCAGCCCTTTTCTGCAGCCTTGAGCGTGAACGAACAAACACTACAATGATACGTGGCAATATTAAACGCAGATATGGAAGTCATAATGTGAGTGTCGCGAATACCTGAATTTAGCCACGTTTCAGTTAGCAGGAAGATACTGCAAGAGGTTGTCGATATTAGGCTGCATAACCGAGCGTGTTCAGGGACAACACTGCGCATATTGGCGTACAAATATGATAAAGACCATAGGTGCCGATGGCTCTTGACCTATGCTCCACAAAAGAAGTGAAGAACGATGTAAACGGCAACGCACGCAACGACGTGAAAGGGCAGAAGTATGTAAAAAATAAAAATATAATTCTTTTAAGGGATAAAACGCGATCTCTTCGTCGGGAAAGGAGGCAATGAAACCACCAAGCTGGGGTGGCACAGGTAATTGTAGGAAGAATAACCTGACGATAAATATGGCACATATGAGGAGGAGAAATACAAAAATGGAAATGGAACCAGCTTAGGATCTTGGTGGTAGATGCAAGAATTTTCGTTTGCAAATGTTTAACATGAGGAATAAAGGTTAAATGAGAGTCAAAGACGACACCTAATAATTTATTACTCGGTTCAGACTTGAGACTGTAAGTGTATAGTCGAATAGCTTTTGGTAAAACCAAAGTTTCCCGAGGGTTTCATTTGGTGGACGGCTGACTTTCCGTACTCTTGGGAAATCATTCCTGATTGATCACTTTCCGAGCACAGATTTATTACATGCTCCTTTCTTTCCCAACTATCGTCGCCGTTCAAGCGGCTCACCAGGCCAGCTCTAGTCTTTTAACTTCCCAGTGAACTTCTCTGCCTTGGTTAAAATCTTTCTACAATCATCAGTTTCATTCGGTGCGTGCTGTTAATCATGTACTCTCTAAATTTAACGCCACCTTCGTGACACTTTACAAGAAAAACTTGCGTTTGGTGAAACCAAAGTTTCCCGAGGGTTCAGTTAGGTGGATGGCTGATTTGAGCATGGAGAGGTCCCGCGTGCGCGCTCTTCGTCGCTGTTTCCCACGCACTTCAGACCCACAGCTGAGAATTGTCCATCGTTCAATTGATTATAGAGCTCTTGCAAAGCATCACTCTAACATCAGAACCACACATGATAGTTATATAAAGCAGATCTGCTCCACAGCTTCGCCTAAATATCTCTTTGGTAAGTCATATAAATATCCTTTCGCCAAGCTCAGGTGCCCTTCCATTATCTCACCTCTACAGTACGCCGATGGCACATATACTGAAACGCATCCAGATGCTATATAGTCCCTCTTTCGTACTCACGCCGTTACAGATGATTCTTCCCACGGTCTTCCTGTTCATACTATACTCACGTTGGGAACATTACTGCGTAGCCTTACAATAACTGAGTTCAAGATTTAGCGTTGACTGCTGCCGAGATCGAAGCTGTCATCAATTCATTAGATTTGACTTCTTCTCCTGGGTCTGATCTTATCTCGCTCCGGTTTTTGTCGCCTTGAGAAAAAAAACAGCGCAGGAACAGGGACACAAGAAAAGAAGACGACGGGACAGGCGCTGACTAGCAACTGAAGGTTTATTGCACGAAACACAAAATTTATACTCTACAAACAACCAGGAGCACGCATGATCGACGCCAACAACACTGATATGATGTCACAAGAGCCATGATGTTCAAGAAACGATATCTCACCGCAATGAATGAGTACGGATGGGGTGCTTACGCATGTGTCGCGGTTTTTCTGAATATGAAATGCTTCGCTAATCTCCCTAGTTAATCTATCTTTGTGATTGTACAAGACCTTTGTGTGGTTAAAAAGTGGAATACATTGTTGGGCAGCAGGCGCGGAGGTGTTACTACCAGACTCTTTGTAGTGCAAGGCTAGGTTCGAGGAAGGGGCCCCTTTCAAAGAGGTGTTGTGTTCACACAGGCGGGAATTTAGGCATCTTCCCGTCTGGCCCATATAGTTCTTGCCGCACGTGAAGGGAACCCTGTACACCCCACTCGTGGCACAAGGGACGAACTTTAAATTATGATTTACTTCACACTATTTGTTTTTGTTTTTGTCTTTTTTGTTTTTCTTCCCTATCAACCCTGGCGCAAATTTTGCCCAGCTTATTAGGTGCTGAAAAAAGCACATCTACCCCATATCTGCGGCCTACCTGCTTTAAACGATGGGACAACTGGTGAACGTAGGGCACGACAGCAAATTTCTTTTTAACCTGACCTGAAGGCTCCGGTGTCTCGTGCCTACAAGAGGACTTGATTTTTTAAGTATTTTATTGCATGCCAGTATTACAGCATCGTCCGGAAACCCTGCATACCTCAGCCTCTGAGCTTGTTGACTAAAACTCTGAGTAATAGCATGCACGCATTACTTGCCAATCGCAGAACCTAAACAAGAGACGGCTATACCACATTTGACTATCTAAGCAAGGGTTTCACTGCCCTCTTGTCGCCTTGTTCAGCGCTCAACCCTTGTTTTTCGACTCCCTCTTTAATTCTGATTTGCACTTGGGTTACTTTGCTCAGACCTGGAGAATATGCAGAATTTCCTTTATTCCAAAACCGAATAGACCAAAGCACCTTCCGAATTCTTACCGACCGATCTGTATTAACTCGTCTTTCGGTAAAGTGCTCGAGCGTTTACTAAATGGTCGGCTGTATTACTTCCTGTGCCAAAATAAACTACTTCATAGAAATCAGTATTATTTAATGCATGGCCGCAGTTCTGTTCAGGCTCTCTATCATTTGTGGGAGTTCTTACATAGCTATAAACAACAAAAAATTCCCGTGGGTCGAATTTCTCTGGACTTCCGAGGTGCATTTGATACTCTTTGGCACGCTCCGGGTTTGCATTTTTGATGAAAACATCGTTGTCCTCGTAATCTATATTTCCTTCTGGCGTCTTTCCTTCATAAACGCCATTCGACCTATCAGTCTCCTTCGGGTACTCTTTGTTTGCCTTCTTCCCTCGGTAGTCGGCAGGGTTCACCACTTTCGCCATGGCGGAGTGACTGATATTTTTTTGTTTCATATCCGGGGTCATTCTGCAATTTTCGGTAACGAGCTAGCCGACGAAGCTGCTGGTAGTGCCGGGCAGTTTGGCAGTTTACATATTTCTAGCCTTTCACGTCGTTGCGTGTGTTCCCGTTTTCATCGTTCTTCACTTCTTTTATGGAGCATAGGTCACAAGCCATCGTGACCTGCGGGCTTTGTCATATTTGTATACCAAAATGCACAGTGTTATCCCTGAACATGCTCGGTTCTGCAGCCTAATATTGTCATCCTCTTCTAGTATCTTCCTGCTAACTGAAACTTGGCTAAATTCAGGGATTTGCGACTCTGACTTCCATATCTGCGTTTAATATTCTCCGCAAAGATGGAATCAATGTAACAAGGTACCCATGTGGGCTAGTTGGTGTACATCAGACATAACTTCACCAGCGAAAGAACGAGACAAGAGGAGAAGAACAAAGGACAGCGCTGTCCTGTGTTCTTCTTCTCGTGACTCGTTCTTTCGCTGGTGAAGTTATGTCTGATGGAATCAATGGCTTGCGCTATGGCGTTGTACTTATCACCTTGAAATTTGAGACACATTGTTCTCGGTTAGACGTCCCATCCCCGCTTGAAATGCCATGGCTACTTTCACGGCAAACATTTCCACACATCCCCCTTGGTGTCGGCTACCGGCCGCCCAGCGGCGAACTTTTGTACCCCTCTTCCGTGGAACATGAAAGCACACCTATCATGGTTTTTGTAGCGAGAGCTACATTAGCCACAGTTTCGCCGCTTCCCGTACCTCCAACAGGTGCAGTTTTGCACATGCGCGAGGAGCCAAGTGACGTCACAGCCCGCAGCCGGTGCGCGCCTCGCCGCCACTCCAGCCGCTTCGCTTCGACAGCTGTGCGCATGCGCGAGGAGCCGAGTGACGTCACTACGTGGGCCGCCACCTCGCCAGTTGTGCGCATGCGCAAGGAGGCTGCGTCGCCGTATGAATGCAGGGTGCTACAGTCGCGGGGTACATAGCAGCTCCCGACTGCCCCCGCTGCGGACACCCGGAGGAGACACTGGACCCCCTCCTCCGGGAATGCCCCACCTTCGTGCCTCAACAGGCCAAGCTCATCACCTCTTACCGGGCACTAGGCTTACCAGCCCAGACCACACAAGACCTCCTCTTTCCTGCCGACCACAACACCCGTCGCGCCATGGATGGTCTCCTCGTATACTTGGAGGAGACGGGACGGGATAGGCACTACCAGCCCAAGGTCCTTCCCCTGGCCACCTTGCACATGAGGCCCTCTTGTCCCCAGACCATCATGGAGGGCAGGGGCGCAGGCTCTTCAACGGCTGAAGCCTACAGTAGGGCGTGGCGGCTCTTCTCTGCGCTCCTTCACTATTTCTCTCCCCTACTTCTTTCTATCTTTTCTTACTCCTCCTCTCTTCTATCGGCATGCAGGCAGTGGTGGTGGTAGCCATGCAAGTCACAAGCCCGTGTCCTTTCTTCTTTCCTATTCTCTACAGTCTCTAACAACAACAACAACGCGGGGTATAGACGCGCGTCATGGAGAAAGAGAGTCGGGCCGCTGCCGAGCGGCGCTGGAGACTGGAGAATCTCAACTCGTCCGACCCCGAGGTTGCGGCCTTGCGGCTGGCCGCCGAGAACAGGAAGAACGAACGGCGCAAGGCCTAGCGAGAGGCTGAGACGCCGGAGCAGGGAGAGGAGCGCCTGGCCAAGAGAAGGCGTCGGGACGCGGAGCGGCGTGATTAGACTGAGTGAAAGTGCGAGTGTGACTAGGACGTTCGAAATGCACTTTACGAACAACCGCATTGCCTTTGCGTATGACGTTTGTTAATGACTGTGGCAAAAGAGAGACTTGACGCCGGTGAGTAGCGTGGTCTTCCAGAGACAAACCTTACGATCAAAGTACTGCGTTCGAGCCATCGAGACGGCTGCCTGCTACTTTACTGATTATCTTCGTGGCAAATCAGCAACAAGAAAAAGAAGAGCAGTACATAATAAATGCTTCACACTTTGCTGCATAACAAAATGCTTCGCCTTTAATGCAGCCCCAAATAAACGCAACAGGGGTGGAGAAACAAATGCTAAACAATTACACGTAACCGGGCTGAGAAACCAAATCTAAACGACAAGGTGTGACCAGTTAAACCTGTTCCTCTGGCTACGTATATCCTGGAATAGCTGAGCTAAGCCAGAGCTATTTTTTTGTTATTTAAACTTGCCATTCATAAACTAGCCTGGCACCACGTCAGCGTTAACCGAATGCACTCCATCAAGTGAATTCCTAAACACGTGTCTTACCTTTGGTTTAAAGCACTTAGTTGCCGCTCCCCGTGTTATATATCACTCGGCCAGCATTTTGGACCTTGTTCTAACTACGCATCGCGACAACTTTTCTTCCATAACATGCCTGCACAGCTTCAGTGACAATCTGCCAGCTCCCACTACATTCTCTTACCGCATGCTTCATCAAAAATAATGAAAGAGACAATTACCCTTTATAATGACTTCAAATGTGCAAGCAGAAATCGCGCACTGCAATCCTTCTTTGTATAACTTAACGTCTCATTTTTCGGCTCGTTCCGTCGAATCAAACAGGATATTTTTCGAATCAGATTCTGAAGACATAAATCTACGCAGGAGACAGGACACAGAAAAGATGCAGACAGGACGAGCGTAGACTAACAACTGATTTATTGAACGAAACGACCTTCCTTCAAGAGGAACGCATGCGCTACCAAACTTAACGCCAAAAGAAAAAATCAGAGCCCATCTATGCTGGGCCTATTTACCAAGATCTAAGAAGGCTGTTTTATCTTATGATTATTGCCACTCAAAGCTCGTAAAAAGGGGAATCGCCACCTCATGTTTAAGATCCTCGCTTGTCAAGTCATGTCCACACATGGTGAAAGCTAGTTTTACCAGTCAAGTAGATAGCCTTTACTCTGGGGGTTTTCCTCCTGCTCTTCTGAAAGCGGTTGCAGAGTCTTTGCTGAAAACCCCACGGTTGAAACAAAACCAACAAGAACTCACTGAAAGCGAGAGGAGGAAGTTTTAAGTCCTTCCTTAGGTGCACAAGACCTCGCACGGTTTGAAGAAGATGGGAGGGAAATTTCGTGTCAACGTGTTCTTTTCCGCCCCATGTAAACTGATTAGCAAACAATAACCTGCAAAAGAAATAAGGGTGCGGAGTCAATCACAGACCTAAGTTTGTAGCCTGTAAGATGGGCGTTATCCACGAGATGCCATTGAACTGTGGTTCCGTGTATGTAGGGAAAACGGGGCGCTGCATTAATAAACGCCTTCAGAAGCACAATAACTCCTTGAGCCAGCACGGTGGTCAGTATTTAGCAAAGTCACTGCCAGTCTTCTAAGATCAATGACAAGAAGAAGCAAGTATTTTGTAAGCCGCTCTTCAAGCAAACGAAGATTATAGTCTGCGCGAAGGACAGGAGAGCACGCGAGATTTTTGAAGCCTGGCAAATTGCTAGATACGGTGCGGAAAAATATGTTAGCGAGGCATCAATTCACCTTTATCCGAAAGAACTTGACTTTTTGGGTTGATAACATCGGGTACTTTCGCTTTTGGCGTTAACTTTGGTTGCGCACGCGTTGCTCTTGAAGGAAGGTCGTTTCGTTCAATAAATAGGTTATTAGTCTACGCTCGTCCTGTCTGCATCTTTTCTGTGTCCTGTCTCCTGCGTAGTTTTATGTCTTCTGAATGCCTTACCAACTTGCCTCTCATCACACACTTCTACATTTCAAATCAGAACTGCAGCGCCTCGTAAAACTTCATATGCCAGCTTTAACACAACCAAGCGCGCTGGTTCTCCGCGTTCTAACGTATCGTAAAAACTGCTGAATAGCAAGAACTCTGCAACTCTCGAACAACACAAGCCGAGCGTAGTTCTTCACACCAATTTATCATCACCCGCCGCGTGATGAGTGGTTATGGTGCTGAGTGGTTATGGTGCTCGGCTGCTGACCCGAAACACGCGGGTTCGATCCCGGCCGCAGCGGTTGAATTTCTTTGCAGGAGAAATTCTAGAGGCCCGTGTACTGTGCGATGTCATTGCACGTTAAAGAACCCCAGGTGGTCGAAATTTCCGGAGCCCTTCACTACGGAGTGTCTCATAGCCTCAGTCGCTTTGGGACGTTAAACCCCAACAAACCAACCCAAAACCAATTTATCATCAGAGTTATAATATACCGCCAAGAAGGTTTTGAAAAGCATCATTCCTCATGAACCTGTGATCATTTCCCTCTCTTGTGGTTCCGGAAATCTCTTTATTGAATCTCAAGTCGCCAGTGCGCTCAAGTCTGCATTTGCCACTGTCTTCACCAATGCACCAGCTGGCAGCAAGCTTTCTGATGTCCCAATTTTTTTACAAAACAATCATGGAAACATTTCATATGAATACAATAGAATTTGAAAAATATTGACTTAATACCAAATATTTCTTCCTCGGGTATTGATGGCATTAATACAATACTGCTCAACAACATAAAATATCTGCCCAGACATTCTTTCACTTATCTTCAAGCAATCGCTTAAAACAGGATCGCGAGCACGTGATTGGCGCATTGGAAGTAATCCCAGAATAAAAAAGGTAACGTTCATCCTCGTTAAATTGTCGCTCGAATTCACTCAAGTAGAAAATATGCTCGAATTCAGTCATGTGTTTGCTGCAAAGTCATGGAGCATATTTTCTGCTGGCACTACCTTTTTAACTTCTGTTAATATCTTGAATTGCAATTAGCAAAGGTCACTCATGTGAAACTCGGCTTGCCCTTTTTCTACACAAGTTACACTCTTACTTGGACTGCATGTATGGAAGGACGGAAAACATTTATTCAATACCATTCAGTTGAGTTTTCTTTTGTTAACCCCTTGGCAGGAGTCGGCCAGTGGACCTGGCAGCTGCCTGACCTTGATTGATAAACTCCCGTTGAGCATCTAGGCCTGAGCTGCACATCAGTCTCCTAGGTGTTTGTTGTATGTGTGGTGCGTGATATATGCGGGCACGTCCATAGAATATAAGCCATGCTTTAGCTTAAAGTTGCTCTGGGTAAAGAGAAGAGATGGCTCTTTAATTAAACAGAGATTTTAGTCGCCGTGAATATTCGATAACTTGCTACTCTGCGTAGGGGAAGGAATAGGTGAGTGAAGATGGAAGAAGGATGGTAGAAAAGAGTGCGGTCATTGAAGAGGGTTGCAACGCTATAGTTAACTGCATGGTGGCTTCTTTGGATGAGATGGAAGTGAAGTTCTGTGCATGTACAGGGAGTGATCAAGTGTGCGGGCAATTTAGAGTTAGTGTAAAACACCACTAGCGTCTAAATAGGCAAATAAGACTATCATTGCACGCCCTTGCTGTCTGTAGCAGCCTAAGGGACTTAATATAGAGCCCACTATGAGTGGCACTTGGATGACGGACTACAGTGCGTACTTTCGTTCGCGGACGTTGGACTTTCGAGGAGAACATGAAGTACAGTCTCAACTGAGCCACAGTTATCACAATACTGTCTGCTTGCTGCAGACGTAGTTTGTTCGTAAACGCAACATTAAGACCATGGCGATGATAACTTGTTTCTGGGTTACGCGGAAGCTCGAGTTTGAGTTGTGGGTCGATGGAACGAAGAAAGCGGTAACGCAGACTTGGCGAGTTCCTCAGGCGGTTCTCTTCAACCTGGTTGTATCGTTTGGCGAGTTGGAACGCACCTTATTTTGCGAAGAAGATGCTCTTTAGTTACGGTGCTGTAGACCTTTACAGGCCACAGCCAAGTGGTGCAGGCATACAATGTCTTGGGAAATTTCCTGTAGATTTTTTCTCTTGAGTGGGTTGGACATCGTTTGTAGCGCTCCTCGCGAGTCCGTGAAGGTTACCCAGCGTCCTGTGTTATGGCGCAATGAAAGCATTTCGCCTGATGAAGGCACATAATGGCCGCGTGCTGAGGAGTCGTGAGAAGTTCAGCCATCAGTAAGGATGTGTGTTTGTGTTGCGAATACTGCTCAGCTAAGTAGTTGAGTAGTTTGTAGCAACGCAGATTGTGCCATGCCGTTCTTCGCAGTGGCATCCGGTATTAACTTTTTGATTACAAGAGGTGAGAGTGTCCAAGGAGGAAAAGTTGGAGCCAGCAATTTACGTGGCTGACTGATGGCAGGAAGATGCACAGAATAGCTGCTCAGCTTGACCAAAGCCGGAATTGCTCTCGGTTACATGAACTCGGTGCAGGAAATGTTTATTCCCTTGAACTACATGGCGTAGATGAGTTAGAGTCGGTACCTATGCGGCGATGTCTTTGAGCGTTAGGCATCCTGCTTCCTCAACTCTTCCCCAGGTGGAGGAGCTGTTCGGGAGGCCAAGACAGATCCGAAGGCAGGTGTTTCGCGCTGCCTCCTGCGCGCTCTTATTTGCTGGAGACAGCTTCTGCAAAGTGGGAAAACTATATCGCAAAAGAGCGCAGACATAGACCTTATGAAGGAGAAAAACAATGCGACAATGGCAGCTGCAAAGTGTTTCTGCCAGGAACTTGAAGATCTGTGATGATGCTGCTATTCTCGCACGGAATGTTTAGTGTGGGGTGTCCAAGAGAGGTTTCGGTCGATGACAATGCCGATGAATTGTCGGGCCCGTACGTAGGGTAGCAGATTCCACCAAATACGAGCAGATATTTGCTCATTTTGCATACAAGAACCTTCGCGTCTTTCTATGCGGTCTCACGCGAGCCGAAACAAAATTTCCAAGATGCATTTTTATGTGCGTTCTGGTATAGCAGCGTGCACAGAGTATTAATCAGACCATAAACCCTGAGAAATGTTGTAGTTTCCTTCAAGTTTGCATCATTATTTTTTAATCTGCGCATTTGGTGTTGCTGATTTCTTATCAAGGGGCCAACATGCTCTCTACGTTTCTTTTCACACAGTAATTTGCAGTACAGCACCTTACAAGTTGTCTGCCTCTTCGCGATCTCCGATTCGCATGCTTTATGCTTTTGATGTTTCCGGTCATGTGACGTTGTGAAGGCTCAGCCTAACAGTAGCGCCCAAACTCGGTTTTATTAACTTCTCTTTCAGGCACAGGTCTTCATTCAACCATCAGCGAAGAAAGCCGGAGTATGGCTCTCTAAATCAGCGCAGGACGTAGATTCTATTCCTGTTCATGCCGTGAACAAGAGGGCCTAACAAGTGTGACTGACAGATTGTGTTGAACACTGAAGGTATGGTGAGAAGAGTGTCGATGAGGCACAAAAAAATCTCGCAGTTTTGCCCCAGAAAAAGAATACTTTTCGAAAGCGCTAAAACAACACGGACAAAGAAGGAGCAGACAGCGACGAGCGCTCGTCCCCGTCTGCTCCTTCTGTGCCCGTGTTCTTTTCGCGCTTTCGAAAAATGTCAAACGTGCACCAACCAGCCCGGTCCGCCACCCTTGTAAAAGAGTACTTCCTTTTGCTGCTTGATTTGTCAGCTTGCAATAGGAGTAGCTTCAGTACCCTGAATATGAGCTAGTTTTAAATTCCTGAAATGGGAATTACTTAAATTGTACCTATTTTTGATTACAGCCATTTGCTGAAAATTTCGCTCGAAAGGCTACGGCTTTAATGAAATATACGCCAGAAGTGCTTCAGTAATAGCGCCACCCTTTAATATAGCACGTGAACTGTTCTTCAGTGCTATGGCGCTCGTATCAATAACAAATAAAGTGCCATCCATGCCTGTTTGATATAAAAAAATATGTCCGAGTGCGAGCCCGAATTGATTGTTTTGTTTTTTCTTTTATAAGATGCTGCGATCTTCTTTTTTTGTCTTCCTTCTAACTGCAACAAATTCAACCGAATGAAATACAGACACCTATTCAAATTTTCACAGCATTTGTAAGACAATTTAACTCAGAAGCTGCCCTGCACCGAAACTGGTATAGCCAAGCTGTGCGCATGAGGGCGCAAAAAAGCGACCATTCTGTTTGTTTCGTTAACGTGAAACTTATATTAAAATTATTCGCAGCGTTGGTCGCGGTTCCAGACAGCTTCCTCGACGAAATGAAAGAAAACGCAATCGCACTCTGCACGCCACCGTGCACAGAAAGCAAGCATTTATTAGTGTCGGCAAGCGTTGTTCATTTCTTTCAGTTCAAACTGCTTTTTTAGCTTATGCCTTAGTTGTGCGGTATTTGAAGTTCACCGTGTGAGCCTGTAAGGACGACAAGCTGGGCGTGATTGAGGGTGGTAGTGCGTCCGAAGAAGGAAAGTGTTCCCTGTGTCGTCGTTTTGCCGTCCTTGTTACGAATCCGCGTGTGCGAACCAGTCCGCTGCCGCGCACGAGGAGTGGTGTTACGCCAGCAATGAGGTTTTGCTCAACAGGCGTTCTGAATGTTTAATAATTTACCCAAACATGCGCAGTGTGGTTGACGCTGCTCTGTGAATCTGCTCAGCATGCCAGGAACGCAAAGTTTAATTCTGAAATGTGTCGGCTGCGCGGTCCAAGCTGTGATTACTCTGTATGTTTTGAGCCAGGAAATACGGCCTTCGTTGTAAACAGAAGTTATAAATATATTTTAAGAATTGGAAAAACAGCGCAATCAAAGACGAGACACAAGAGAAGGACAAAACACCAGCGCTGGTGTTTTGTCCTTCTCTTGTGTCTCGTCTTTGATTGCGCTGTTTTTCCAATTCTTAAAACATGTACCAACCAGCCCGTATTTGCCCTCTTCTGGATTTTATAAATATATTTATGCACTGGCATATTTTGTTGCAGGTGGAAACCCCTATGCAAGGTTCATGGCAAAATGCTGTAAAAATGCTTCCGCGCAGCTTTCCAATATTCACACACAAATGCATCCAGTGAGTGGGTGCTCCTATTTCAGACTTATATTTAACTTCGGAGCGCGCCAGCCTGTGTGCATTATTATTCAGGTGTAGCATCTTCTGAAACTGTAGTTTTTTTTTTTTTTAGTAATCAGTACGCTGCCGTACTCATTACTGTTGAAGATTTTTGTCATCTCGGCATGAGGCAATGCACAAAAGCTCCAGAAGATTAGCCTGCTTGAACACGCTAGTTTCTTGCTGACGTCACGTAAAACTGATCGCTAAACTCATTTACTGAGCTCCACCGCAGTGAAGAACCACAGCGCCCGAGACCCGTCGGCATTCGGTACTACGCCAGATTTCCCATCGTCTCAAGAAAATGGCTAAGTGGTAAGAAAGGTGATGTCCTGGTACCCAAAAAAAACTTCTTCGCATGTGCAATGGGGGGGGGGGGGGTAGGAACGGAGAAGGTATAATGGTGCATCAAGCACGCAGTCAGATTCGTCCAGTGCCTAACTGGGGTTGTTTATCGAATACCCCTATCCTGTGGCAGACACTACACAGGACGAAGTGGCAAACCGGCCGTTGCATTAACGTCAGGCTACAGAAGCACCACACAAGAGAAGGCTCGCTGGGGGGGGGGGGGGGGGGGCAACTGGCTGACAGTTGTCGCCAGTGCCATGACTGCACGAATCGGTTCCGCGAAACTAGAAGCTTGAAAAAGTTCACTTCCCAAATTAACCGAGAAACTTTCGAAGCATGCTGTATAAAGAAAGAATTTGGCTGATGTTTCGCGTCAGCGAAACATCATTCTTGTCAACTAAAAAAGAGTTGACGTATCTAAATGGAAATCTGCGACACACACGATGTCATGAAGGTGTTTTATTATGGCTGTTTATTAGCTTCCAGGTGTTATTATGACGATTGTATGAGTATGACGTCTATGAAGTAAAACTCAGTTGAAGTTCCGCGCTCGGTACTGCCTGTTTCTTTCTCCGTCCCTTACAGTTCACGCGGTTACAGTATGCATACAAGTTCTAATCAACGTTCCACAGAAGACCTTAGGACATCTCACACTTGATTCATCTGAAAGCAAGGGACCAGGCCTTCCTGCTTGGTCTGACGGGAACAACTAGCTGTCAGAATGCATCGCGAATGCCCCGGAGAGCCCGTCTGTTGAGTGATGACTAATGTACAGCGCCACCTCACAGCCACATCGCCTGAATTGACGTGGTTATCTTCCTTTCTACTAGAGTGGGCACGATTTACAAGGGAATTGCATATGGCCTCGTACACCCTTCTGCCCTTCTGCGTGCAGCAGGTTTCTGCTTCCCAGAGATAAGGCGGTGTCTTCTCGTTTCGCCCTCCGCACATTGATAGAGGCGTATATTTGTTGCATATACATATGTTGCAATTTTAGTTTCTTTTTTGTTGTGATGTGGAAAGATGCAGGAAGGTAGCGCTCAGGATTATCTCGGTCTGTTATCAACAGACAAAAAAGGGTTAACGGGCAGCATACTGGCAGATAGAATGCAGCAGCATAGTATGGAGAGGTTCATAAGTGACTCCATCAGAAGCCATGCGTTATCACTGCGATTAATGATGCAAGGAGGGATAATTTCGATTCAAGCAGAAATAAACTACCTGCGAAACAGAGTAGACGTTCATACCAGATTTCGTTTGGTCTACTGCAAGTGAGCCCTACGGGAACAATCTCCTGCGGCAGCGTTGGAACCACCATGGCCAGAGAAAAATGTGCGGCTTAAGCGTCAACCTACCATGGTTGGTTGGTGAAATCCCTGTTTCCACTTGCAAGACCGACGAGGGAGAGGCCGGACGGTTGCCATCATGGACGAAGGATATTCTGAGGTTAGGCGGTCGGATGAGGTTAAGAAGTGTGCTGGTGGACACATGCGGCGAAAGACAGGGTTAATTGGAGAGATATGCGAGAGGCCTTTGCCCTGCAGCGGCCGTAGCCTGGCCGACGATGATGACATCGTAAACCGGCATACTGCATTATCCGAATTTCGTGCCATAGACAGCGATGGAAGTGCTGACTTACGCTATGTTGAAGAATGATTATGAGTGATGTGCCATGACTGCGACTATGCGTCTTGACTACGCATACTTTGTACAAACTCTATTTACCCTACATTACGCACTTGTAAAATGCTGAGTCAAGATACTTTGCAGAATGACTATGAGTCATGACTATGACTACGAGTAATATGGCTTTCATACTGCTATGCATTTCATCATTCATGACTATATGCTCGCTTACATATGTTTTGACATCGTATACCGGCGTACTGCACATCCAGTTTCATGCCACGGAAGGCAGTGGATGCCGACTTTTATGCTAATGGGTCTATAAAGTTTCGCACGAAAACAAAGAGTCCATGGGGATCTCTACGGATGGGATAAAAATAGGAACTGCGGAATCAGTTCGGCTGATTTCAGACGAGCCAGAAGGCTCGAGTTACGTCGCTCTTCGAGAGGGTACTCTGTTGTTCAGCATAAACTCTCCTAGTGCTGCGAATAAAAGTGACCAGTAGGACGCCATTGCTTTAGGTCACCATCCGGATGCAGTATATATTAGTGAAATATGGCTTCGCAGAAATTACACTGCGACCAGATTCGCGCTTCTTGCATGATCTTTCGCACAGAGAGACGGCAGAAAGCAGTTCCTGTTGGTTCCTACTGTTGTTTACTGTTGATTCAGCACCACTTCAGTTCTTGTATGCTTTGGCAGAGGCCTCAAAAATCGTTTTCGTGATGCCGAAACACTTGTGCGAGGTATTTCAGCCTGCAGGAAATCGCCTCGCTCTATGTTTACCGTCAAATGCCCGGTGTGTACTGCAGATACGTAGGTGATATTTTACTTGGTTGTTTTATGGGGTTTAACGTCCCAAAGCGACTGAGGCTATGAGAGACGCCGTAGTGGAGGGCTCCGGAAATTGCGACCACCTGGGGTTCTTTAACGTGCACTAACATCGCACAGTACATGGGCCTCGAATTTCTTTTCCAAAGAAATTCAACCGCCGCGGCCGGGATCGAACCCGCGTCTTTCGGGACAGCAGCAGAGCACCATAGCCAGTGAGCCACCGCGGCGGCTTTATATTTTACTTAATTACGGCATAGAGCAAGTTGTAAGTTGCAATCTGAATGTAACTCTTTTTTGCTAGCTATTCACTTAAAGAGCTTGCTGTCACAACTGAATGCGGTTTCTGATCACCATATGGCCTATTTGTCTTGCCCTTTGTAAGCGAATTTTGATTAGTGGACTATAGATATACGAAGTCTGACTTCCATAAAGTGGAGTCTCATGCTGTGCTTTTGACGTGTTCGAGGGAGGTCCCCACCAGCTTGGTAAAGCTTGGTTCGTGTAGTTTTGCTTCGTGGCCGTCTACCGCCACTGAGGAAGCCGATCGCCACCGAGTTATAAACCGAGCGCGTAGTAAACGTCGCTTCTAATTATGGCGCCAGTAGCGAAATTTGTGGCTGAGATTACGGCCATTTTTGCGTATACGGCGATTATTTTTTCTTACGGTGCCAACATTGCATAGCCATAGGACTGACGGAAGTTATGACAACGCTGACGCTGCGTACACCTGCTGTGATGGCGGCGAGACTTTACGAACAAGAAATGCCGTGCGTGTTTACATTGAGCTAGAACTAAATTTGCGACCACATAGAAGGC